>NC_088370.1:24714565-24887065 GCF_034508935.2 Berghia stephanieae | reverse complement strand
GGCTAATTTTGTTTGTTGTTTTTGGGTTGTTTTTTTTTTTTTGTTTTTTTTTTGGGTTTTTTTATGTTTGTTTGATGGTTGTTGTTGTTGGGGGTTTTTTTGGGGGGAGGTGTTTTTTTTTTTTTTTTTTTTTTTTTTTTTTTTTTTTTTTTTTTTTTTTTTTTTTTTTTTTGTTATTGTTTGTTTTTGTTTTTGGTGGGGTTTTTTTGTTGATTTTTTTAAAATTGCTTTTTGTTGTTTTGTTTGGTCGATAGCCTGCCTCACGGTACGCTCACTTCATCAGTGGTTGTCACCTGTCCAAAATATACCCGTTGTGGTCTAGAGCCCGAAACCGCAGAGCATCTAGTTGAACGTTGCGTTGTGACGAAGCTTCCGGGCGCGTTCGCGACCATACACGATAGCGGCGATGAGTTTGGGTCCTAGATAGATTATAAAACATAGCAGTGTGGCACCATTAGACGCATTAGTTGAGTCCTTGGAAAAGGCTCTTTACCCACATTCTTTCACTGTACACAGGTGTACAATAAGTACCCGGAAGTGAATGGTGTTGTGTTTGTCGGGGAAAAAAATAAGAACTTGTATTTGTATTATCTCCTACCAGGCGTCGTGTCTCGTTTTACATGTTAAGTGCTGCTGCTCCCATAGTGGGCAGGGAGGTACATGCTGTGTCTTCTATCCCCCCATACCCGTTTTCCAATTGTTTCCTGTCATTGTCTTGGAATGAGATTACTTAGTTTTGTCCTTATCCTTTCCAGAGTTCCTTGGCTGGGAGGAAAACAGTCGAATGTATAGTTATAGTTTTGGGAGATGATATTTTTTCCTTGTAAATCATCTCTCTGTTATGCATTGGATTATGTTTAGTTTACATATTATAGTATATGATTGGTAAACATTTGAGTGCATTCCTCTTAGTTGGGACCTGTGCTTGTGTCTCGATGAGACTATCAGGTCATCTCAAACTACGTACTTTGAAGGTGTGCTCTTGGAATCTACATCTGTTCCCTATTTGAACCAATTCCCCTTTGTCTTACCTTTTCTTTTGTGCTTTAATTTTAATTCTAGAACTTTTTACTATCCCATTTTCTTCCTTTTTACTGGCGCTGATATGACCTTAATGTGTTGCAAGCGCCGTAAAACCCTTAAAAACAAACAAAAACATAAGTGCTGCTGTTGGCTGGGGACCCCTTTGTAAAGCGCTCTGAGCAAGTTTAGTGGATATTGCGCTTTATAAATGCTCAATTTCAAATGGTAAATTTTCACTATACATGATTTCTTCAACAATCCTGGCTTATAAAACTGCAAAAAGTTCTTTAAGATAGAACAAAAATCCGATGCTCATGGGAGTTAGCCATACATACCCTTTGGTTCAAGTTTATTTTCCTGCTTTACTTCCCTTATCAGCGATACCGACTTGTCGGGGAGTATGGACTGGTTTTCATGCAATTACTACTACTACTACTACTACTACTACTACTACTACTACTACTACTACTACTACTACTACTGCTGCTGCTGCTGCCACTACTACTACTACAACAACTACTACTACAACAACAACAACAACAACTACTACTACTACTACTACTACTACTACTACTACTACTACTACTACTACTACTACTACTACTACTACTACTTCTACTAATACTAATACTGCAACAGAAGTATTATTATCATTAATAATAATAATAATAAATATAATAATGTTTATATAATAATAATAATAATAATAATAATAATAATCATAATAATAATAATAATATCATTAATAATAATAATAATAATAATAATAATATAATAATAATAATAATAATAATAATAATAATAATAATAATAATAATAATAATAATAATAATAATAATAATAATAACAATAATAATAATAATAATAATAATAATATAATAATAATATATAATAATAATAATAATAATAAGAAGAAGAAGAAGAAGAAGAAGAAGAAGAAGAAGAAGAAGAAGAAGAAGAAGAAGAAGAGAGAAGAAGAATATAATATTAATAATATTAATAATAATGATAATAATAATAATGATAATAATAATAATAATAATAATAATAATAATAATAATAATAATAATAATAATAATAATAATAATAATAATAATAATAATATAATAATAATAATAATAATAATAATAATAATAATAATGATATGACAACATTCACAATATATATTATGACACCAAATAATTTTTACCATCCCATGAAATATGACATGCAAACGGATTAGGGCAACAGCTTTGATGAACAGAGAGCTGAATGGCCGTGCCTGAGTATAGAATTACGGATTGTCCTGTTGATTTTTTTTCAGTTGGGATCTGTGGTTTGTTAATTGAAGTGCACGCAATTTTGGAAAGTGAACAGACAAGAGAAAAATGAGTTGTCAAGTGAAAACTCCGGCAGAAAGAGATGTATATTTATTATTGATTGTTGTTTCACGTAGATTAAATCACAGGATCATAGCAACCTGAATGGTGTCAGCCTTTGTTTGGGTTATTTGAGGGAGGCGGAGGAGGAGGAGGAGAGCTGCCAGCTGGCAAGCAGGTTGTCGCCCTTCTAATATGACAGTTTGAAAAACGAAATAGCGCGGTTTTGAATGGGTTTTATTTTTTTTTTTTTTTTTTTTTTTATACCACTGGTTACACAAAGCAATAATCAAAGAATCATTATTTTCATTTCAGTCATCAAGCAGAATAGTCACTGTATTGAATGATGCATCACGCTATTTCTTTCGAGAAAAATATAACAATAAAAGAAATAAAATGGCTGTTAGATTGTTAGCCTCAAATAGCTCTACGTCATCAATTGATGATATTTAAATAAATTGGTCCTACGAAAAAGTCTTTTAGACTTTCATGACATAACAAGGCAATGAAACAATCATCAGATTTTTTGAGAAAGAAAAAAAAACATATTTTGGTATCATTCGTTATGTTTTGGTTACAAATATCTGTTCCCATCTGGCAAATTGAGTGCGAAGGTCACAGACCACGAGAGGAAAACAGCAGTCGGTGTCTCTGACAGAATTGCAATTTTAAACGAAATTTCATCTTCAGAGTTTGGGATAATGTCTTTCATCAAGATTGCACCCGATAGTGATTTTTCATATGAAAATTTACCATATGGTATATTTTCCACCAAAGAGAACGTAAGTCATGTTTGTATAAATTGGCGTTACCGGCGTGGGTGTGTGCTGTCAACCTTGACAGTGACATCTTTGAGAGCCAATAAGAGTTGGTAAATTTGCACACACCTCCAAGATCATTGTATCTATAAAAATGCAATTCTGTGTGCAAAGTCAAAGGTTATTTCAGAACAATGTGTGTTCCAGTCGTAATTGCTAAAAATAAAAATAAAATTCTTTGAAAGCTCAATCATGGAACGGATAATAGCGCATGATTGTCCTTCTATTATATGGCAGGAGTGGGACAATCATGCAAATGAAGCCGTTGAATATCCGAGAGAACTGCCCTACGAAACTGAGCTCCCCAGGAATGAATGGGTAACACTCAACAAAGCAAGGGCAAAGTTGGAACAGCTGGACGCATGAAAAAGTGAGGGGTAGCCAAGACCAGTTGAAGTTGTGTACATGTGAATGCCAGGGCGGGCCCTGATTTACTGATCACGACCTTAGAGTGCTAACCCAGATGCTGTGGAGTGGGTTCGGTGTTGGAGCGACAAGCTATGATGATGATCCCAAAGTACTTACTTTCAACCACATTTAACAGATCCAGCTACCCAATCACTGCTGGGTGGACAGGGAGGTGTCAGGGAAAAAAAGCTCAACTTCACCAACTGAGCTATCGGGACCCCGTGAATTATGAATGGGTGTAAGTCTATGATGTAAAGACTATACTATAATAAATAAAACAATGAAGGGACAGGAAATAAAATGTTCTCTTGTAAGGAAGCAGGAATCTCAAATCAATCGTCTGTTTTTAGAGAAGTTTTTCACATGACTCAAAATAACCCAGGGACAGAGGTCAAGTCTGATAAAATTTCAGTTCAAAATTAATATGACATGAATTTATTCCTTCATAGATTTTTATATTGGCTACATTATAAAGAAAATTTATTGTTGTTTTTTTTTTTTTTTGGGTGGATTTTTTTAATCATAGTAAGAATTATCTGATGCAGACCTTGCCGTTTTTTTCATGAGATAACTTTTTGGCAGTCATATGTATAAAATCTGTTGATATTTGAGGACGGTCAAAATGCAGACTTTTTGTTTATCACAAGAACAAGAGTGTCAATATTTTGGCTTGATTTTCTTCTACATGTGTGCATTTTGCATCTTATGGCTGGGTGGGGTTCCTGACCTCCCATAGTGAGCAGGGAGGTACATACTGTATCTTCTATCCCCCTATATCTGTTTTCCAATTTGCTTTCTGTATTTGTCTTGGAATGAGATTACTTGGTTTTGCCCTGGCCTTAGCCGTGGTTCTTGACTGGGAGGGAAACAGTCAAATGCATAATTATTGTCTTGGGAGATAATTTTTTTTTCCTTGTAAATGTATATATATATATTATATGTATTGTTATATTTATTATTTTGAATGTATAATGTAAGCATTTGAGTGTATTCCTCTTAGTGGGATCTTGTGCTGGTGTCTGGGTGAGACATTTAGGTGATCCCTATTTGAACCACTCCCCTTTGTCTTACTTTTTCCTCAAGTCCTTTTAATTGTACATCTAGAATATTTTCACTATCCAATTTTCTTCCTTTTTACTGGCGCTGATATGACCTAAATGTGTTGAAAGTGTCGTAAAACCTTTTAAAATATAAATAAATAAATAAAATGAGTGATTGTAATCCAATCCAAAATAGTTTCAGCTTCGTGTGATGAAGATTGACGCAACTAGGTGTGATGGGGTGGCATTGATGTAATATCTATCTATCTATCAGTTTTAAATTGGTCGAGATAACTATAGAATAATACTGTCGAGTTATTATTGGTTGCTCTGACATTTTCAGGGATGCTGTTCCATACACAAATAATTTTTGTGTTGTTTGCTTTCCAGACCAGCCCAAGAGTGGGCGTAGCTATTGGTGACTACGTTTTGGACATGTCTCAAGTCAAACATTTATTTGATGGCCCTCATTTACGTCAGAACCAGGATGTTTTTGAGCAGGTAGGTAGCTCTTTGAGCTTGATGTGTCTTGATGATTGATACAAAATAAAATAAACGTTTTTAAATAATAAAATAATGATATGCATATTATTAATAATAACATTTATAATTCTTACATAATCGCCATAGATTCTCATCAACTTTGTGTTTATACATTTTCATGCATGCCACGTCTGTAAACGAATTTCCATTTTTTTGGATGAATAAAGTATATATTATTATTACTATTATTATTATTGTTATTATTATTATTATTATTATTATTATTATTATTATTATTATTATTATTATATTTGTAGCTGAATAAAACGGTGCACTTGTGCAGCTATGTGGTATTGTGGTATGACACTCGCTTCGTATCAGAAGGTCATGGATTCAAGACCCTCTCTGAGCAGCACATAGTTGAGTCCATGGAAAAGGCTCTTTACTCACTTTCTCTCACGATACTCAGGTGTAAAATGAGTACCTAGCAATTAACAGTGTTGTGACTGTCCGAAAAAAAGATTGTAATATCGTCTAACAGTCACCATGTCTCATCCTTCATGTTAAGTGTTGCTGTTGGCTGTGGACCCTTTGTAAAGCACTTTAAGCACATTCAGTGGATATTGCGTTATGTAAATGCTCACGTTTTATATACCAATTTTCCTTTGTGATGAATGAAACACTAAAGACGGAATGAAAGATAAGAATGACCATTCTCTCATCTCTCATTCGTCTTTCATCAGGTTTTGTTGACAAAGGGGAAATCCAAAACATTTACATCATATGTCTTCATCAATTAAATTAAAGCTTTCATTCCATTTGACTGTTGTTACTTATTACAATTAGGAAAATGACTTGTCATTACAACGTCATTTAACTTATTTTCCAAATTCTCCTCATCCAGTCAGCTCTCAATGCCTTCCTGGCCTTGGGCCGCCTGGCCTGGACGGAGGCCAGAGAATGTCTCCAAAAGATTCTTTCCGAGTCTGAAGCAGTACTGAGGGATAACTCTGACTTAAGATCAAGGTAGGTCACCACTGTGTGCTTGAAATGTATTCAAACGACTTTTTGGTTCAACACCCCAACATGACAAGGATCAAAAGGTTGAAACCTATGTACACATATTTGCAGGTCTGATAACTGAACGCAATTATGGACCTGATTTTTAACATTGTTGTAATGGACAATATTTTGCGTTGGTTTGAGAGTATTTCCATTACAACAATGAGACCATGACAATTTGGGTTATCGGACCTTCAAATAAGTGTACATGGGTTCAAACCATGATCTCTATCACTTCAAGGATTGGACTCCTTCATTGCAACACCCTGGATGATATGTACACTCTATACTACTTAACTCATGTTATTAGAGACAGATAATAATTTTGGAGATCCCATTTACAGTTGTTCGTTTATTGCGAAATTCATACCTATAAATCCTCCCACTAAAAACGGAATTCCAACAAAAATTGATCCACAAATCTTCTTTAGTCCCATGAAAAGGTGGGTTTGTTTTTTTATTAATCAGGGTTGCCGATTTTCCATATATTTATGGAATTCAATAGTAAGTTAAAAAACTTTTGTACAATCATGGGTAAGCAAAGTCAAAAGCTTATGGAAGGTGAGCCGATTAGACAACGAATCTCATCCTGTGAACACCAGGATTCAAGGCGATAAAGTTAAATACACTTGACCTACTAGATCTTATTATTAATATTATTATTAGGTATTATTATTATTATTATTATTATTATTATTATTATTATTATTATTATTATTATTATTATTATTATTATTATTAGCAAAGTATTGGTGGTATTACCGTTGTTGTATTTTTGTTTGGTTATTAATGATTTCATTTTATTTTTGTGTTCCATTTACCATTCTTTTCTTGTCATGTCATGTATTGTAAATGTTGCTGCTTGAAGCTCAAAGAAATAAATAATGTGAAATTGAATGTAAGCTTCAATTTAATTACAAAAGCAGATCTGTTTTTGTAATTAAATTGAAGCTTACATTCAATTTCACATTATTATTTATGTCATGTATTTGAAAAGTCGGTACACGTCTTTGGACTGAAGTCCAGTGTTCAGATAGAAATCTGACGATGTGTTTGTGTTTAAGTTCAGTAAGTTTCTCCCCCTGAATTGGCAACCCTTTTCAATGTTCTAGAACAGAATTTGTCAAACACTCCTCTTCTACTGTGCAACATCATTTTTGTTAGCTTCCCTTTTGTGGGTTGAGATAGAAAGTAGAAGAATGTCCGGGCTAATTTTAGACTTCTGCAACAGCTTGACCCATAATATTATTCTCGACTATGTTTATATAGACATATTTCGATGAATGAAACTGCAGGTGTGCTAATTAAAAGGTGACTGGATGAGGGCTTTTGTTTTTAATAATTACTGTCCACTTTTGATTTTCATATTAATAATAAAAAAAAGATTTTTTTTCTTTTTTATCATTATCATTATTATTAGTAGTAGTAGTAAGTCTCGCAGTTCGAATGACTCTTGCTGAGAATTGTGTGATTCAGTCATAGTCGATGAGTATATATAGTATTATTATTATTATTATTATTATTATTATTATTATTATTATTATTATTATTATTATTATTATTATTATTATTATGACTTCATGCTTCTTCACTTTCCATGTTTTCTAGGTCATTGATTCCATTGAACACGGTGACGATGCATATACCATCCAACATTGGTAAGAATCATCTTGAGAGTTTTGATCCATTCATTAGAAAGTGACGTCATATGAATTGACAAGAAGATCCAGGTTATTCATGGCGAAACAAGAGACAAAATGTCCTCCTGATTTGACACACCCGATTTCCCCTTTGCAATTTGATATTCAGAATTGACTTTTCCAGCTGATCAAATATTAGAATTGATTCTGTTTCAAACTGTAGCGTCTGGGTGGGGTTCCTGACCTCCCATATTAGGCAGGGAGGCACTTACTGTGTCTTCTATCCCCATATATCTGTTTTCCAATATGCTTTCTGTCTCTTTGTCTTCGAATGATATTACTTGGTTTTTTCCTTGCCCTGGCTGGGAGAGAAACAGTCAAATGTATAGTTAGAGTTTTGGGAGATGATATTTTTTTGTCTTGTAAATCATCTCTCTTATGCACTGTATTGTTTTATTTTACATGTATAGATATGATTTGTAATCATTTGAGTGTATTCCTCTTAGTGGGGACCTGTGTTTGTGTGTCAGGACAAGACATTGAGGTGATCTCAAACTAGTACACTGATAGTGTACACTAGGAATCTACACCTGTTCCCTATTGGAACCAAATCCCCTTTGTCTCACTTTTGCTTGGGAGATTTAATTGTAATTCTAGAACTTTAAGTGTCCCATTCTCTTCCTTTTTACTGGCACTGATATCACCTTAGTGTATTGCACACGCCATAAAACCCTTAAAGTCAAAAACAAACTGCAGCGTCCAGGTCATGAAATTTGATATTATTAACCCCCCTGACACGATGAATATTGACATTAAGCAGTTTCTACTGTATGTAAGATCAATCCACCATTGAAACAATGCAAAGGCTTTTGACATTTGCTGCAATAATGGCTGATGTATTTAATACATCATTTATCTCTTCAAACAGGTGACTACACAGATTTTTACTCCTCAAAGAATCACGCTTACAACGTCGGATGCATGTTCAGGGATCCGGCCAATGCCCTCAACCCTAACTGGACACATTTGCCAGTTGGTTACCATGGCAGGGCATCTTCGGTCGTCGTGTCTGGCACTCCCATCAGGCGACCCAATGGCCAGACTAGGGCCGATGATACGAAGCCACCCGTGTTTGGCCCCTGTCGTCTGATGGACTTTGAGTTGGAGATGGCTTTCTTGACTGGACCTGGCAACAATTTGGGTGACCCTATTCAGATGGAAGATGCAGAGAACCACATCTTTGGAATGGTCCTCATGAATGACTGGAGTGGTGGGTTAGATATTCAACTTCTATTTTGATAATAACAGTGGAGGGGGGGGGGGTGCCCAAATAGCTCAGTTAGTAGAGCTCTCACTTTACATACAAAGGGACCAAAATTAGTCTTGGTTGAAGTCAGCATTGTATTCTCATCCTTTCTACCCAACAGTGATTGGGTAGCTGGGTCTGGTTAAATCTGGTGGAAAGTACTTAGCGATATACTAGAATCCTATCCAAAGGGTAGCAAGCAATTGCTATAGTCCAATTCACGCTGTAGAACCTGGGATTAACTCCATCTCTATGGACCTAATGGCTCTGAAGGACTACTTTTTTTTTTTTATTATAATGGACAATGAATATGAATGCAATGATCACTTATTCTTCTTGTTCCTTTAATAAATAAATAAATTGAGCATTTATATAGCGCAATATCCACTAAACATGCTCAATGCATTTTACAAGGGGTCCCTGTCCAACAACAACATTTAACATTTAGGACAAGACATGACGCCTGTAAGGCGATATTATAATTTTTTCGGACAGAGACAACGCTGTTAACGACCAGGTACTCATTTTACACCTGAGTGCGGTGAGGTAATGTGAGTAAAGAGCCTTTTCCAAGGACCTTCCGATCCGAAAGCGATTGTCATACCACAAGATCATACAGCCGCCCTTGTTCCTGGGCTGAAGGTCTTCAATCTTGTGCCATCGCATAGAACTTCAGAAATGTTTTTTCGTTATTTTGTTTTGGTCATTATTAAGCATACTTTATAGACTTTATTAATTTAAAAAAATGGAAATTACATTGTGTTAACAAGAAGTTGTCTCTCTCTCTCTCTCTCTCTCTCTCTCTCTCTCTCTCTCTCTCTCTCTCTCTCTCTCTCTCTCTCTCTCCCTCTCTCTCTCTCTCTCTCTCTCTCTATCTATCTCTCTCTCTCTCTCATTCATTATATTTGAATTGAACATTATATGTGTGTCGCCATGATGATAGATTAAATAGAATGTGTTACCCTATCTTATAAACTTACATTCATACATATTTCTCACTACACCCATATCTCCTTGAAAAGAGGCCATATGAATCCTGTTCCACAATATTATACAATTTTAATCAATTCTGCATGCATTGCCAAAACCAAATCAACCATTCCATCATTACATGCCATCTCATTAATCACTTGCCGCTCACCAAGACAGCCAAATGGCTTAAAGTATAACATATTACCATATTAAAGGGAATGGGTGGTGATAGACTCAATGCCATTGTGAATTAACAGAATATTTTTGTTCATTTGAAGACACAAATGACTTTATTCTAGTTCCTTTTCATGACAATATTCATATTTTTTTTGATTAATTGAAAACAAAAAATTCTTAAAACAGTTGCTGAAGCTATGAATTCATTCCAATTAACCGGATTGTGTTCTAATTAATGTGTGCGGCTATGTGGTCTAGTGGTATGACACTCGCTTTCCGATCGGAAGGTCCTGGTTCGAGCCTCGTGCTGGGCGCATAGTTGAGTCCTTGGAAAAGGCTCTTTAATCATATTCTCTCACCGTACTCATGTGTAAAATGAGTACCTGGCCGTTAACAGCGTTGTCTTTGTCCGAAAAATTGCAATATCGTTTAACAGGTGTCGTGTCCCGTCCTACATGCTAAATGTTGCTGTTGACCAGGGACCCCTTGTAAAGCGCTTTGAGCACAATTAGTGGATTGCGCTATATAAAGCTCAATAATTTTTTTTAATTTTGATTAATCAGTAGAAATTATAGATCAGATCATTCCAATTAAGCAGTGTTCCAAATAGCAGCTTCGACTGTGCTATTATTCTTCTGATTGATGTTGTTGTGTTATTGTTGTTATTATTATTTTGTTATAATTTTTTTTTTTAATCAGAGATATTGATGTCATCAACTTACTGTTATCATCTTTATTAATCTTATTGTTAGCTTCATCATTCATATTTGATTTCTTTCCCCAGCCCGTGACATTCAAAAATGGGAGTACGTTCCTTTGGGCCCGTTCAATGGCAAAAACCTGGGTACCACAATCTCTCCTTGGGTGGTGACCATGGATGCTCTCAAGCCATTCCTCATCCCCAATGCAGATCAGGTATTTACTATTACTATTTTGACTGGCGGTTACTGATATCTTTATCTGTTTCCCTGTTCTTGGCTTCCTGTCATTCTCTGGTAACAAGAAGACTTTGTTTTTCCAAAATCGGTAATTTAATTGTTAAATTAATGCAAGTCCATGTTTGTGTGGATTTGATGAGTGATATTTTTATTTGTCCTATAGGTCATCTGTTATTGAATGATTTTTGGAAATCATGTGAAGTTTCTCTTTCCCAAAACTATAATAGAAATGACAAAACAGTCACTCTTGAGAGATTGTGGTTTTGCCTTCAGCTTTCCAGTGCTTTTTTAAAAATTTGATTTTGTGCTAAAGTTTTAAAATGTCTTTCCCCAGGACCCCGCTCCCCTTCCCTACCTCAGCCACAAAGACAACTACAACTTTGACATCAAATTGGACGTATCTCTTCTTGGTATGTAGTAATATGATCTGGTTCTGTTATATTGTCAAAGAAAAAAAAAACAGTAATTCAATTAAACAAGATTATTATGTGCTTGTATGTAAAGTATTCGTAACATCCGCCAGCTGGATATAACGTACCAATACACACAATTGTGTGTCACCTTGAACGTTTATAGTCTGATTGATAAAATTTAGTGAGCAGTAATCATGAAAATGGCTGTCTTAAAACAAGTGACTTCAATTTCATTTCCCTCGATACTCCTATCTATCATTTCCTTTGTAATGTAAGCATGCGTTAAAAATCCATAAATGCATGATCATGGGTCATCAATCATGCTTGATGATCTGCTTGAAAACTGATGGTGTAATTACACAACTAGAGAGGGATAGGCTAGTTACATAAATAGTTGACATTTTAAATTCAATTCAATTATTTTGCCTTCATTCTTAATTTTAATGAATTCCCTGTTTAATGAACAGTTTTAGATGAGAAGCGTTGTAATATTATGACTAAATCACTTTTTTCTTTTTTTTTTTTTGCTATAAACACTCCTTTTAATTTAAGATTTTCACACACTCATGAACATCTCAAATTTAAACATGTGACTATAATACAATATTTTGTTGCTTTTTTTTTTTTTGGGGGGGGGGGGTTCTTGTTGTTTGATTATTCTTAACACATTGTATGAAATCCGTGTTTAGAGGCAAGAGGCTTTGCTGTCCATGATACTATACTACAATGTAATAAATAACAATGTTAATTTGAATGTAAGCTTCAATTTAATATACGAAAACAGATAAAATGGATGTTTCAGGTTTTCCCTTAATCAGCAAAACAGGATAAATGGCACTACAGACGAATGAGATAAATCTCATTTATCTCATTCGTCTGTAGTATTATTCATCCTGTTTTGTTGATAACGGGGAAACCCGAAATGTCCATTTTATCTCTTTTCTTATATTAAATTACATTCAATTTCACATTGTGATTTATTTCTTGGAGCTTCGAGCAGCAACATTTACATATATACTACAATGTGAATGCTCGACAAACGATAATGAAGTCTTTCATTTTAAGTCCTATACCGTCCTCTATCACATAATTGATCCGTGATAAAGATCTGAACAGTGTGTTAAACAGTGCCAGTCAAAGCAGAAATAAAAATATGAGAGTAACAAAAAAAAATCAGCCCGTCTCGATTGAGATTCAATAGGATTCAATAGTCTGATATCATGTCCGCCCAGCAATGAGCAGATTAGTTCTAAACAAAGAAAATTGGTACTTTTTATTCTTCATGCTGGCTAGAACTTTTTCACATGTCATGTGATCAGAATGTATAAAAGTCAAAGCATAATCAGATTTATAATGTTTTTCTTCTCTGGATACACTTTAATGCTCGTCAGAGAAGTATTTAATAAGGGCATCTGCCATTGTTCCGATAGTTAAGAACCAGTTACTAAGTTACTATGCGTCATTACGAAGGAAGTGACGTCACGACTGTTGAAGCCTATTGACCCATGGTATCAATTTTAATAGCAATATTTTTTGTAGCAGAAATCAAAGACTCTTCGCTGAGTCCGACTTGAATTTCTGTAGGGGTTTATCAACAAAGGTTTCACTCACTCAATCCTAGAGATTTTTGCTACTTTTCAAAATTGGAAAAAATGTATTAAAAATGAGTATGTAACATGTAAAATCTAAAAACATTAGCTTTGATACTACGCCTATAATTTGTCTCAGAAAAATGCAATAAATAGGCATGGGGTAAAAGTGATTCGGATATAGTCTGTGTTAGGGTTGAGTGAGTTAAGGGAAAAAGCTTTTCATTACAAATCCCGTGTTTTTCAGGTTCTGATAAACTTAATCTGTAATCTTATAACTCTGTATAACCTTAACTTTCTCGAGTTCATATGCATGGAATATTGAACAAATTTGTCCGATTTTCAATGAGTGTAGATAAACTCGAGAGAGTTAACCTAGACGATATGATCTTAAGCGTGTTTCAATTAGCAATCACAGTCCTTATAAAAAATAGTCATTATGTTTGTGATATTTCAGCTGATGGAATGACCAAGCCAGCCATTTTGTCCAGAAGTAATTACAAGGTATTGTCATGTGGTTGCCAGAGGATTTTTTTTTTCCAGTTTTAAATTTTAAATTATTATTTTGTAATTGTTTTGTTTCATCCAGCATTATTTAGTTGTACAAATAGAAATTGGTGTGCAGCTATGTGGTCTAGTGGTATGAGACTCACCTCCGGATCAGAAGTGTCCTGGGTTCAAGTCCTGAGCGGCGCACAGTTGAGTCCTTGAAAATGTTATTTACTCACATTCTCTCACCATACCCAAGTGTAAAGTACCAGCTGTTAACAGTGTTGTCTCTGTCTGAAAAAATTGTAATATTGCCTGTCTAATTCTGCATGTTTAATGTTTCTGTTGTAAAGCACTTTGAGCATATTTAGTGGATATTGCACTTTATAAAAGCTCAAATTGTTGAGTTTTTTTGTTTTTTAAAGCATTATTGGAATGATACAGTGGAATTCTGATAAAGCCAACACCCCCAGACCAGAAAGATTGGTTGACTTTATTCATTATCAATGGAACACACTTAGAGAACAATAAATTTGGGATACACAAGTGGTGTTGACTTTATACGGATTCCAATGTAACGTTATCACATTTTATTTTTTTATCATGGTGCCCTGAGTGGAAGTGTGCGCTTTATAAATGCTTCATTATTATTATTATTATAGACTGATATAAACAAGTAACTTTCATAGGCTGACATTTTGTTATTGAATAATAAGAGAAGGACAAGGGATTTTGGAAAGTCACAAAATCTGCAATGTGAACTCATTTTCCACATTTTTGTGTCTTCTACTTATACATTTTCTTTTTTTTTTTTCATTTTTGTAACATAACGGCATTGCCGAAGAAAGTAGTTTTTAAAATATTTTTAGTGTGACAAATAAGTAATCCTTAGTAATTCAAGTCTGTAGAGGTATTTATTTAATGTGTCAAGTCTTGGACAAGTTTCTCATATATTTTAACTAGAGGGAGGTGTTCACTCATTGGATTTCTAGGTCTCTTAAATCTGCCAAAAAAAAAGTACTTCTCTACTATGGACTAGCATCCTATCCAGAGGGTAGCAAGCAATAGATATTGTTTCTTTTCATACTGTAGAAATTGGGATAAACTCCAGTTCCATGGTCCTAATGGCTCTGAAGGACTATTAACATTACTTCGATAGACGACACCAATGTAATCACAATCATTTTTGTGTTGTGAATGTCAATCATGTTGATATCATGAGTCGTATGGTGAAGTATTCATTCAATTGTTTATTTATTGTTTTATATATAGTACATGTACTGGACCATGAAACAACAGTTGGTTCACCACACCGTGACTGGATGTAATGTCAGACCTGGGGACTTGATGGGGTCAGGGACTATCTCGGGCACAGTGAGTTGGAATTGGTTGTGATGATGATAATAATAATATTCATTATTACTATTATTATTATTGTTGTTGTTGTTACTTTTACTATTATTATTATAATCATTATTATTATTATTGTTATTATTATTATTATTATTATTATTATTATTATTATTATTATTATTATTATTATTATTATTATTATTATTATTATTTTTATTGTAATGATAATTATAATGAGGATGATGATTATGATAACAATCTGATTACGATTATTATACGTATCTAGCTGTATTGTTATGAAACAGATTTGCAATGATTGCATTTTGTCGATTTAATCACTTACATAATATTATATGGAAATTTACGCATTTGTATAATCTGTTGCCTACCACTGTAAAAAGAAATTTGTTTTGTTGTTTGTTGTTGTTTTTGTTCTTTTAATGTGGTTATAAAGCTGGAAACAAGACTGGCATGGCAGTTGGGTTTTTTTGGCTGCGTTGGGGCCGCAAAAAATCACAATATATCACTGATTTGCATTGTGGCCATAAAATCAGCAATTTTTTTTAAATGTTTGCAAATTTTCGAGATTTTGCAAGGAAGGCTTTTTTTTCTATTTTAATTTGATAGCTTGTGTAGAACGTGAAAGATAATTAATCAAGAGTAGTTTCTTTTTTACTATCTCATTTTTTTCCTTTTTACTGGCACTGATATGACCTTATATTTTTTGCAAGCGCCGTGAAACCCTTAAAAACAAACAAATACTTTGCTCGTTCATGAATTAATTATGGGTTTTAAGGAAAATTAATTGCAAATTTTTGCAAATATATGCAACTTTTGATGTTTTTAGCTTGCAAAATTTGGGATTATTTTTTGCAAAAAACCGCCATGTCAGACAAGACCTGCATACATTTTGTTGTATTATGTAATTAATTAACATTAAGATATTTACAAGATGCCTAAAATCCTTGAAAAGTAAGAGATTCTCCGAAATCTATAATTTTCCCCCAGACTCCAGACACCTATGGATCTATGCTGGAACTTTGCTGGAAAGGAACCAAACCCGTTGATTTGGGAAATGGGGTCACCAGGAAATTCTTACAGGATGGAGATGATGTCATCTTCCATGGTAAGCTTTTGACATTCTCACAAACAAAGATATATGTCTCGCACACCAACTATAGGGCTCTGTTGGTAGAGCACTAGCTTTTGATGTAAAGGGACTGAGATTGAATCCAGCTGAAGTCTAGTTTATTGGAGGGGTTTTCTGACACCCCAACAGTGATTGGGTAACTGGGTCTGTTAGATTTGACAGAAAGTACTTTGCAATGGTCTAGCGTCCTTTCCAAATTGTAACAAGAAATGCTATTGTCCTATTCTTGCTGAGAGACTGAAATAAACTCTGGCTCCATGAGTCTAATGGCTCTAAAGGGCTACTTTGCACCAAATAATTGATGAATTTGTTGGGGGTTTTTTTTGGTGGGAATCTTCTTAGGATGTGATAACATTTCCCTCCTGTTTTGAGAGGCTGAAAGTTGACCAAATGTCAATGTTTCTTCTGTCCCCCAATATCTATCATCTTTGTGTTTCCTTTGTGGGTAGTTTTTGGTCTTGTCATATGTCACTCACTTTTGGACGTGTAGGTCCCTGGTTCAGGTACCACTGTGAGTTGCTCTTAGATACAGTACAGATCGCGTACAACGGCCTCGGCTACAATGGGAAATTTGTTAATCCTGTTCTACGGCCTGTATAATTGGTATAAATCATGCATATTTTATCTGAAGTGTAAAACCACTCATCTGGAAGACTGTAATTCATCATCTGATGTCAGAGTGATGGTATTTTATTTTCTACTCTAAATTTATGCTGGCTGTCATTAAAGAACATCCGTTCTCGTTCTTTTAAACTCCGTAATCCTAAGAATCTGCCTATACGTCCTGTTACTGAAATTATAGTTGTGCCACCTTTATGTAACCTTTTCATTATTAGTACTGTGAAGGACTGGTTACAAGGATTTAGGAACCAAAAGAGTAGAGGGTTTGATGTCATGACTTTTCTTCCCCATTGAGTTCAGTCATCAAACCTGATAATTTGTGCACGTCGGTTGTGACTAATCATCTCAAAACGGTATTAAGTCAGGGTGAATCTAGTGATTCAATCTAAATTTGAAACTTAACTCATAAAATTTGAGTTGAAATAAATGGCTTTATTAAGGTTATTCGGTTTATTTATTGATCTTTTCCATATTTCAGAGAAAAATGAAATTTCCTTTTGTTTTAGTTGTTTTCCATATTGTTGATAATTTTAATCTCTCTATTTTCTTTCCTCGCTTCGTTCCAGGTTATTGTGAAGGCAATGGTCATCGTGTAGGCTTTGGCCTGTGCACAGGAAAGGTGCTTCCAGCGCATCCTCTCTAGGGACGAAGACGTTTTGAACCATAACCAAAATGTCTGAGGAAGGAACAGTCATTTTTCATCAAATGTAGATTTTAAATGCATCTCGGATGAAGTGCTAGTCTCCACTAAAACCTTGTTATGCTGCCATCTTTAACTAGGTCACATTCCAGTTGTACACATATTTAAAATTGTGGCCAGAAAATTTCTTCAAATATCGATTGATTAAAATGACCCAAACTCTCAAACCTGGGATTTCACAGAAGTCCCAGGTTTGAGAGTTTTTAGCAAGATTAGGGCCATTTAAATAGATCGATATTTGAAGAATGAGTTTTCTGGTCACAATTTTTAATGCATGTCTTTTTCCAGGGTACGATAGATTTGACAGGACTTTGAATGTTTTAATGCTTGATTGGTGGAGGGGAGATAGTCAAATGTAAATGTAACGTTGAAATTGAATTGAGTGGAATACTATAGATCTGTTTCTTACTGTTTTAAGTTTTATAATTATACTGAATAATTGATATTATGATTCTGTTGTACTTTCCAATTTGGGAAAGGGGGTGGGAAGGATTGTTTTAATGCATTTTTTTAAAAATTGTTTTAATTTTTCTTTGATTTAGATTGTGTTTTTGTATTTTGCTTGTAAATTCAAAGATATTATCAATACAGACTTTACTTTGAGATTTGAATACAGTGTTTCATGATTTTAAAATTTTTTTTACAATGTTAAATTGATCACAAATGGTTAATGGTTGCATTTAGACGGTAAAATGTTCACTACTCTATACATTATTTTATATCCAATGAGATTTGGTATTTCTGTAAATGACAGGAATTGAAATGAATGTGTTCCTTTGTTATTGATTTGTTGTGCAATTTACAAAATGTTATAAATCTACGGTAGTTGCTATTTTTTCTTCTACGGATATCGTGTTTTTGTTAATTTGAAATAGGGTCCGAAATATTACCCATCTCCAGCGAATGAAGACAATTGATGAAGGTTATTATTATTATTATTATTTTTATTATTATTATTATTATTATTATTATTATTATTATTATTATTAAGAACAGAAGATTTTTCTCTTTTGGTCTCTCTTTCTCCCTGTTCTTGCGTTTTGATCTGATTTAGTTTATTTTATTTTTTAAAATACATTTTGCATTTAATACTGATTTTACCAAATTTTGTACTTGAATGATAAAAGGGGTTTTTCTTATGTACGAGTATGTATACACGTAGTGTTAAAAATATTTGTCTCATGCTCTTGTTTTTGTTTGGGTTTTTTTTTGTTTTTGTTTTTTTACTTTATGTTTACCCAAGTGATTTTATTCAAGTATTCTATTGGCTTGAAGCTCCTGCTCTAAATCGAAATCTTCTGGTCATTGATCTCAATTCTGGAATTTGTTCCCAAGAAATCTGTTTTATATTAATATTACAATGAGTGCCATTGGTTTCTGGTTTGTTTAGAAGACTGATTTTCTGGGTGAGGTTCCTGACCTCCCCAAAGTGGGCAGGGAGGCACTTACTGTGTCTTCTATCCCCCTATATCAGTTTCCAACATGCTTTCTGTCTTTGTCTTGGAATGAGATTACTTGGTTTTGTCCAGGCCCTGGCCGGATATCCTAGCTGGGAGGGAGACAGTCAAATGTATAGTTGAGTTTTGGGAGATGATATTTTTTGTCTTGTAGATCATCTCTGTTATGCACGCTATTGTGTTGTTTACATATTATATTATGATTTGTAAACATTTGAGTGTATTCCTCTTATTGGTGGCCTGTGCTTGTGTCTGGATGAGACTTTTAGGTGATTTCAAACAATTTACTTTGATAGTCTTGGAACCTACATCTGTTCATTATTTGAACCAATTCCCCTTTTCTTGGGTGCTTTAATTGTAATTCTAGAACTTTTTACTCTCCCATTTGCATATGCTGAACTAAATCACGCCGTTCCCAACCTCATCTCCAATATTTATACATACTTACTCCATTCCGCACTCTCTGCACTCTGGGTGGGGATCCTGACCTCCCATAGCGGGCAGAAAGGTACATACTGTGTCTTCTATCCCCTTATATCTGTTTTCCACATGCTTTCTGTCTTTGTCTTGGAATGAGATTACTTGGTTTTTTCCTGGCCCTGGTCGGAGTCCTGGCTGGGAGGGAAACAGTCAAATGCATAGTTATTGTTTTGGGAGATGATATTTTTTTCCTTGTAAATCATCTCTCTGTTATGCATTATTATATTTGTTATTTTTAATGTATAATGTAAGCATTTGAGTGTATTCCTCTTTGTTGGATTTTGTGCTTGTGTCTAGGTGAGACTTATAGGTGATCTCAAACTAAGTACATTGGTGGTATGCTCTTGGAATCTACATCTGATCCCTATTTGTTCCCAGTTCCCCTTTGTCTTACTTTCTCTTGGCTGCTTTACTTGTAATTCTAGACCTTTTTACTATCCCATTTTCCTCCTTTTTACTGGCGCTGATATGACCTTAATGTGTTGCAAGCGCCGTAAAATCCTTAAAAAACAAAAAACAAACTCTCTGCGCTCATTTATTACTGACACCAGAATAGTGTGAACAAGTTGCTGTTTATCATTTTCAACTGCAGTCATATATATATGGGCCTCGAAAAGACGATCCCCCTAAAAAAAAAACAACAAACCTATTTTCTCAGCTTTCATCTGCATCAGATTGTTTTTACTACTGTGATAAATTATTGAATGAAGACTTTATTTTCATCAATAAATCCATTCAAAATTGAATGAAAGTATCCTAATTTTTTTTTTAACTTGAAATACAGGATGCAGTTACATACTTGACCCCCAGGGTTAAATTGTCTAAAGCAAGCCTCTCTAGTATTACTGACTTAAGTCATCTAAACATCTTCAACCTGCAACAGTTTCATTTCCATTAAATTGTTTTAGAATATCAGTATCAGTAGTATTATTATGTATAAAGTACATGATTTACATCACTAACTGTAGCACTTATTCTGTGTCGCTAGTCAATGCAAAGTATTATGGCAAATGTTGGAGTCATTGCATGTGATTTTATGAATCTTCCACTTCCACCCATCTTCCACTTGATATGCAGAGCTGCCTACTTGAAATTTCAAAAGTTCGTAGTTTCCAATGGAAAAAAAAAAGAAAAATCCACTTTAAATAGCTTTAGGAATTTGCCCTGAGCATGATCCAAAAATGCTCCAAAGGCCTGAATATAGAAGTTCTAATGAACTAAACATTCTTTTTCAATAAGATTTATTGAGTCAAAGTCAAAGCAACGAATGCAGTTCATTAGCTGAAGCCAAAAATCTACAAATTTTTCGGAGCATCTGTGGATTTATCACAGGTAATTTTTTTACAATGAGGAAATTCCTCTTCTGACCCCAAAATTGTAGATTTTCGCAGATTCTATCCATCTTCCACTTGATATCTGCCACAAGTATCATCTTAGACTATAGAAACTGCCATAATCTCAGTCTCAGTATTATCATGTGATGTTACAAGTTTCATTATTGCTTTCGAATCTTATTATATTTTTTAGTCTACATTCCATCTTTATGATTACAGGCATCTAATAAAAACATGTCTAATGTCAACACTTGAATACCCCCATATTTATGTCCACATCATATTATGATGTATAAGAGAAGGATAAAATTAAAATGGTAATAAAAGTGTCTTCTTGTTTATGGCTTGAAATTAAAATATTTTTCAATAACGTTGTCTTTGCATACATTAATGGTTTTGTTTAAATTTTCACTTATAATTATAAGCCAAGCTTTCGACAACTGTATCTATAGTACAGAGCACAACTCACACCAGAGTCTGGGTGGGGTTCCTGACCCCCCCCCCCCCCCCCCCCATATTGGGCAGGGAGATTACTTAGTTTTGTCCTGGGTGGGGTTCTTTACACAGTGGGCAGGGAGGCACTTACTGTGTCTTCTATCCCCCTATAGCTATTTTCCAACATGCGTTCTGTATTTGTCTTGGAATGAGTTTACTTTGTTTTGTCCAGGCATTGGCCAGATACCCTAGCTGGGAGGGAAATGGTCAAGTTTTGGGAGATGATATTTTTTCCTTTTATTTTAAATCTCTCTGTTATGTACTGTATTGATCTCAAACTAAGAACACTGATAATGTGCTCTTGGAATCTACATCTGTCCTATTTGAACCAATTCCCCTTTGTCTTACTTGGGTGCGTTAATTGTAATTCTAGAACTATCATTTTCTTCCTTTTTTTCTGGCGCCGATATGACCTCAATGCGTTGCAAGCGCCGTAAAACCCTGAAAAACGAAAACAAACACCAGTCAGACAGACACAAGTGAACACAATTTACAATATAGCAAACTACATTGTGCCCGAATTGTAGTATTGCTGGGTTTTTTGTTTTGTTTTTATTTTTTGTGCCGACAGCCATCATAATGGCCGACATTTCTGAGCTCATGGTAGGCAGAGGTCACTAGTTGTGTCTTCTATTCCCCATATCTTTTTCTAATTTTACCGAAAATGAATCAAATTCGTCACATCTATTTTACAAATAATTTACATGTGAAAATAAGCTTGTTTGTGGAATGGAACAGATAAAACTGTAGATGCCAAAACTCGGGTTTCACTAATAAAATTTACGGTTGGGGCTGGGTGGGGTTCTCAACTTCCCATAGTGGGCAGGGAAGTACTTGCTGTCTTCTTTTTCTATCCCTTTGTATGCTTTTCAATTGTTTTCTGTCTTTGTCTTGCAATGTGATTTCTAGTTTTGCCCTGACCCTGGCCGGAGTCCTTAGCTGGGAGGGAAACCATTGAATGTATAGTTTTGGGAAATGGTATTTTTTTCCCTTGTAAATCATCTCTGTTATATAGTTATTTTTTGTTATTTTTAACATACGATTTGTAAAAATGAGTGTATTCCTCTTAAAGGGATCTTGTACTGGTGTCTGGGTGAGACTTTTAGGTGATCTCAAACCAAATACACTAACTGATAGTGTGCTCTTGGGATCTACATCTGTTCCCCATTTAAACCAATTCCCTGGGTGGGGATCCTGACCTCCCATAGTGGGCAGGGGGGTACATACTGTGTCTTCTATCCCCTTTTTTTCTGTTTTCCACCATGCTTTCTGTCTTTGTCTTGGAATGAGATTACTTAGTTTTTTTCCTGGCCCTGGTCGGAGTCCTGGCTGGGAGGGAAACAGTCAAATGCATAGTTATTGTTTTGGGAGATGATATTTTTTTCCTTGTAAATCATCTCTCTGTTATGTATTAGTATATTTGTTATTTTTTAATGTATAATGTAAGCATTTGAGTGTGTTCCTCTTTGTTGGATTTTGTTCTTGTGTCCGGATGAGACTTATAGGTGATCTCAAACTAAGTACATTGGTGGTATGCTCTTGGAATCTACATCTGATCCCTATTTGTTCCCAGTTCCCCTATGTCTTACTTTCTCTTGGATGCTTCAATTGTAATTCTAGAACTTTTTACTATCCCATTTTCTTCCTTTTTACTGGCGCTGATATAACCTAAATGTGTTGCAAGCGCCGTAAAACCCTTAAAAACAAAAACAAAACAAACCAATTCCCCTTCGTCTTACTTCTTACTCAAGTCCTTTTAATTGTACATCTAAAATGTTTTTACTATCCAATTTTCTTCCTTTTTATTGGTACTGATATGACCTAAATTGTGGCACAAGCACCATAACACCCTTTAAAAAAAAAAAAATAAATAAAAGGTCTGGAGCACAATGGTTCCCGTCACGGAAAGGCAAAACTTTTATGATCTCACTCAAAACCGAGGGAAAAGGCCTTAGGAAAAGACAAATGATAAAAGGGATAGAAAAGGGGTATTGTTTGTTTTCAAGGGTTTTACGGCATTTGCAATACATAAAGGTCATATCAGCGCCAGTAAAAAGGAGGAAAATGGGATAGTACAAAGTTCTAGAATTTAGACCTGTAAATAAGCTCTATAAAAATTGACTGAAACTCTTCGTAGCGGAAAAATCCAAAGAATCGAAATGATTAGTAAACAGCAAGCTTGCTTGAGCAAAACAATGGCAGAAAACTAATTTGGGCGGGAATTAATTAGGCTACTTACCATTGTTCCTTACAATTTGAAACCCAATCAGCGAAGAAACGGTCAACCAGTCGTTGCAATCGAGATGTGCTTGTAGCAATCATATACTTTTGATTTGAAGGTGTTTACATAACGCACTTCCGGCGTTCGCATTTTAATTTTTCATACTTTTACTTTCCACCAGGTAAATGTGGTCAATTTTGGCTTAAACGAAACAGTGAAATTTATCGCTCGGCGGCTCCGTTAAAATTGGCTACCATTACCATGGGGATCTCCTGCTACCGGATCAGCACATTGCCGTCGTGCAGGAGCTTGCGTGCCCCAATGACCCTGAAGGTGATACCAACTTGGATGCAATCGTGCTGGAACAGCAACAGGATAGGGACCCGACGAAGGATGATCCAACCTGGCGTTCAGACAAAGCTTGCCTTTTCCTGACCCACACTTCTAATAATGAAAGGTACAAGGAGGAAATTTATTCATACTGGCTCGGACGGCGCCCAGCATAAAAAGGTCCGCGTAGCTGCTGCAGCCTCAAAAATAAACAAGACTTCAACCACATATTACAAAACAACATCATACTAGGAGAAAGATTTAGAATAATGTCTCTTAATGTGGAATTTCAATGCAAAAATGTAGACTTCTTAAAGACCATAGTATTGATATCCTGCTTCTGCAAGAAACACACTTGGATCATCAGTCAGTCCCATCCAGATCCAACATTGCCGGATATACAGAAGTCAACAAAATCCCACCCTAAATATGACATAAGCACATACGCCAGAAACCCAGAACCAGTGTACGACCTTGGAGGTACAACTGATGACACTGGTACACAGAGAAGCACAATAAAAGTTGGGAACCTGGAGATCACAAACATCTACAAACCTCCATCGATCAAATGGTCTGAACCACCAAAACAACATCTGCAACATCCTGCACTGATTTATTGGAGATTTTAATAGCCACCACAATAACTGGGGATACAAAGAAGCCAACCCACCAGGCATGGATAAACCAAGTCGATGCTCATCTTCTTTACACCCCAAATAGCTGTGGAACTTTCAGATCAGCTCGCTGGAAGAATACACCCCTGACCTGGCACTTGTGACGAAAGACAAGAATCACAAACCACTTGAAGCAGCTAGAGAAGTCCTTGGAGCATTTCCAAATAGTCAGCATAGGCCTGTTGTCATAACAACTGGAATAGAAATCGCCAGAACGGAAGCTATTCCCAAACCAAGGTGGAACTTCAAAAAAGCAAACTGGGAGTACACGTCATCCATAGAGAAAGTATGCCCAAGAATTCCATCATCGGCTGATAACATACAGAGATTTAGCAAACTGATACTGACAAGTGCTAAAAAATACACACCAAGAGGAGTCAGACAGTGGCACATTCCATGCTGGTCAGACGCGAGTGAAAAACTTCTCGAACAATATGAAAAAACCCAAGACCAGGATGTAGCAGAACAGCTATTAAATACCCTTCAAGAGGATAGAAGACAAAGATGGATTGACACAGTAGAAAACTTGGATATGAGACACTCGAGTTGACATGCTTGGCAACTGATTAGGAAACTTAACCCTGAAAACAACGGAACCAAAACCGCTCCACTTGTGTCCGCAGATACTGTGGCACAAGAAATTAAGCAACGCGGACAACATGTTCCAGATCAAATGTTCGAAAGAAATATCCGCAAGGAATACAGAAAAACTCTCGACTCTCTCCCATCATCTGGCTCAATGTGGACCTTCCCAATCAGTCACGAAGAAATACATGAAGGTATCAAAAGTATGAAGAATGGGAAAGCAGCAGGGATCGATGGCATATATCCAGATATGATAACACACCTTGGACACAACGCAAAGAACTGGTTGGCTGTCGTAATGTCTGACATACTTGACAAAGGAATATACCCACAAACATGGAAACATGCTAGAGGTATAGCCATCCTCAAACCAGGAAAACCAGCAACAGAGCCATCTAGCTATAGACCCATCTCTCTACTATGTTGCCTCTACAAACTACTAGAAAAAATAATATTAACAAGAATAATCCCTTACTTGAATCCTATAATCCCAATTGAACAGGCAGGGTTTCAGCGAAATAGATGCACAACCGAGCAGGTCCTTGCCCTCACCTCCTTAATTGAAAATGGATTTGAAAAGAAATTAAAAACAGGCACAGTGTTTATTGATCTCTCTGCTGCGTATGACACAGTGTGGACTGGTGGCTTGATGCTGAAACTTGCAAAAATAATCCCATGCAGAAAAATCTTGAAACTGCTCTCCTCATACATGACAGGACCTAGAAATTTCCCATGTGGTACTTGGTGGCAACACCAGCAAAGTCAGAAGAATAAAAAATGGAGTACCACAAGGCTCAGTCTTAGCACCAGCATTGTTTAACGTCTACATAAGCGACATGCCTCAAACAACTTCCACAAAACTAGGATATGCAGATGACTGGGCCTTAGCATACCAATCAAGAAATGGGAAGATATAGAAACAATGCTTAGCAAAGACACCACGGCCATGAAAAGGTATTTTGACAGATAGTATTTTAAAATGAATACGACAAAAACAGTTGCAACTGCATTTCATCTTAACAACAGGGAATCACAACGAAAACTGATGATCAAGATTGATGACACAACACTACCAACTGATCAAAATCCAAAATACCTCGGAGTGACACTGGATAGACGGCTGACCTATAGAACCCATTTTGAGGGTACAGCAAGAAAGATAGGGAAACGAAATTGTCTACTCAGAAAACTAGCAGGAACAACATGGGGAGCATCGCAAACTCTTCTCAGAACATCAACCCTGGCCCTTTGCTACAGTGTGGCAGAATATTGTGCTCCTGTTTGGACGAGAAGTGCCCATACAAACCTTGATGCGAAACTAAGAGACTCGATGCGAATAGTAACTGGATGCCTAAAATCAACTCCAACACAATGGCTGCCAGTCATGAGCGCTGTAGCACCACCCCACTTGAGGAGAGAGGATGCAACACAGAAATGGATATCCAGATCTGAAGAAGATAGTGTAACTCGTCTGCAAACCATATACAAAACTGCGCCCCCAACATCAAGACTAAAATCTCGTTCACCTTTCTACCTATCAATGAAAGAAAACTACAACACGCAAGAAGCCTGGTGCGAGGAATGGAAAAGGAATAAACCAACAGGAGGGGAACTAATTGAAGATCCCTGTAAAAGTCTTCCAGGTCTACAGGATCAACCAAGAAAATACTGGGTAGCTGCAAATAGACCATGGTCAAAACATACAAGAACAGCTGCCAACATGCACAAATGGGGGCTCCAAGAATCACCAACATGCCCAAAGTGCAACTACTAAGCACTAGCACCACAGGATGCAAACCACCTCGTACTAGATTGCCCAGAGACAAAACTTGAAGGGGGATTTGAAACCATCAACAAATGTGATGATGATTTCCGAACCTGGATTGATACCTTGAACAAAGAAGTGTAGCCGAATGATACTACTACTACCATGGGGATCGTGACAGGGTTGGAAAGTGAAAAATAATTTCACAAAGGCTGTGTGAAAATACACTGGGATGTGTTCAGAAACGGCAATTCTAAAGAGCGTCGCGTAGCCTTGGCAATATATCCATCGTTAATATAAACGGCCCATGAGCTATGCGTAGCGCTGTGGAACATTCCTAATTACTTTACGGTCATTCGACTACAAGTCATGAATTATTTATTTCTCTTTTTTTTAAAAAAATATTCGAATTTGACGAATTGACTGAGAATTTAAAGGTCTAACTTCTTCAGGATAAATATTTTAACTCCGAGCGTCTTTTCATGAAACAAGTTTAAGATTATAAGGTTTTTGTGCTTTTGCCTTTCGGAGAATAAATCTGGCATTATTGGTTGGCAACTATTTTACACCTATTGCCTGGGCAGGGTTCCTGGCCTCTCATAGTGGGCACATGGAGGTACTTACTTTGTCTTCTATCCCCCTATATCTCTTTTCCAACATGCTTTCTGTCTTTGTTTTTTGTTTTTGAGGGTTTTACGGCGCTTGCAACACATTAAGGTCATATCAGCGCCAGTAAAAAGGAAGAAATGGGATAGTAAAAAGTTATAGAATTATAATTAAAGTACCCAAGAAAAGGTAAGACAAAGGGGCATTGGTTCAAATAGGAAACAGATGTAGATTCCAAGAGCACACCATCAAAGTACTTTGAGATCACCTAAAAGTCTCATCCAGACACAAGCACATGTCCCCACTAAGAGGAATACACTCAAATGTTAACAAATCATATATAATATGTAAATAAAACAATACAGTACATAACAGAGAGATGATTTACAAGGGAAAAAATATCATCTCCCAAAACATTAACTATACATTCGACTGTTTCCCTCTCAGCCAAGGACTCCGACCAAGGTCAGGACAAAACCAAGCAATCTCACTCCAAGACAAAGACAGAAAGCAATTGGAAAACAGATAAGAGGGGATGGAAGACACAGAAAGTACCTCCCTGCCCACTATGGGAGGTAGGAATCCCCACCCAGCTTTCTGTCTTTGTATTGGGATGAGATTACTTGGTTTTGTCCTGGCCCTGACCGGATACCCTAGGCTGAGAGGGAAACAGTCGAACAGTGCTAACAGAGAGATTATTTACAAGACAAAAATATATCTCCCAAAACTAACTACATACATTTGACTGTTTCTCTCCCACCTAGGGTATCCGGCCAGGGTCAGGACAAAACCAAGTAATCTCATCCCAAGACAAAGACAGAAAGCATGTTGGAAAACCAATATAGGGGGATAGAAGACACTGTACTGTAAGTGCCTCCCTGCCCACTACGGGCGGTCAGGAACCCCACCCAGAGCAACTGCCTTGAGGCCTCATTTATACTAAGTTAGCAAGCGAGATTATAAACTATCATTAGAAAGTGGGGAAAGATGTCTGCCACTGTCACTTACACACCAACAAGCAAAATGGGCAGTAGGTAAATAAGTAAGAGTGGGGAAACTGCATCTGGTAACCACTGATAGAAGACTTCAGATTAAAAGGCATGCAAGGGAGTGACCAGGGCTGGTCGATCAATTCTCTCACAACCATACTTCTCTTCTCGTGGTATAAATTATAACAATGTCAACCTCAGGAGAAATAAGGTGAGTATAGTGTGGCTATGGGGTCTTGTGGAATGACACTTCCTTTCGGATCAGAAGGTCCTGGGTTTGAGCCTCACTCGGCGCATAGTTGAGACCTTGGAAAAGGCTCTTTACTCATATTCTCTCACCGTAGTCAGGTGTAAACCTGTCCATTTACAGCGTTATCTCCGTCTGAAAAAATTGCAATATCGCCTAACAGGCGTCATGTACTATCCTAAATGTTAAACATTGCTGTTGGCCAGGGATCCCCTGTAAAACACTTTGAGCACCTTTAGTGGATATTGCACTTTACAAAAGGTCAATTGAATTGAAATATTTTTAAAGTAAGTAAATTCCTCCGTTGACACCAAAACTGTGAATTTCCGTATATCTGACTGTGTTACCCTCTCAGACAGGACTCCGACGAGGGCCAGGAAAAAAGTAATCTCATTCCAAGACAAAAGACAGAAAGCATGTTGGAAAACAGACATAGGGGGATAGAAGATAGTATGTACCTCCCTGCCCACGATGGGAGGTCAGGAACCCCACAAAGCTTGTTGGAAAACAGATATAAGGGGATAGAAGACAGTAAGTACCTCCCTGCCCACTATGGGAGGTCGGGAACCCCACTCAGCTTGCTGGCATTTGCATTCCATTCTCCAACCCCTAGGATGCACTAGACAGAAAAAACACAGGGAATGAATCAGAGCCAGCATATTCTATCATCATGAGAAATATTTATTTTCGATCTTCGTCCAGTCAGTAATGATAATAATAAGGTGCATATTGCGTCGATAACATAAAGGTCAATAATTTCTTTTTTTGTGGTAAAAACCAAGACCAAATAAAGAATCAGTGTAAAAGTAATCTATACAATCAAAAAAAATAACACTTGACAATAAAACCCTTTGTTCCTATCCTGATCAATATGTACATTTTACAATAAGTTTTATTTAGTAGAGAGACCTGCGCCGTTTTACATAAACAATCAAATGTAAGGCGAGACAGAAACTTTGTCAACTGACAATGAACAAAGCAATTCATCTCATTCCCCTTTAGGTACCGTGGAATGGGCTGACTCAGACCAGGCCCCCAAATGTGCCCCTCGGATTGAAAATGGCAAAATGTACATCATTTGATAAATTTTACCCTTCCCTACACTTTAGAAAATTTGTTTTGTTTTTAAGGGTTTACAGCGCTTGAAACACAAGGTCATGCGCCAGTAAAAAGGAAGAAAATGAGAGAGTCACAGTTTAGAAAAATAAGTCAAGATATATGATATAAAAAGTGGTCTTGGACATCTTTAGATGATATATCTTGACACTGAAATAACCTGTCCAATGTTCGTTTTCTAAAGTGTGCGGAAGGGTGCAATCTACCAAATAATGTACATTTTGCCATATATGTTCGATAGTTTTCAATCCGAGGGGCACATTAGGTGCTGGCCTTAGTCATTCCATTCCATGGTAGTTTAATTAACCCCATGTCATTGTTATGTTCTAATTGATATCTGAGAAGCAGCAATGGCAATGGGTGATGATCAACAACAAACTTATAGCCACTTTCCTATCTTAAACACAGACCTGCCACTTCACGAAAAAGGAAATCAGTATGACATTGTAAAAAAATCAGTATCTGGGGAAAAAAATCAGTATGAGACGTAAAATTATCCAATGATTGGGCTACAAACCTAAATTTGACAATTTGACACTTGTCACTCAAACTAACCAAAGCGTCACAACCTCTCCCCCCCTCCCTTATTTTTCCCCAACACCTAAAATGGCACGCACAACGCCAATCTGGCAATCGGACTACTAACTTATTTAAAGATGGTGGCACTTGGTAACGAGTCAGAAGCCAGGGACCGCGGTGGTTTACCAGTACAGCTCGCTGTCGCTTCACAAAGGAAATGAAAACTAAATAACGCGCCGTTTGTGTTTTCTATCTGTGTGAGGGTATCACAAAGAGGCTCGCTACGTCATGTGATCTATCGAGGTATCGCGGGACGGGTCAAAGTTCACGAGACTTGAAAATTTTAACGTGCAACTAAAGCACAAAGTAAACGTAAAAGAGAGGGTGGAGGGCTGCGGGCCCTTGGTCACTTGGTGAAATCGGTACGATCGGCATGCAGATCGAGAAATCGGTACGATCGGCAAGTAAATCGGGAAATCGGTAAATTCGAAAAAAAGGTCTTGCAAATCGGTATGATACCGATTATCGGTTGAACGGCAGGTCTGTAAACATGATGGTAAAACATTCAGATCAACCAATACTCTTAGCTCCCGTCTGCTTATTAAGAACATTTTAAAAGGACTTTCTTGTCTGCTAAATCTCATGAAAAATCTAAATGTGGAGCCAAGAAGAGAAGAAAACTTAATTATTTAAAAATTTGTTTCCCCTGATATTAACTGTACAAGTACAATTGATCTGCTGTCATTTCCATAAACTACCAAAAGAAAATCTATCTGGAAAAAAACTACAGTAATTGATTTATTTTCTGAAATCACACGAACAAAATAATACCAATAATATACATTTTATATTAATCAACAGAAAAATGAAACTTTTTAAAAAACAAAACAAATTTGACCACTTCAGCCGTAGATATTGATAATAATTTATTACCTGTATCTTATCGCTTCTTTTTAATGACTGGATAAGACCTGTAGAAATTTCATTTTATATGACAGAACAATGAAAATCGAGTTTAAAAATATTCTTCTTCTCTTGAGTTTCACTAATTGTTTTTTGTTTGTTTTTAAGGGTTTTACGGTGCTTGTTTGTTTTTGTTTTTAAGGGTTTTACGGCGCTTGCAACACATTTAGGTTATATCAGCGCCAGTAAAAAGGAAGAAAATGGGATAGTAAAAAGTTATAGAATTACAATAAAAGCACCCAAGAAAAAGTAAGACATAGGGGAACTGGGAACAAATAGGGATCAGATGTAGATTCCAAGAGCAGACCACCAATGCACTTAGTTTGAGATCACCTAAAAGTCTCATCCAGACACAAGCACAGGTCCCATCTAAGAGGAATACACTCAAATGTTTACCAATCATTTAATATAATATGTAAACTCAACATAATACAATGCATAACAGAGAGATGATTTACAAGGAAAAAAATATCATCTCCCAAAACTATAACTATACATTCGACTGTTTCCCTCCCAGCCAAGGAGCTCGGCAAGGATCAGGACAAAACTAAGTAATCTCATTCCAAGACAATGACAGGAAACAATTGGGAAACGGGTATGGGGGGATAGAAGACACAGCATGTACCTCCCTGCCCACTATGGGAGGTCAGGATCCCCACCCAGTACGGCGCTTGCAACACATTTAGGTGATATCAGCGCCAGTAAAAAGGAAGAAAATGGGACAGTAAAAAAGTTCTAGAATTACAATTAAAGCATACAAGAAAAAGTAAGACAAAGGGGAACTGGGAACAAATAGGGATCAGATGTAGATTCCAAGAGCATACCATCAATGTTCTTAGTTTGAGATCACCAATAAGTCTCATCTGGACACAAGCATGGCCCCCACTAAGAGGAACACACTCAAATGCTTACATTATACATTCAAAATAAAAATAATACATAATAGAGAGATGATTTACAAGGAAAAAATATCATCTCCCAAAACAATAACTATGCATTTGACTGTTTCCTTCCCAGCTAGGATTCCGGCCAGTGCCAGGACAAAACCAAGTAATCTCATTCCGAGACAAAGACAGAAAGCATGTTGGAAAACAGATATAAGGGGATAGAGGACACAGTATGTACCTCCCTGCCCGCTATGGGAGGTCAGGATCCCCACCCAGAGTTTCACTAAGATCAAAGAGTTTGTTTTTGAACCCTAAAAACAATTTGAGGTTGAATGAGTATAGAGAACATATATCTTGGAGGCGCCAGGCCCTTGGGATGTTACACCCTAAACACGAGTTGTAAATAGAACATAAACCAAACCTGTGGTAACTAGACAACATTCAAATCTTCAGAAAGAAAGTGATGATTGAACATCACAGAAGAAGGAAAATGCCTCAAACTTGAAATTAACGATGACATGAAATCATAAGAATGTGTGAAATATGATGATGAATGAAGTTTTGTAATGATTGAACACAATCTTTTCCCATTTGTGAAACATTAAAAATTTAAACTCTTATTATTATAATGACTGCTTGCTTTGCTGCCCAAAAGTGACACAAAATAAAAATTTATGTAAGTATCTGCTCAAACTCCTCCCCTCTATGCATTTCACTCCTCATACACACTTAACAAACCGTTAAATTATAATGTACACATCCTAGATGGTTGTGCCAGGAACAAAACATTGCAGCTTTTATGCCCCAGAATATGTTCTGAGAAGTTAAATGGAAAGGGTTTTCATGGCAACTTAGCCACTCATTATGTGATTATAGGAATCACCAAGTCCAAATAAATGCAAGTGGTCCTCATAAATATTCCGATTAATGGACACAGCTTAAAGGACATAATCAGTGACAATAACATTCCACAAATAGTGAAACTTTCAATCTGAAAATTGCATCAAGATTGACTTTTCTAACTACAGATTTTGCCCACGTGTTATCACTAATACAAACATGCACGGCATTCAATCCTTATTTCTAACACCAAATTCCAGAGATATTTCGTACATGTATATTTGCCATTTATTTGATGATTAGTAAACCAGACAAAACAACTTCAAATTGTTGAAAATAACTTAGCATCTTTTTTTTAAAAGGATGATTTAAATCTCGATCCCTCAAGTCATCTTAAAAGATTTCAGTTAACGACTCAAAAAGTTCCATCACCATGGAATCTACAGGGGCATTTTGTGTGCGTGTGAAAGTGTGAGTGTGTTTTGTTATATTAAAATACACTTTGAAAAGAAAGAAAATGTCTTCTTGCAAATATGAGTGGACGGTCCATGATAATTCTCTTTCTTTCTAAAGGGATACAAAAAGCTCACAACAGCTTTCTTCCATACAACCATACTATTCATCTTCCACACAACCATAAATATACATGCAACCATCAAAACCAGAGTATTACCACACAGGTACACACACACACACACACACACACATCCTCTCTTATCCCACACATCAGGCAATCACAAGCCACACTAAATTTACCATCACCCGCCTAACAAGCAATACCAAACTGAGGTCCCCGTGAAATGTAAATATCACCAAATGGCTCTGGCTGCTCTGTACAAATGGCCTGGTGTTTCTTTAGCACCAGCAATGTGTAAAATCTAGAGGCAGCCTGCTTTCTATGGAGATTTCTGGCCATGTCCTTGAAACTGAGACTGTCCTGGTCATTGAAGCCTCTCTCAAAGATATCTTGCATCACCTGGGTACGTTTGCTCCACCTCTTCTCTTCTTGTTCCTCATTCTCTGGCATCAGTTCATTATCTTGTTCAGGCTCCATGTCAAATGTCTAAGATAGGGTTAGAGGGGAAAGAAAAGTGATAAGTGAAATTTTTTTTTTTAATTTTGAATTTTTTTGTTTAAGGGTTTTACAGGGCTTGCAACACATTTAGGTTATATCAGCACCAGTTAAAAAAAGAAGAAAAGGGATAGTCAAATTCTAGAATTACAATTCAAGCACCCAAGAAAAAGTACGACAAAGGGGAACTGGGAATAAGTAGGAATCAGATGTAGATTCCAAGAGCATACCATCAATGTACTTATTTTGAGATCACCTATAAGTCTCATCCGGACACAGTCACAGGATCCAACTAAGAAGAATACACTCGAATGCTTACATTATACATTCAAAATAACAAATATTAATAATAAATAACAGAGAGATTATTATCAAGGAAAAAAATATCTCCCAAAAAAATAACTATGCATTTGACTGTTTTCCTCCCAGCCAAGGACTCCGGCCAGGGCCAGGACAAAACCAAGCAAACTCATTCCAAGACAAATACAGAAAGCAAATTGCAACACAGATATAAGGGAATAGAAGACACAGTAAGTGCCACCCTGCCCACTATGGGAGACCAGGAACCCCACCCAGGATAAGTGAAAACACAACAAGAAACTCAAAGGATTGGATAAAGTTCATATTTTCTAAAATTAAATCATATGATGTGTAAACTCATCATCTATCCATAATGTGGTAAGACATCAGTTGTTTGTTTCAAAGTTTTAGTTTAAAGCCCTTTTACATATGAAGGCCAGTTTCCCAATACTTGTTAAGTTGATTTTTCTACTTTTTGGGATTTTCCATCCATGAGATAAATTGAGATGTAAACTTTATTTTAAGCATCAATTGGTACAAGAATTTCCCTAGATGTGCATGAATTTGAAGTTTAAATGTGACAAAATAACAAATCGAATGAGACATTTTATTTTTAAGTTGTAAAATCAGTAATGCGACTGGAAAAATGGGCAGAGCCTTCTAATACCCCAGGGTGAAAAAAAAAAACAAGCCAAAAAAAGAAAAATCTCAGTGAGCATCTCAGATTCTCTTTAAATGACTATATTTACAATAATGTTTGCCAATACACATACAGTTTTAATGAAATTTATGCACTATTTATCACACAAGACAACACTTTTTCTTCTTCATGAAAGCAGCGGAGACAACATTGTTTTTGTTTTTAAGGGTTTTACGGCGCTTGCAACACATTTAGGTTATATCAGCGCCAAAGGAAGAAAATGGGATAGTAAAAAGTTCTAGATTTACAATTAAAGCACCCAAGAAAAAAGTAAGACAAAGGGGAACTGGGAACAAATAGGGATCAGATGTAGATTCCAAGAGCATGCCACCAATGTACTTAGTTTGAAATCACCTACAAGTCTCATCCAGACACAAGCACAAAATCCAACAAAGAGGAACACACTCAAATGCTTACATTATACATTCAAAATAAAAATAATAATACATAACAGAGAGATGATTTACAAGGAAAAAAAATCATCTCCCAAAACCATAACTATGCATTTGACTGTTTCCCTCCCACCCAGGACTCCGACCAGAGCTAGGAAAAAACCAAGTAATCTCATTCCAAGACAAAGGCAGAAAGCATGTTGGAAAACAGATATAAGGGTATAGAAGACAGTATGTACCTCCCTGCCCACTATGGGAGGTCAGGATCCCCACCCAGGGAGACAACATTCTTTCACAGCGGAGACCACATTCTTTCATCAAACTATAACTGTAGCCCAATCTGACACATTTTTTTTTTTTCTCCATTGTATTTAAATCTATTCCAGTCGTGGTCATTAAATGTTAATCAGTTGGAGTCAAAAAAATAATAACAGTATTATTTAACTATTTTAAATAATCCATTAAGATCAAGACTAGGTTTTGTAACTTTTCAATTCATTAAATTGTCTTTATTATTTTTTTTACTTTATGACTTCTCAAGTTTAGACCAATCTACTCTTTGCAAATACACTATAATTGGATGGATTGTAAACAACTGCCAACCACACACCATAGACAAAAGTGTACAATCAGTGAAGAAAAAAAAAGTAGAATCCAAATGCAATCACAGAAAATAAAGAAATTAAGACTATCCTATTTGATCAATGCATCACTGACTAAGCAATGCAGTATTTCAGACCTACCGATAATAAATGGTATCAAACAAGATGTAGTTGATATCTTAAAGGAGTTATAGTGCATTGCTGAAAACGTATTAGTTTCAATACAATAATATAGACTAAAAAAAAACAACTAAAAAAACAATCACAACAAATGAAAAGTTCTATTATTTATTTCAATAGCACACTTCCGACTCCAACATGGTTCAAAACATGTAACTAGAACTATGACACTTTTAACTGCTTAGATGCTCGACCACCTACATAAATGCGTACAAATATACTTTTTTTTAGCACAACTTATGGCAACAATCCATCAAGATATCTTTTTTTTAAATCAACATTTGCAACAAATGGAAATTCACTATATCCTGGCATCGCTGTGTTCATAATTTGTGACAAAACAATTCACTGGCTAAATCTAGCCCTAAATATTCTTCTTTAATGTCTTCCTGGAATTTGGACATATTAAAGAATGCACGAGAATTGACTTCTAATTTAGCAAAATAAAATTGTGAACTAGAAAAGAGAGAACACATTCTTGAAAATTGCCTAAATTTCTTTCACAATCAAATCAGCAACTGTTCTGTTTTTTAAAAACTTACCACACAAGGAGGGACAGATGGTGGGGGTACAGAGAACGGTGCTACGGATGGGGGTCCATCATCCAACATGGAGTTGATGGTGGGGACTATACTGTTGGGGTCAGTGGGGATGTCCACTGGCTGAATGGTGTCAGGGATCTGGTCAAACAGGGACTGGTTGGTCACAGATGCATTGATTGATGGTGGCTCCAGTATAGACATGTCTGACCTGATTAGATTGAGGGAACAGCAGATAAGATCATATTCAAATTTACTCAAGTATCATTGCGAATCATGCAAAACATCTATTTAATTCTGATAATGAACAGTCTATATGGTACTACAATACAACTGCTTTGTTTTAAGATATCTAAACACTTGTACAATTCAATAGCAGAAAAAATAAAAGCAATAGATGCTATTAAGCATCAAAAAGAAAATATAACGTGCACAGCCGTTTAAATAGGGCCCAAACTTTCAGTTTAGTTACTTCTTCCCTCACTGGCTACCGTCAAGTAATGTAAACAATCCACCGTCAACCACAGTGATAACAGCTGTCAAGACGGGGTGCACTGGCAATAAATTATGTCTGCAGGTAAATCTCATCGCTTTGAATTTCTCTCAGGCAGAGAGTAGTAGAAATTTCATCAAAATGCTCAATTTTCTCAGCCTGTTGTAGACGCAGCATCTTTTTTATAATTTTCAAACATATATGGATACAAAGACCAGCTTTTCCTCTACAAGACGCAATTATTTTTGTTTACATCATTAAATGATAAGTTTGTGTTTTGCTCTTTTTATGAAATAAATATTAAAATTATAAGTTTAGGAAATATTTAAAAATTCAAAATACCAAACCAACACTTTATACCATCAAGTGTGAGGGATCAGAGAAAAGTAGATAAAATTATCTTTCATATGATATATACTTTATTATGTAGATTCAGGGATTTAAGAATAGAGGGTGTGGAAAGGAATCTCAATAATTATTTTTGTTACCAACAAAGAGGAGAATATTTCATGATATTTTAGAAACCCAATAATAAAACTAGATAGTGATTATAAGAGACATTTATTTAGTTTGCTTTCATTGAATTTAAGCGGAAATTTTAGATATTTCTTAACTTTACTTATTTAAGTTCTGTTCAGGTTATGGAGAGACACACTGAAGACGGTCATCACACCAGTACAAATGAAATATGTCGAATTTGTTGTGAAAGAGTACAGAGCCGTGCTGAGAGGATAAAAGACTCTAGACGTTATCAACAATTGTCTATAAATATAAATGAGAAATTCTGACATATTTAAACATTTCAATTTGTGAGAAATGTATCTCACTGGTACATAATTTAGAGAAATGCGATGCATTGGTTCAATGAGAAAACTCTGAACAAGAAACAATACTTAATGAAGTGAATATGATCCTAATCTATCACCAGTGATGTGCTATATGCAGTCTATATGGCACACAAATTAAAAGAGGTGCAAGTCAAGTAGATAAAAAAAAGTAATGGGCATGGATATCTCAAAAATAAGGTTATGAAAATTATAAGAACTCTTTAAGATTTTCTTAGTGGTTTTGATTGTCTTTAAATGAATGTCCTTATATTACAATTTTTAATGGAATTCTTATAATTCGTTGATTCTGGGATAAATAAAAGTGAATCACATTTGACTATGTTTCTGGTTTATTAAAAAAATGTCTATTAAGACAATGCTGTGATTGGATTTCAGTTTTACCTTACTCAAAATCCTGACTTTTACGTACAGGTGAATTGATATCTCAAAAACGCCCCAATCTACTGGTATAAAATTTATATGTCTACATTCTACAGATATTCAACATCATTTCCATTACTTTTTTTTTAAATCTTAAGTGTTGAACATGTTAAAATATTCTCTTAAAAATTTTAATTCACTTAAATTTATGTATCAATTTCATGGGTTATTCCTCTTGCTTTTTAACAACATCATAATAATGATTAAATAATCAATGGAAACTCTGTTAATAAACTGTTTGGTAGTATAAAAATATTTTCGATACACTTAATAACGGCAATACTACATTAGTTTGAAATTCAGAAAAAATCGATCAAAACTGCGAAAAAAATTGTTTCCCTCTCTCAGTGTAAAGCTATGACTCATCATCACTAGACTGGCTAGATTTACCTGGCGAACTAAACTGAAAGCAATAAACGCCTGTGCGTGATAAGGGCATCGCTAGGGTTGACAACCATAATATGTCAGAATTTTCAACTCCCCCCTCCCCCTGCCAACTTTAACTCATGATTCCCGAGGGAAGGGGGGAGAAATTGTCAGATCTTCATATATCAACAAGCATTCAGATGAGAGACATCAATATAAAGAATATCATCATCTATAAAATCATTTAAAATAATAATTAATTAACTTTTACTTACTATCCTAAATGTGCTTACCTCCTAGATGTATCAACCAGAGATGGTTGTTCGTTCTCCACTGGATGCTGGTTTTGCTCCTTTGCTTGTTCAGCAGCTTGCTGTTGTTGTTGTTGTCCCCTGGAAGACCGCTTGGAGACATCGGCACTAGCAATTGATGGTTCTTCAATGATGGTAGACATTTCAGACAGCCGTGTATCTTGCAGTGTGCTATTGCGTTCATTCTCCCTGGCAACCTCAGGTGCCATGTCAAGGTCAATGCGACTTGCTCCAGGCTCGTAATCGTCAGCCACAGATTTACAAACCAGATTGATTGAGAATAAATGCTAAAAAAAAAAAATATGAAAATTCGACATAGAATTTAAGACAGATTAGTTTACACATATCAGATTTTGAGCCTGAAGGCTTATTAAAATTTTAAAACATTATACTGGGTGGTAAGTCTGATAAACAGATGGCCAACAAAAAAAAAATAAAAAAACCAAAAAAATTAATTACAAAAAAAAAAGGGATTTTATTTTAAAAGGAAAAAAAAAAGGTAATTTGGCCAATTTCGACGCCCTAAAAATCTACTTACTGGTTAACCTTGTAGGAGAGGTAGACCAGTCTAGAGAAACCAATTAAAATCATTGACCAAGACAGTTGATCAAATTCCACTTACCTTACTAATGCTCTTGGAGATAATAGGTCTCCCTGGCAGGACAAAGATCTTTTCCACACCACCAGTCTCTTTCCACAGCATCAGTTTCTTTGTAGGTGGGGCTAAATCCAGGGAAGTCACAATGTCAGATGTATCTGATAGTTGTAGCTTCATGGTTTCACTTGGAATGCCTTTCTGCTCATCTACAATCAATTTTCTCTTTCTTTTACCCTTCCGTTCTGTCCCTGTCATGACAAAAGATTTTATTTTTAGTTTCAACCATGAGAAAAATTCCTTGGCATCCTGTGCATGGGAAATAAAAAATAACGGGAGCATCAAATTGTTAACAAAATCTCCATTCCAATATTTTAGAAGGGGATGATATAAAATATTTAAGCTATGTGAATGTTGCAAGAGAGTACTGAAAAAATAATTATGAAGTCATCTCACTCAAATTTCAAACTCAGTGACTATATAAAGGAAGGGGGAAAAAAAAAAAAAAAAAGAGAGAGAGAGAGAGAGAGAGAGAGAGAGAGAGAGAGAGGGGGGGGGGGGGGGGAGGGAGAGGGAGAGAGGGAAAGAGATATTAATTGTCAAAAATAAATGTTAAAACATTGTGAGACGTAAAACTTCATGAGTGTGACAGGAATAGATACTGACTTGAAAAATTCAAATCTATGATCTAACCCTTCGTCAAGACTGGCTTTCGTAAGCAATTTATTCATAAACACCTTTAGAAATATCAACAGACCTGGTACTGTGGTGATATCCAGAGGCTCGAGGGCGAAGGCCTCTTCCTCGTTGTGGACCAAAGTGGTTTGTTCTCCTCCAGTCACACTGGATACTGCAGAAACCCCAGCATTGCTGGCCTGGAGGTTGACAGTGTCTTCCGCTTCATCGTTTGGTTTGCTGGATGCTGCATCTAAAAATATTTGTTAAAACGTGTAGTAACATTAAAAACCATAGTCTGTGACAAAACTAAGTCACTTTGCACTGCCAACCACCAAACTTTAAAGCCAGTAAAGCATGATTTAACTTTATGAAATTGTAAATTTAACTTTAAAATCAGATAGATTTCCCCTCAAATATCCTTCTATTGCATTCATTTTTTTTATTATTATTAATCTCTTGGTCTGAGGTGGCATGTTATGTATGCAGCATTAAAAAAAAAACAACACAAACACACACACAACGCTTCAAAAGATTGGCCCAAATTAATCGTCAAGAAGAAAAAATGGATTTTTAAAATAATCTACATAGAGGATTACCTGGTAGAAGCCCTTTACTTCCCCATTGCTATTGAAAAATGGGAAGGAAAGTAAGTGTGTGTGCGTGCACACAAATTGAAGGCAAGTGGGCACACACTCACATTATCACAATATAAAATGGTATTGAGGGGGGGGGGGGGGGGAATAAACAAAACAAAACAAACAAATAAAAAAGCTAAAAGAAAGAATAAACAAGAAAAGAAAAGAAAAGATAAACTACAAGAGCAGAAATGTATACCTTCTTTAGGTGAAGACGGGGGTTGAACAGATTCTGGTGCAGCGGATGATTCGCTTGGCATAACGGGTGGGTCTTCAAACAAACCACCTGTACCCATAAAGTCCTGGCCTGAGATTTTAAAATTTTAAAAATTAATCTCAATTAACCTATGAACACCTTTAGAGGGTTGGTTTTTTTTTTTTTTCAAAATATATAAATAGAATCATATAAAGCTATGGCTACATGTTATATATGGAAACAATTTATTTAGGAAATTAGGTGCACATCCTTGATGAGTAAGACTGAATCTACACACTAATTATCGTCATAAATCTTGTCAGCAAAAAAATGAAAACATCAAAGCAGAATTAACTATATTGTTCATGTGATTAAATGGTTTTACTTCATGTCAATTTAGCGCCATTCTTTACAAAAAGATAAAAAGTATAACTCTAAACTATTTAATTTATTCCAGTTGAGGATGTGAAAGCATTGAACTTCATTATAAACTCAAACTTGCCATTTAATGGGGAAATAATGAATCTTAAACATGACGACTTTGGTTACAATCTCGTTATCAAAAATCTCAACAGAAATAGGTCTGATAAGCAGTAAAAGTTCATTTCAAATGTTTAAGCGGGGGTTAATTTCAGTGATTGTACAAGTCTGAGAATCACTGAAATTTGACAGGTATTTTTAAAAAATATCAGTAAATCAATAACAAAGAACACTATGTGGTAATAAGGGCCTAAGAGTTCTAAAATATGAGACCCAACTTAATTTTTACATTCAAAGTTCAAATTGAAAAAAGTGGTAGGTTTACCTTTTGCATAGTGACCAACTTTTTAATAGGCTATTCTAACGCCCAATACCATTATGACCACAGAAAGGGATTATATATGGACTATTGCATTAAAATATACTTTAAATATTGGGCCTTTTCTGTTCCTCATTTTAATTTGATGCAAGGGTCATTTCCTGACACAAATATCTCTATCCATCTTTCTCAGATTGTCAGAAGATCAGGACTATCCCAATTGATTTATCAGGGCAGTTGACCACTATGCTTATGTAAAAAAAATTTTTTTAAATATCAATTAGCCATCAGCAGGATTCTAAAAGCCTTCAAACATCTGACAATATGGTCTGGCACAAGCCCACAAATGGGAGTCTAAGACCTTGTTTTGTTTGTTTTTAAGGGTTTTACGGCGCTTGCAACACATTTGGGTCCAGTAAAAGCACCAGTAAAAAGGAAGAAAATGGGGTAGTCTAGAATTACAATTAAAGCACCCAAGAAAAGGTAAGACAAAGGGGAATTTGTTCAATTAAATGTAGATTCCAAGAGCACACTATCGTTGTACTTAGGTTGAGATCACCTAAATGTCTCATCCTGACATAAGCACAGGTCCCCACTCAGAGGAACACACTCAAATGTTAACAAATCATATATATGTAAAACAATAATAATACAATGCATAATAGGGAGATGATACAAGAAAAAAATATCATCTCCCAAAACTCTAACTATATATTTGACTGTTTCCCTCCCAGCTCGGGTATTCAGCCAGGGCCAAGAAAAAAACAAGTAAACTCAATCCAAGAGAAAGACAGAAAGCATGTCGGAAAACAGATATAGGGGGACATAAGACAGTAAGTGCCTCCCTGCCCACTATGGACAAATAATGTATCTTTTGCATTTCGAAACATCAAGCTATATATATATACACATGACCTACTTGTCACAAACGAAAAAAATATTTTTTTCTGTAAACCTCTGAATCGTTGATTCTGCCTATATTTTTCTTTACCCCTAATGTAATATTTACCAAAAAAGTCTTGATCAACATCACCAAAATTATCATTGTCATCTTCACAGCCATCGTCGTCATCTACACATCAAAGAAAATAGAAAGAACAAGAACAGCCAAATGGCAACGAGTGAAATTCAAAATGCAGAAACAACTGAAAGTAAAAGCTGGAATAATAACATTCTTGGCATAACTATCATTTTGAAAAATAACATTTCAAAAAAATTACAATCAACCAGCAAGTTTGTAATTGTGAAATCAAAATAAATGGTTGACCAAAAAGCTTAAGGAGCATTTTTGACTACTGACTAATCTAAAAACATTTTCTTCACTTAGTTACGAAGAATACTAGGATATAAAGTAATCTTTTTTATGATTTATTTGTGGGGGGGGGGGGGGGGGGGGGGGAGGAGGAGCTAATCTGACTTTTATAACTTACTGATTGAAGCCATTGACCTATATTTAATAATAACAAAGTTTCTAGATTGTTCATCAATTCTAAATTACAGTCAAGTCCTATAAAAAATTTTTGTAAAGACCAGTAACATTACATATACGATTTTAAGATTTTAAAATAGAGAATACTTAACATAAAGAAGCTTCCTACAGCTTGCATAAATTCTAAAATCAACAATATCAACCTAGCATGAAAGTAACAAGATATTAACAAAACAAGAACCAAGCAAGCCAAATAGAAAATAATGAAAAAAAAAATGTTTGAGAGGTTCCTTACCCATAAATCCATCCCCAAACCCATCCCCACCAACTACAGGAGGAGGCAGGTCGATATCCATGGGTTTATCCTTGTCCTCTAAGCCGTCACCCCGGTGATCAGCAGGAGTAGCCCCACCACCTAGGGAACCACCTACTCCTTTACTGCCTCCAGCTTCTTCCAGGTCCCTTTCATCATCTTCAGCTGTTTTGTAGAGACCGTCATCAAGATGGCCAGCATCTGGAAGCATTTCACGCTCGTCAAAACCGACATCACCTGGAAGAGGAAAAAAAAATAATTGTTTTACTCAAATCATCCAACTGAAAGGAGGCATTTAAAATCTTATTATGTCCAAGACATACCTGCCTGCCAACTTGAAAATTTTTTCATCAGTAACAAACAGTGGAATTTCAGTCAAACTAAACTAAAAGAAATTGCTACATTAAACCTTTTACATGAGACGGGGCATCCAAATTTTATTGCGGCACACCGTACAATGTCTTCCATTTCCATATGTCCGTAATTGTCACAAATTTCCATAACAATTACGAACAACCTGTGAAAGTAGGCAGGTATGCAAAGATCAATCAATTTCCAAATTATATTATAAAATGATTTAAAAATAGCAAAATCAGGGTGATGGTGAGTAAAACAGAAATAGGTCATTGATAAAAAACCAGACTGATTCAACACATTTCATCCTGCAGATATGAAAGGCTTTCTTCATTCTTTCATTTTAGTATTTTGACACACAATAAGATATTTGCTCATGCCTTATGATCGAATTGGGACAAACTTTTTCCAATTGCTGTACAGTGCAATTCATTTCACGTTTGATGTTGGGGAAAAAGTAGGTATCCTATAATTGTGCGTTTTGTACCTCTTTCTGAAATTAAGAGAATACCCTGTAAAATTTTTCATAAATCATGAACATCCATTAAACCTGCATCACTACTCCTGGATGCTCAGGCTATTTAGATAAAAACCTCTTCTGAGACTTCTATTTCGATTCCAGGCCAGGCAAAACACTTCACATGCAAAGGAAAACCTCTCAAGACTCCTGGTTTGTGTCAAAGGGAGATGATTTCTTTAATAGGTGCAGCAAATGAAGTATGGAGGAAATGCAGGGTGATGACCCAAGAATGGGGAAAAAAAAACCCGAAAAAGTGAATAGACAGGAGACATGATTCCAATTGGAGCCACGCTACCAACTCAAAAATTGTAACGTAATGCACTTAAAAAAAAAAAAAATAGTGGAAAGAAGCCACAAAACTTCAACGGGGTCAAAGGTATAGATAGAACGATGTTGACGTCAATCATCTCTTTGTTATTGTTTTTTAGTCAGCCATTTTTCTGAGAAATTCTCACTAAACGGTATTAATCAAACAATGTTTAAGGTTACACATTGTTTTGTGTGTTGGTATCAGGCAGGCAGATGTTGAGTTTTTTTAACTAAATGCAATGCATCAATTAAGAATTGCTGGTAAAATATCAGTTATAAAATCTGTTAATGGATATCATTTACAACTGCACATTATATTATGGATATAACAGGATTTAATAGATGAGAAAAATAGAAAAACTATTCCATCTCTGACGGATCATTGATACATTAATTCTATTTTGTTTATTAATGAACAAGAATTAATTCATATTACTACTGCCCCTGAATACGTTTGTTGTAACCTGTATCTGGTATTCGCTTCTTGAACACCCGGAATAGGTGATTTTGTGCATTCAACTTAATTTCAGATATCTCCTTATTTCCACTAGAATAAAAAGTTTTGGAGAGGAGCTACACGAAACATTATTAAAATTCTCTTTTCGATCTGCAATAGCATTTCTTTCTAATCTAGGCACCACTCCAATTGGAATCTTCCAGAGGAAAGGAAGATTGAGGCAGCAGAAAAGAGAGACCTTTGACCCCCAGAAGAAATGCAACTTCTTACCCTTAGCAGCACACGGCTGAGCAGAGTCATCAGATTTATCATTGTCACCATCCCCAAGTCCCTTTTTGGGAGTTGAAGTAACCGGATAGATACTGAAGATTTCTGCTGCATCCCCGACAACACATGAATTACCATCTAACAGATTTTCATTGGGAGGTTCATTTACAACAGCAGTTGAATCCTCACACGTATCTTCTACTCCCTCAGTAATCATTTTATCAGCATGGGCTTCTTGTTCATGATATGAAAGGTCTTCATCTTCATCCCAATCTTCTTCTTCTCCAGACTCTAACTCATAAAAACCCGGATCTGGGTCAGATTCCAAGCCGAGACCACTGTCATGATGCTGCAAAGTGGAACGATCTTGGTCGTTCTTTGGAATGGAATTTGGCACATTACACTGAGCTTCCTGAGAGGTAGACGGATCATTTGATTTTGAATGGCATGAGCAAGTACAACAACTGCTATTGTTTGTATTATCATCAGCATGAGAACTAGTCGAGTCTGAGACTTTTGTTAAGGCCGCGTTATCGCTATCAATACTGTTATTCTGAAGAGGTGGTAAAATTGAGTTAGAGGTGACACAGCTAATCCCTGAGCTGGTTGGTGATGGGGGGACAACAAAAGGAGTTACAAAAATGGAGGATGAATTGGTGTCAGAGAAAGCGGTATCCACGGATGGCATTGTAGGATTGTTGGTTGATAATGGACATGTACAAGAGTTGAAATGATCTGAAATAGTTGAGGCACACGTAGATTCCCTGAGACTTTGCTGGTCATCGTCGAATGTACAAGGCACTGGAAACAAACTGTTATTATCCGATTCATCCACCTCTACTCCACTATCAATCCGAGTCAATCGTTCACATATTCCTTTTGGAGCTTCCAAACAAATGCCAGGAATGTCTACAACAAATTCTTTATTTTTACGAGTATGAGCATGGCATGGACATTGCAAACAACACTTCAAACAGTAGCAAGTCTGTGGTGAGGTTTTCATTGTTAAGGCTTTGTCTACCAAAGCACACAGATAATCATCAGATAGAGGTCTGTTTACAAAACTACTCTGCTCGCCGAATATTATAACCGAAAATATGTCAGTGTCAATAATGTCTCCCAAGGAATCATCCTCCAAAGGACCTGATGGAGATGACAGAAAAATTGAATTGGGTATGAAAATGAATGGCCATTGGATTCAGTGGTGAAAAGTTGAAATGGACTATAGACTCGGGCCTGGGAGGCATCTAACAAAAACCTTGTGAAGTTTTTGGAAATCTGTACCATCCTTGGTGTTATGAAAAAAAATAAATCACTTCACCTTTATGATTAAATTGAGGTATATTGTATCACTGCATCATTTCTTAGTTAAAGAACAAAAGTTTCACCCATGTTTTTTTAAAATATAATTCCTTTGGTTCATCCCTAAGGGGACATTTGTCTTCAGGGTCTACTCCAAGGGAAAATTAAAATAACCCAGACGACACCCGCAGTGCAGCGCTGCAAAGTGAACTATGGATAAGTGACTTGCTCCAAGCCACGAAGCAAGGCAGCTAGTATAACTCAGCACCTTTCAGGTATGACGAAAAGACAATACCATTGAGCCATGCTGCCCCTAAAATACTAATCTGGAAGAAAATCAAGATGTGTTGTCGGGCAATGGAGAAAGCGGCAGTAGTGATGATGACAGTATTGTACTATTGTTTTAATGGCAGTGTTCGCGAAAATTAATTAAGTTGTGGTGGTGATGGCGTAAGTGGTAGTTATGGTTATGGTTATGATGACAATGACAGACCTGCAACATGCAACAAACTAAAAAATTGAGTTGTATTTGGGTTTTTTTCATTTGAAATAAATATATATATCTTTTAAAATCTGTACAAATTGCAATCTATTTTTATCACCTTTTCTATAAAATTTTGATTTAAAAATAAGAATCTAGAGGAAAAAATCACAATTAGTTCCCCTAAAATCTGTATAGACAGATTAAATCTGAGAAATAGGCAGTTCTATAATGACGATGGGGTGGTGTAGACCTGTCAATGTTGGATACACAATTGTCTGTAATGATGATGGGGTAGTGTAGACTTGTCAATGCTGGGTACACAATTGTCTGATATTATTTCAGTCTAAAATGAGGTTGTTCTGGGTTTGTTTTTTGCACCACTCTGCATAGCTTTTAGGTCTGCAGACCATGGGTGAAAGTTAACGGGGATCAATTTGCCTGAAAGACAGACCGGTAAAGCCGGTTTACCTGAAAAATATGCTAATTTGATTTTTTTGCGATCTACGACTTGCCGGTTGAGTGCCAACCTTCCCAGAGTGAAAAGTACAAAAAAAAAAGGAAAAAAGAATTTAGTCTGCATGATTGAAAACAAAATTTATATAAAAGCTACCACCAAACCCAAAGCAAAATGATATTCGTCATTTAAACACTCATTCGCAGCAATCTCTAGTGATTACAGTATTACCCGGTTTATGGAGACACCAAGATAAGCCATCACTTTAAATTTGCATAGTAAAAGGCTTAGAAATTGCAAATACCAAGGGCTATCACATTTCGAAACACCACAAAGAAGTGATCAAGAGACCCCAACCATAGTACTTGTTTTGATGTTAGTGTTGGTATAGGTTGTTGTGGTGATGATGCTCTCGTGGTCGTGGTGATAATGATGATGATGTGGTGGTCGTGGCTGTGGCAGTGTCAATGCTGTGATGGTGGTGACTACTACAACTACTACAACTACTTTTGGTTCAAATATGGGAAATACCCACCTATGTGATATACAAGTTGAATACCCCAAAAATAGTCTTAGTGCATTTTTTAAAAACCTACAGCGTACTTACAGCTCCCCATTTAATAATAATTTTAAAAATTAGATTCATACAAAATATTAAAGAAAAAAATATTATAAATGTAAACAATCAAAATAAAGTATTTTCAGTTGTATTATAAAGGCAAATAACCCATTTATGTTTATGTTTATTGGCAAAACAGTCTTTGATTGAAGGCTTCATTGTCAAAGATGTTGGTTCTATTTTATTTTCACTAGACAAGTTCTATTTAACAAGAAGTAGAAGCTTAAAATGAGATCTGAGACCATTTGAAGTATAAAATACGCTTATATGCATAATTCAATGCAAATCTTCAAAAGTGGTGTGAAAGGTTTTAGTGAAAACCAGCGTTAACCAGCTGAAAAGATAAATTTAGTACAAAATGTGACTTATCAGCTGATGTGTAAGCTAAATGCATGAAAAAAAATTGACACACGTGTACAATTGTCAACTTTGAAATAATATTAAATAGTCGGTATTTCCTACTAGTATTACAAGTTAACGTTCCAGTAGTGCAATAATGATAAAGCCGGCAGAAGAGTCAAAATGATGGAAGGCAATTATTACATTTACTAAAAAAAAACGGAATTTTCGGCAAATGCCACGAACTTTCACCCATGCTGCAGACTAATTGACAAAATCTGGCATCTTGAAATTGAGGCAAATGAAATTGCAATATCAAAGGAGATGTCAATGGTGAATATGAAAAGGGTTTTCAGTAACTTCCAATTTTTACAACCGCAATTCTTTTTTTCTCTGGATCCGTACATTTATTACAGGAACAAGCCAAATGGAGGATTTATGTAATGTTGACATCACACTGATGCATACATCCACTCTAGTTCAATACAATCGACAAAAGATTGAAGTACAATCCGATATAAAACCCTTTGTCACCATCCAATTAAAGCCAGGGAGGTATCTTATTTATCTACAGAGACGCCAACTTTAAATTTGGCTCACAGGAGTTTCGGACACCACTCGTGGGAATTCCAATGCCGAAAGAGGAATTTCAGCACACAAGAAAAAGGAATTGGAATGGTATTTGGCATTGTGTTTACATATTGTTTAGTTCTAAATAGATAACTGATTAGAATTATATTATGATACATAAACACATCGCCAAATACAATCCCAAAGTTTCCTTATTTTAAATGGAGTAAAGCGCCAAAACCTAATGGTAGAGATTGTAGTACTGGCGGTAGTGAGGATGATTGTTGTGTGTTAGTGGTTGTAGTAATAGTGGTAGTGATAATGAAGATGTGATATGGTGGTGGTGTGTTGGTTGAAGTAGTAGTGGTAGTGATAATGTGGTGGTGGTGGATTGTTGTAGTAGTGGTAGTGATGATGATATGGTGGTGGTGGTGGTTGAGTGTTTAGTAGTGATGATGATGTGGTGGTGGTATAGTAGTTGTAGTAGTTGTGGTCGTGATGCTAATGATGTGGTAGTGGTTGTAGTAGTGGTGGTAGTGATGTTGATGTGGTTGTGATGGTGGTTGTAGTACACATGGTAGTGATGATGATGTGGTAGTGGTGGTTGTGTAGTAGTGGTAGTGATGTGATGATGTGGTGGTGGTTGTTTGTAGTAGCTGTAGTGGTATGATGTGGTGGTGGTGGTGGTTGTAGTGGTAGTGATGATGTGGTGGTGGTGGTTGTTGTAGTAGTAGTGGTTGTGTGATGATGTGGTGCTGGTGGTTGTAGTTAGTAGTGGTAGTGATGATGTGATGTTGTAGTGGTGGTGTTGTAGTAGCAGTAGTAGTAGTAGTATGTAGTAGTAGTAGTAGGTAGTAGTAGTAGTAGTAGTAGTAGTAGTAGTAGTAGTAGTAGTAGTAGGAGTAGTAGTAGTTGTAGTAGTAGTAGTAGTAGGATAGTAGTAGTAGTAGTAGTAGTAGTAGTAGTAGTAGTAGTAGTAGTTAAGTAGTAGTAGTAGTAGTTAGTAGTAGTAGGAGGAGGAGGAATAATAATAGTAGTAGTAGTAATAGTAGTAGTAGTAGTAGTAGTAGTAGTAGTAGTAGTAGTAGTAGTAGTAGTAGTAGTAGTAGTAGTAGTAGTAGTAGTATGTAGTAGTAGTAGTAGCATAGTATAGTAGAAGTAGTAGAAGTAGTAATAGTAGTAGTAGTAGTAGTAGTAGTAGTAGTAGTAGTAGATAGTAGTAGTAGTAGGTAGTAGTAGTAGTAGTAGTAGTGTAGTAGTAGTAGTAGTAGTAGTAGTAGTAGTAGTAGTAGTAGTAGTAGTAGTAGTAGTAGTAGTTGTTGTAGTAGTAGCAGTAATATAGTAGAAGTAGTAGTAGTAGTAGTAGTAATAGTAGTAGTAGTAGTAGTAGTAGTAGTAGTAGTAGTAGTAGTAGTAGTAGTGGTTGTAGCAGTATAGCATAGTAGTAGCAGTGGTAGTAGTATTAATGATGATGTGGTGGTGGTGGTTGCAGTAGTAGTTGTGGTACTGATGATGATGTGGTGGTGGTGGTGGTTGTAGTTGTAGTGGTAGAGATGATGATGTGGTGGTGGTTGTAGTAGTAGTGGTAGTGATAATGTGGTAGTGATGGTGGTTGTAGTACAAATGGTAGTGATGATTATGTGGTAGTCGTGGTTGTAGTGGTAGTGGTAATGGTGGTTGTAGAAGTAGTGGTAATGATGATGATGTGGTGGTGGTGGTGGTTGTAGTAGTAGTGGTAATGATGATGTGGTGGAGGTGGTTGTAGTAGTAGTGGTAATGATGATGTAGTGGTGGTGGTGATGGTTGTACACGGGGAATAAAACTAACTTAATTTTTGACTCTTTAGTTTTTGCTTTGATCTTGCTGTATCCCCCGTGCCACCCACTGTGCATCTTCCCCTGTCGCCCATTCCACTCCCCTGATCACAGGCAAATCACTGATAACAGGGAACTTCACCTGTCACAAGTGATTAATTACCTGCACCTTCGTCAGTTGAAACAAGGGGAGGTAAGGGAGGTCCGAAAACAAGGGTGATATTGTCAAAAAATTCATAAGAAATGCACTCCTTACATCATTTAATACTGGAAACCCATGTGTCACACACAATTTCTTCTTATTTTTTTAAATATTTTAAATTTCTGTCGTCATTATATATATTTTTGTGAAGTGCCAATTGGATTATAAAGCAGATAAGAATATTTCAAATTAGTGAGTGAAATTGTTCTGTCCACCGTATATCATTGATTAAAATATTTTTAAAACATGTTTTGTCACCATGAGGGTCATATTTTCTTACACCCTAAAATAATACAATAAATTTGCAATTAGTATGTCCAAGAAGTACGCTTAATTCACACGAAATAAAAAAGTTATGATTATTTAAAATCTGGGCAATCCGTTGTGTGAAATAACATTATTATTTTTGGTTGAGTGATTTAATTTTTTTATATTAATTTTATTTGTGGCACTGAAATATTTTTTTTGTACCACAGACATGGATGGAACATTCTCTTGAAACTCAAATAACAAAACTAAATAATCTATGTAGACGTTGTGGCAAAAGATGTTTGAAAAGAGGAGTTGGGAGAAGCAACTTAAAAAGATAAAGAAAAATTTGCATGACATGAAAGAATGTAAAGAAAGTATCATCGGACCAGTTAGAAAAGCAATACAACATGTTTTAGATCAGAATAAAATTGTCAGACAAGCATTTCACGGTGGCCACTTCATTGCCAATCACTGCCACAAATACATAAAGAAAGTAATCTACAGACACCTTACAAAGATACATGCAGTTAGTACAAACACCCAAAGAGACACCCTAATCACGAAAATAATTCAACTTGAGATCAAATATAATACTTTAAATGACAGCTACAGAGATGTACATAAATTAGTATCACATTCAAATCCCATGTCATCAGAAAAAATTAAAAGAGCAGAGGAAGCCGTCGCAAGGTATTTGCAGAATTACAGAGAAGCATTCCCTCACTCAATTACCCCCAAATTACATATATTGGAAATGCACTGCATTTACTGGTTGAAGCGATATAAGATAGGTTTAGGATTCCATGGCGAGCAAGGTGGTCAACTGCTCCATTCTAGCATAGGGAAGATTGAAAAAAGAGCAGGAGGACTCCGAAGTGAAAAAGCAAAATTGTCTTTCACAATGGAAACATCATTGCTTCAAGTTGAACCAGACGTCAGTACTTCATAAAGGCCCCTAATAATAATCCTAAATATTAGAATGATATCTCTCCTTTCTGGTTGGTGTTGAAAATAGATGAGAAACTATTGTTAAACTTGTTTATTTGTTTTCATAATGGTGTTGCATGCATTGTGATTAGACATGAAACTTTGTTAGTTGTGATGTGTGAAAATAGAAGAGAGAGAGAGAGTGATAGAAATATTTCTTAGTAAATTTATTACTGACATTATTACTGACAATGTGATCGGGAACGTGACAGACCATAGAATTTATATTATTAATTAATGAAATATGTCATCAAGTGAATCTTATTCATAAGGAATGATTGGATATCAGTTGTTATAAGACACACACTAACACGTACCTGCCAGCCATCACTGTGACTGGCTAATTTGTGGACAGGATACTGGTGGATTTGATAAGGAGTTACCACAATATCAAGACCTCTCACAGGACTGCCAGGTCTGAACAGGCCATAAAACTTACATACACTTTTTCCTCATTCTCTTCTGCTTTGATTATCCCAAAATTATTTGCCTGTACGGTGACTTATGCTATTTATTCACATGTTTCTTACCAATTATAGTTATGATCTTGCATTGAATTATAGTACAACTCATGGAGAGTGGCGTTGTAAAACTATTAGGTTCATAGCCATACAAATGGTATGACAATATTCTTTACATTATGAAGAACAAGAATATATAAATAAGAAAAAGTTAGGTCAACGGATTATTGAGCAACGATTAGTTGAAAATATCAATAAAATGCAGAATCCGAGAGAGAAAAATACAGGTAGCGAAAATGCTGATGCTGGTAGCATGAAGAGTCATCGACCTGTCACAACTTGATTAATTACCCTCCCACCGGTGGAGCGCTGGCTCAAACTAAAAGTTCGAGTTTTAGTCGCCGTGTGTAGTAGTAGTGGTAGTGATGATGTGATGCTGGTGGTTGTAGTAGTAGTGGTAGTGATGATGATGTGGTAGTGGTAGTTGCAGTGATGATGATGTGGTGGTGGTGGTTGCAGTAGTAGTAGTGATGACGATATGGTTGTGGTGGTTGTAGTAGTGGTGGTAGTGATGATGATGTGGTGTCGTGGTTGTAGTAGCAGTGGTAGTGATGATGATGTGGTGGTGGTGGTGGTGGTTGTAGTGGTAGTGATGATGATGTGGTGGTGGTTGTAATGGTGATGGTAGTTGTGGTAGTGGTAGTAATGATGATGTAGTGGTGGTGGTTGCAGTAGTCGTTGTGGTACTGATGATGATGTGGTTGTGGTGGTGGTGGGGGTTGTCGCGGTAGTGGTATTGATGATGATGTGGTGGTGGTGGTTGTAATGGTGATGGTAGTTGTGTTAGTGGTAGTGATGATGATGTGGTGGTGGTGGTTGCAGTAGTAGTTGTGGTACTGATGATGTGGTGGTGATGGTGGGGGTTGTAGTAGTAGTGGTAGTGATGATGATGTGGTGGGGGTGGTGGTTGTAGTAGTAGTGGTAATGATGATGATGTGGTGGTGTTGGTGGTTGTAATGGTGATGGTAGTTGTGGTAGTGGTAGTAATGATGATTTGGTGGTGGTTACAGTAGTAGTTGTGGTACTGATGATGATGTGGTGGTGGTTGCAGTAGTAGTTGTGGTACTGATGATGATGTGGTGGTGGTTGCAGTATTAGTGGTAGTGATGATGGTTGTAATACTAGTGGCAATGATGATGATGTGGTTGGAAATGAAGGGGGGGGGGGGGGGGGGCTATCCTTGGGACAAACTGACCTCCCCGGAATTTGACGGAAGTGCCCGGAGCCCGAAATTTTTTGCTCCAGACCGGAGTTTTGGCATCACTGAATCTATCAAGTCCAGTTATTGTAAGAACGTCCACCACGTGAATCAATGAGGTGATGCAGTGTCTTTTCAATAATAAGCAGGCACCAATCATGTGTTATGGTTTACACAATCACTAGCAATTGAAAGAAATCATTGGGCATACAAAGGCTGTTCTTTTCAATTAAGGCAAAGTAAGCCTTTGATAGGTTTGATCTTGCCTCCATGTGAGGCTCCTTCCTTTCAATCGCCTTTATAAATTATGAATATGTTCTCACGTTGTTTTCAATTGTGTCAAATGCTCATATCAAGAATAAGCACTACCCTAATCAAGATACATATCTTGTAATTTCTCTACAACTTCAACATGCCAGCGCCTTCAGTTGGAGAAGATGAGTCAAGATACCACTACAAGTAAAGAGACATTGCCGCAAAAAAATATGACCAACCTAAAATAGCAATTCAAAACTTTCAAGAATTTGTGAAAGAGAACATTTTGAGCTTGACATCAGAAGATCAAATGTAAGTCCCAGTAGTCAAGCGCCCAAGTAAAACTACATATAATGAAATAAATATTTTTTTTAAAAACAAAAAAACAAAAATGCAATCAAAACAAACATCATATCCTTCTCCAAATTTTAAAAAACAAACTATTCTAATAAAACACAAATTGATGAAGCATATCAGCCTTTTCAAAGAACTAAAACAGAGCACCCAATCACCTAATGCATCCTACTGCTATCAGGACCCAAACAATGTAATCTAGATTTAGAGTTAGAGTTATACTCTCTATTTGTCTGTTCCTTGTTTTAATTTGCTAGTCAAACAATCATAATCCTGGGACATGCCAAGACCATTTCTTTTTATAATATCTAAAATAAATTCATTTCGTCACCCAATTTGAAGGCAGGTCAGAGTCGGATTACATTATGCATTCTAAGAAAACTAAATGATTACATAAGCACACAAATCACAAGTATAAATAAATTGTTCTATAATATAGACAAAAGGCTTTTTCTTTGTAACAGTCGACACAAAAAGTCAAAAGAAATTAAAAACTGGTTTGAATAACTCATCTTAAAGATCTAGTTTTTAATCAGCTTCTCTTTTGAGTGATGACAAATTCGGATCATTTGCCAATACTCAAATGAGAAAACCTGATTCTTTGACTCTTCCTTTAGTTTTCAAAATTACAAAAATGACATTGATCACACTTTCAAATACCAATTGTTAGTGACAGTTCCAGACCAATATCAAATCCCATTCAATGTCCCCGGGAACAAAATTTTAATTTTTTTTTAAAAAGAAAAAAAAAAAGAAACAACATCTAAATGTAGCATAAAAGAAGCCTCACCAAAGCCATCATCTCCCATTAGAGTAATGGATCCTAAGTCTTCCCTCATGGTTATCTCCTCCGGTCTACTTTGGTTGACTGAGAACTGTGCTTGTACATTAATATCTCTGTCAGAGGAAAAAGTATGATGTTATACCCTTTGTTAAACCACATCCTCAATTCAAAAACATAAATCTTATTTCATAAAGATCTCCAACTTCCTAAAACAAACGGACTGGATCTTCATCTTAATTATTATTGATATTTTTAAATATAAGCGAGTGTGACAAATTCAAAGTTTAAAAAGCGAGGTTTGTAATTTTTTTTTTAAATGTCCTAGAATGTAAGCAATTGTTGTTAATTTATAAATAATGAAAAATGGATATTGGTTTTAAAGAAAAAATTTCATGTGATACTTACTCCAAATCCGCTAAGGTGGTTTCAAAGTCGTGGAAGTTTTCCTGTAAAGTGATGGCCGCCACAGCAGCCTCTCTATTTTCTTCTGGAAGATCCACCATACCTGGCCTAAAGGCCATCTTGATTTTGACAAATGCTTCATTGCAATCTGCCAGCAAGTACTTGGCTTTTCGGGAATAAATTCTCACCACACCCAGCAGCAAGTGGCCAGACGTTCTCAAGGCTAATTTCACCTGTGCAGAATAAAAATTGTAAACATCATCAGGACCACAATGGTAGAAACATGTAATCTAATGCAGATATACCTACCCTGTCGTAGAGCTTTGAGGAATCAGAAATATAAAAATGAGGAATCAACTTAGCATACATTGCAAATCAATTGTTTGCTCCTGCTGTTTCAATGCTTTTTCTTCTTCTTCATATCAACAGCATTCCCTTTTCAAAAACTCAAAAGGAACACTATGTTGACATTACGAAGTGCGTCGACCAACATTTAGACTGACATAAGTAAAATAAATTAAAGTTAATTAAGTCTGATATAGATACAGTTGACTTGCCACCACCCTAAAATCTAAATAGTTAAATTTGTGTGGGAAAAAATTTAAGACCATGACCAATTTAATCTACTATACATAGACAATGACAGTCATCCATCGTCTATATATTCATCCAACTGCAAATGCCACACTAAACACTACAACATACAAAGTAAATATACTCACTCTCATTTCCATCTATCTAAAATAACCGTGACATTCCAAAGTGTAAATGGTATAATTGGAAAGCTGTGTTTAAGAACACAAATATTTAACTATAGTATGACAACTATCAATAACACCACTAAGGCCACTTACATTCCTACAAATCACCTGTGATACTACTACTGATTAAGCGAAATTTGAATATCTGTAACATACCATGACCATTTCATTTTCTTTGGGTTTTTTTTTGTTTTTTTTTTATTGGGGGAAACAAATAGAATAAATTCACTAAAGCAAGTTAAATCCAATGTATTTAAGATCCATAATTTTTGTTTCCATATTTATTTTTTTGCCTGATCTAATTACTTATTCTAAAAAATCATTAAGGTATATATATATGATTTTTATTGCGGTTTAAAAATTTGAGTCCCTCATTAAGTTACATCCCATCACTACTTTTACTTAAAAGTAAAGGCTTGAAAAACAAAACAAAATTACCTTTGGTTTTAGAATAGCCTCAACACTGCTGTCAATATTTGTTTCAAACACATGGGCCTTAGTCAATTTCTTGTCCCAATGTGCAGCTAACCAAATTCGGGCCAATGGCCCTTTCTTGTTTAATACAAAACTGGCGTAGAACATACTGATTTACAAACGTCGTTCACATTCCTGGAGGAAAAAAAAAATATGTATAAACAGGTCAATAATAAACTCTAATCATGCTAATGCGGGTAAAAAATTGAACAAGGAGACCAGGTGGCTTTTCATAGTATTATAGCATTACAATACCAACCTTAGGGAAAACCTTGGGCATAGATATGGGTCACAGTGTTCCCAATTTGTGGGTCACAGCAGTTGCATGTATGCTTTTCACATAGTACAAAACAACCTCAAGTATGATGGAGGGAAAAATAAAGTGAGTAGATGTGACTCATATATAAGGGAAAAACACAAAACCAACAACGTTTCGGCCTTTGGCAAACACAAATATGTCAATATACAAAATATCACATTTCGTCAAATGTGGAAACAATGTAAATGTAAGGAGAGGGCGTCGAGTGTGGATACAAGAACAGGCGGTGAGAATGACTGGTCACAAAAAAGGAGGAAATTTTTCATTGTGCAGAAAATGACCCATCTATGTGACCATAACCTATAAATTTGAATTTCACTAAAATTCACTGAGATGCAATCCAAAATTTGTCTCGCAGCAATTTCTAACACGACACGGTGGAATTTTAAAAGTTGAAAAGTGTAATTACAACATTTGGTGGTTGAAGTAAGGATGATGTAGTGGAGATAAAAAATATAAAGTGAGTAAAATGATGTAGTGGTGGTTGTAGTAGTAGTGGTGGTCGTATGGATGATTGTGTGGTGGTGGTTGTAGTAGCTGTGGTAGGAATGATGATGTGGTGGTAATTTTCGTGGTAGTGGTGGTAGGATGATGTTGTACTGGTTGTAGTGGTAGTGGTGGTAGGGATGATGATGTGGTGGTTGTAGTAGTATTGGTGGTTGGGATGATGTGGTGTTATTTGTAGTAGTAGTGGTGCTAGGGATGATGGTGAGGTGGTGAAGGGGGGGGAGACTTCTCTACCAGAATAATTTATGTATTGACCTTATGAATTCTATATTTTAAAATAGAAAAAAAGAGAAATAAAAAGAAAGGCAAATGGAGAGAGAGAGAGAGAGAGAGAGAGAGAGAGAGGAGAGAGAGAAGAGGGAGAGAGAGAGAGGGAGAGAGAGAGAGGAGAGAGGAGAGAGAGGAGAGAGAGAGGAGGAGAGGAGGAGAGAGAGAGGGAGAGGAGAGAGGAGAGAGAGAGAGAGGGGAAGAGAGGAGAGAGAGAGGAGGGAGAGAGAGAGAGAGAGAGAGAGAGGAGAGAGAGAGAGAGAGAGAGGAGAGAGAGAGAGAGGAGAGAGAGAAGAGAGAGAGAGAGAGGAGAGAGAGAGAGAGAGAGAGAGAGAGAGAGAGAGAGAGAGAGAGACAGAAAGAAAGAGAGAGAGAGAGAGATATTAAAAAGGCAACAGGTACCCACAACAGAGAAAAAAAATCCAGACCCATTTGTCTCTCCCCTTCTCCTTCAACCATCAACTAGCTAATAAAAGAACACCATTGGTCGTCTGTGTCAACTGTGACATCCAGTGCCATTCTGTCTGGCCCGTCATAAAAACAGGACCGTCACCAAATTTCACGAGACTGAACACAGGTGTCAAAATATGACATAAGACATAATGGTGATTTTGTGGGTTTAAGGAAAATGTTTGACAGGGCATATTTCTGAGAAATTCTCAAAATCACTGTTTATTTATCCAAAACAAATTTGAAAAAGGAGGAAATGTGATGGGGATGGGCGGAGGCAAACTACCATTTAGGCGAAGATTCTCAGCCCTGATAAGAAGAGGCGCAAGAAAAGGAAGGCGGGGAAAAAAAAAAGAGAGAGAGAGAAAGACAGAAAGAGAAAGAGAGAGAGAGAGAGAGGGAATGGAGAGAGTATGTGTGTGTGGAGTACAAATAACTGCAAAAAAAAGTCTTGAGTATTGGTAGTGAAAGCCTCTGATCCTGATTAGAATTACATCATTAGCCACTCATACTCTGCAACTCAAACAATACATCTTAAATTTTCAATTGACCCAATCAGATGATTTGGGCTTGAAAAAACATTATTTGATACCTAATTGAATCATCTAGCCTCTACGACAAACGGTTCCAGAGTTATTGATAATTTTATTGAAAAATGAAATGTTGCTAGAGTAGCTTTGTCAATTTTACTTCAAAGACCTCTCTGCTGCCTCTCAACCAGTATCTCGCGGTGATCGAAAAAGTGGGTTTGTAGTTAGCCTCAGATTGGTAGCCACTAGACCGACTAGACTGGTCACTGGTTATCTTTGAATCTTTTTGTAGTTGTGGCAAAGTGTGCTTAACCGTAATTGGATACAATAGTCTGATGTCACGTTGCCCAGCAACAGCGGCCATCGTGGTTCCAACCAAAGAAAATCGGTACTTATTATTCTTCACGCTGGCTAGAATTTTTCATATGCCTTGTCGTAAGGCTTTTATAATTCTCTAATCAGAATGTGCAAAAGTCAAAACAAGATCAGATTTATGTTATTTTTTTCGCCCTGGATATGCTTTTATGCTCCTCTGAGAAATATTTCATAAGGGCGTCTGCCATTGTTCCGATAGTTTTAGAACCAGTTACTAAGTTACCATGCGTCATTACGAGATAGGGGCGTTACGACTGTTGAAGGTACTTTGGTAAACATCCATTTGACACTCCAGCAGTGAACTGATAAACGGCCTAGTGGCTGTGACCCAATTTTTTTGACTTTTGAGTCATGGGTCTCAGAAAAAAGTTCCATACATTTTTTGTTTATGGATGGATTTTAATTGTAATGATTTGTCTTATTTTCTTCAAGAGTAATTACTCCATCGTTTGGTGTTTATGTTTAAATCAATGCCAATTTAGTATACCTAGACCTGTAAATGAGCTCTATAAAAATTGACTGAAACTCTTCGACAAACTGAAGATTCAATTATTTTTTTTTAAATAAGGGCATCATTGGAGAGCAGAGTGATAAATAAAATATATTAAAATAGTGGGTGTTAGTGTTATTTCTTACTGGAAGTATGACTGCCATAATTTGATGTAGAAGGAATGCTAAATAAGTATGCCATTCATATAGGTAAAGATGACTTCATCAAAGTCATATTCCTGCCTCTGGAATTTTTTTGACATAGTCAGAAAAATAATCACCATTATCATCTTTAACTTCTAGCCATGACCAATTGAATTTATTCCTCACATCTTTATCGATGTCGATGCTCGACAAGTCTGAATTGAATTGCGATCCACGAACAGCTCAGCCATTGTGAGAACATTAGAATAATGTAGCAATGAGCAAACTTGATTTTCAATCAGTAAATGACAGAAGAAAAAAAACTTAAATATGACTTCAGGCCAATACACTGAATTATTAAGTAGAAGTGAATTATCAAGAAGAAACTTCGGCAGGCGTAGCGGAAAAATTCAAAGAATCGAAATGAAGGTAAATCGCCACAAAACAGCAAGCTCGCTTGGGCTTGAGCAAAACAATGGCAGAAAACGTCCTGATTTGCACGGGAATTAATTAAGCTACTTACCACTGTTCCTTATAATCAGGTACTCAATCAGTGAAGAAACGGTCAACCAATTTGTTTACAACGTGAGGCAATCGAAATGTGCTTGTAGCAATCTATCCTAACTTTCGATTTGAAGGTGTCTACATAAAGGACTTCCGGCATTCGCAATTTACTTTATCATAGTTTTGAGACTCGCCCAGGTAAATGTGGTCAATTTTGGCTTAGATGAAACAGTGAAATTTATCGCTCGGTGGCTCAGTTAAAATTGGCTACAGTTGGGATCACGACGGGTTTGGAAAGTGAAAAAATAATTTAACGAAGGATGTGTGAAAATACCCAGGGAAGTGTTCAGACACGCCTTTTATAAAAAGCGTCGCTTAGTCTTGGCAATATATACATCGTTAATATAAACGGTCCCCATGAGCTATGCGTAGCGCTGTGGAACACTCCTAATTACTTTACGGTCATGGACTACGATTTGTGAATTCTTTCTTTTTTTTATTTATTTCTTTCTTTCTTTCTTTCCTTTTTTTAAATATTTGAATTTGACAAATTGACTGATTTCAGTTAATTGACTGAGAATTTACAGGTCTATATACCTTTTGATCGTGGATAAAGGTATAATTCAGCTTTGGATAATTACAAAATCAGAAATTGTAAATCAAAATTCCAGAGACGGCACATGATTTAACATCTGAACTTTTTAATAAAATTTAATTCTGGGCAAAGTTGCATACCGCATCAATAAAATCGGCCAATATGTCCAGGGAGACCAAAATATTAATGTTCTAGTAGGGGGTTAACTTTCTAAATTATTTTTTAAAGTAAAAGTCTCCCCCCTCCCAAAACATTAATGGCTGCCTCTATTCTCATCCTGGGTGAGAATAGAAAAACATTCGACCTCTCATCCTGGGTGAGAATAGAGGTACTGGCACCATCTCGCTATTCTCACTCCTGTATTTTCCAACAGGTAGGTAGGGTAGCCTAGCTGCTGTCCCTTCTCGCTATTCTCACCCCTGTACCAACAAGTAGAGTCAGTTTAGCCCCTCCCCCCTTCTCAATAATCTCACCTGATCATCATCATCTCTCATGTGACTGCTTTTAGTGGTACTGGACGTAAAGAGGGTGAACATACATGTCATGCATTTAGAATTATAATTTAGACTGAATTGCTTGAGATATGGGAATCATGTTGGAAATCTGTATACGGGAGTTAATCAGTCCTGAGGTAGTCTCCATTCTTCAATCCTCCGTTTCTTTTTCTTGTCTATTGACGCCGACACCAGACATTTGGTTCTTTGAAGTTCAACTGTATGTCTCAGTAGAAAATAGGAATATTTAAAAAGTGGGTTTGCCAATACTACTGGTTAAATGAATCTGAGGTTGGCTCCATTAAAGATATATTTTTCTAAAGTCGATGGGGGTGTCTGTTCGCTGAATGCAAGGTGTACGTCGAGTATGTTCCTCTCCTTACGTCCAGTATCACTAAAAGCAGTCACGTGAGAGATGATGATGATTGGGTGAGAGAACAGACTAATCTGCGGGTGAGAGTAGCGAGGAGGGGGGGGGGGGGGGGGGGGGGTCTAGTAGCAGGAGTAGACTCGGAGTAGGGGGGGGGGGGGGGGGGTGAGGAGAGTGAGAATGAGAACTCTCAAGAATATAATAATTTAGGGAGTTTAATAGAAATTCTAAATGTACCTCACACACTTGAAACCAATGTCATATGAAAGAGCTGGCAACACAGATTACAAAACAGTTTGAATTTTGTTTGTATCTTGATTAGAAATGTAGTTACGGCAGTTCAAAATCTGAAATTTCAGACCGATTTTAACCCCAAAATTACCATTGCAAAGTTGTGACCGAAATCGCGTGATGTTAATAAAAAATGGTTAAAACAGTCAATATGGAGTTCTTATAATATATTGTATACCAAAATGTTCGTCTTATCGAGGACAATGCATTTACATTAATAAAGAGGAAGATAAACATTTCAAATTAACACATTTACATAATATGACGCAAATGTTACATAATCAAAAATTCGGCTAGACGTAAGAAACAATTTGCTCTATCACTTTTGGATTTATCCCCAATATCTCATTGAAACAATTGCAAATAATTCCCCTCTTCTAATTAATACATAGAGAATAAAAAAGGGTTTGAGAGTATTTAAATGAAAAGATATAAACATGTGTAATGTCATAATGAGTTTATTTTTACCTATGGCAATTTAATTGCATATAAATAAAATGGTAGATTGAAAAAGTTCAAATAAATTGAAACAGATTCCCTATTATACCTAATTAGAAGGAAAGTTCTGGCTTTTAATACTTTAAAAAATTCTGCTGAACCACTTTGGGTTTATTGCTATTACATCATTTGAACTGACAATTAATATAATTTTATCCCCCCACCCCCTCCCCCCTTCTCTCTCAATATATGGGGGTGTCAAAACTAATAGAACTTCTTACCATAATAATTATTAATTATTAAGGCTAAGGCCTTTAGAATATGGATACAAATGATAAACATATCTAAACATATGGGAAAGAAACTTGATGACTTGATGGCAAAGTAAAATAAAATTAAAGGCTGTCATTATTCTCCGCCGGGCGGAAAATAGTCCTTTTTATTTTCCGCCGGGCGGAGAATAACAAATTTGCTTATTTTCCGCCGGGTTTTTCAAGTTGATCTTTGAGACGAAGAGGACTCCCATAATCTGACCTTCGTGGTGTAGTGTAAATAATCTGGTCGTTATTAGCTTAATTTTGATAATTTGGAGAATAAAGGGAGTTGACTTAACTCTGCTCTTTCTCACTGCTAGTTGTGTGATTAGTTCTCACTAGTGTTGCTCAATCAGACTGCAAACGTTTGTGGGGAAGATTTTATGTCACTGATTATTGTGATAAGTTTATGTTGTTGTTGTTGTTAGTGTTTTTTTATGGTATGACTGTCGTGTCTCGATCAGGCTGTTGTGAGTAATCTTCATGTTGTGTTTGTTCACTGTCTCCCGCGTAAACGTGACGTCATCGTGTCTATCCTATAAAAGCTTGTGACACCCTTCATTCTTTTCTCTTCGACACCAAGCCTAATTCTAGATCTACTATTTTGCCTATCGTTTGTATCTGACAGATCCGATCCGCCATACTATGTTTTAGAATTAGACTGTACCGGGACGATTCCCGATGTGCTTTTATAGCATTTTTAACCGCCCATATATGTCCTCTACATATATGGAGAACGCTCACTTCGGTGGAGACTTTTTCTGAACTTTTTCCTTTATTTTACACATCGTGAACGAGATTGGGAAATCCGTTCACGACACGTTAAAGGTTACACCATCGTCTGTACTGTGATGGGAACAAATAACCACTATGTGTCTATAGCGCTGGTGGTAGGGCCTCAGTGGGTACTCTACTGTGTGTCAAATACCCCCCCCCCCCTCCCCATCATGGTAAGGATGCAGTGGCCTTTAGTCATAGAGCAGGCAGTAGGGACTCAGTGGCTAATATTGATAGGATGGTGGCTAATACTAATAGAACTGGTGGTAGTAGAGACTCATTGGCTAATACTGATAGAGCTGATGATAAGGTCTCAGTGGACAATAGAGCTGGTAACAGGGACTCAGTGGCTAATAGGGCTGGTGGTAAGGACTCAGTGGCTAATAGAGCTGGTAGTAGGGACTCAGTGGACAATAGGGCTGGTGGTAGGGACTCAGTCGCTAATAGAGCTGGTAGTAGGGGCTCAGTGGACAATATGGCTGGTGGTAGGGACTCAGTCGCTAATAGAGCTGGTAGTAGGGACTCAGTGGACAGTAGGGCTGGTGGTTAGGACTCGGTAGACAATAGAGCTGGTAACAGGGACTCAGTGGCTAATAGTAATAGGGCTGGTGGTAAGGACTCAGTCGCTAATAGAGCTGGTAGTAGGGACTCAGTGGACAATAGGGCTGGTGGTAGGGACTCAGTGGACAATAGAGCTGGTAACAGGGACTCAGTGGCTAATAGGGCTGGTGGTAAGGACTCAGTCGCTAATAGAGCTGGTAGTAGGGACTCAGTGGACAATAGGCTGGTGGTAGGGACTCAGTGGACAATAGAGCTGTAACAGGGACTCAGTGGTAATAGGGTGGTGGTAAGGACTCAGTCGCTAATAGAGCTGGTAGTAGGGACTCAGTGGACAATAGGGCTGGTGGTAGGGACTCAGTGGCTAATAGAGAGCTGGTAGTAGGGACTCAGTGGACAATATGGCTGGTGGTAGGGACTCAGTGGACAATAGGGCTGGTGGTAGGGACTCAGTGGCTAATAGAGCTGGTAGTAGGGACTCAGTGGACAATATGGCTGGTGGTAGGGACTCAGTGGCTAATAGAGCTGGTAGTAGGGACTCAGTGGACAATAGGGCTGGTGGTAGGGACTCAGTCGCTAATAGAGCTGGTAGTAGGGACTCAGTGGACAATATGGCTGGTGGTAGGGACTCAGTGGCTAATAGAGCTGGTAGTAGGGACTCAGTGGACAATAGGGCTGTTGGTAGGGACTCAGTCGCTAATAGAGCTGGTAGTAGGGACTCAGTGGACAATAGGGCTGGTGGTAAGGACTCAGTGGACAATAGAGCTGGTGGTAAGGACTCAGTTGGCTAATAGAGCTGGTGGTAGGTAAATAACAAAGTATTTGTTGCAATTCAATATTCTTTATTGATCAACAATACAGAAACAGGCTTAACTTAATATAGTACCTGTAAATAAACCCAAATATAATAGAACAGTTAGAATATCCTCTAGTAGGGACTCATTGGCTAATAGAGCTGATGATAAGGATCCAGTGGCTAATAGAGCTGGCTGTAGGGGCTCAGTGGACAATACCTGTGGTGGGGACCAGTCGCAGTGACTAATACTGTCATGGCAGTTTTTTTTGCATCGCTTGCGGTCGCGTTGCTGGCCGCAAAACAAACAAAAAAATGGCAAAAAAAATCCCTGATTTGCATGGCGGCCGCAAACTTTGCAATGTTTTGCACAAAAAAAAAAAAAATAAAAAATAAAATAAATAAATAAATTTTAAAATATTTAGTGGGGACCAGTGATGACAATCTGGGATTTTAGGATTTCTTCATAAATGTTCCGTTGTTTTTGTCATATCAAACATTTTCTATGCCTTCTATCATTTTTGACACCTCTGCCCAGTTGCATGAATTTTGGCGACACTCCCTTATTTATGACGTTAGTCTAGACACACTGGCGTCAAATGTAAAAAGTAGCACAAGACACATGGTGGCCATAGATGAGAAGATGATCGAAAGGGAAAGGGATGGAGCAAATGGGTGTAGTGTAAATATTTGTGTACTTTTTAGCTGTAGCATGATAGTACATGTGACGATTTTATAAGTTTTTTAAGCGTCTTTTTAAAATTTTTCTTCTTTTTAATTTTGTTTTTGTTTGATTGTTCTGAATTTGTTAATAGAATTCATTACAACTTGTGTCTAATTATAACACAATTTAAAAAATAAATTAAAAAATCAATTCACAAAGTATTCTTGCATTCTCTCTCTCGCTTTCTCATGTCCATATTTGTCTCTCAGCCACCCTTCCTCTATCTTCATATTGTGTTTATAGATATTTGGTAATAGAGAGATAATATGTACATAATAGTAAGTTAGGCTGATCGATTTAAGAAATGATTGTTTAAATTTATAGGCTAATTTAAATTTGCTCTATAGATGGAATATGTTTTGCAATTGATTAAAGATTCTTATATCATCACAAGGTTGCAATAATACAGACACAAGTCGGGTTTGTTATGTAAAAACAAATACCTCCTTGTCTTTTGGCCAAAAATTTCCGCAATTTTTTTCATTAATTTTTGCAAATTTTGCTGGGATTTTTAGCTTGCAAAATTTGGGATTTTTTTTTGCAAAAAACCGCCATGTCAGATATAGGGCTGGTGGTAGGGACTCAGTGACTAATAGGGCTGGGCTGGTGGTATGGACTCAGTGGCTAGCACGTCAGTGGGAGGGACTTAGTGGCTAACAGGGCTAGAGGTAGGACTCAGTGGCTTACACTAACAGGGCTAGTGGTAGGACTTAGTGGCTAACACAGACTAGGAGTCCTGTATTCTCTATGGCGGCTAACAGTACAGGGCTAGTGGTATGGATTCAGCGGCTAACAGGACTGGTGGTAAGGAATCAGTGGCGAGTGGTATTGGTATGGACTCAAAGGCCAATAGGGCTGGTGGTGAGGACTCAGTAGCCAATAGGGCTAGAGGTAGGGACTTAGTGGCTAACAGTAGTGGTTTGTTTTGTTTTGTTTTTAAGGGTTTTACGGCGCTTGCAACACATTAAGGTCATATAAGCGCCAGTAAAAAGGAAGAAAATGGGATAGTAAAAAGTTCTAGAATTACAATTAAAGCACAAAAGAAAAGGTAAGACAAAGGGGAATTGGTTCAAATAGGGAACAGATGTAGATTCCAAGAGCACACCATCAAAGTACTTAGTTTGAGATCACCTAAAAGTCTCATCCAGACACAAGCACAGGTCCCAACTAAGAGGAACACACTCAAATGTTTATAAATCATATAATATAATACGTAAACTAAACATAATACAATTCATAACAGAGAGATGATTTACAAGGAAAAAAATATCATCTCCCAAAACTATAACTATACATTCGACTGTTTCCCTCTCAACCAAGGACTCCGACCAAGGTCAGGACAAAACCAAGCATAGGTACTCAAGTATGTAATAGCACTGGAGATCAGAACTAAGCAGTCAACCTATATGTCACAACTGGCAGTGAATACATCTTATGAAAAAAAAAAATTATCTCACGTTAGAACGCACTACAGTCCACTTAAAACAAACCCTCATCTGAGCTAGGAAATATTTCACCTTAAAGGAGAACCTGTAGTCAAAAATCCATTTTTTATCGCAGTGCCAATATTGGTATTCCCCTGTTATTTCAGGTGGTAGGAGGTCTAATTTGATGAGTAACACACATACACACACCAAAAAAAAGAAAAAAGCTAAAAACAAATGTGTGGCTATGTGGTCTTATGGTATGACAGACGCTTTCGGGTCGGAAGGTCCTGGGTTCAAACCTCGCTCGGCGCATAGTTGAGTCCTTGGAAAAGGCTCTTTACTCACATTCTCTCAACATCCTCAGATGTAAAAGGAGTACCCGGCTGTTAACAGTATTGTCTTTGTCCAAAAAAATTGTAATATCGCATAACAAGCGTTGCTGTTGACCAGGGCCCCCTTGTAAAGCACTTTGAGCACATTTAGTGGATATTGCGCTATATAAAAAGCTCAATATATTTAAATGTCTTCAATGACACAGACAATATAGGCTAAAATGAGACCAACCCCACCCACCCCACAAAAAAAATAATTTCCGACACTGATGCACCGAAAACCAACGAAATCTTCCAAATTTACACACAATGTTCCCTACAAGAGCTACATCACGATGGAAAGGCTTAGCAAGTCTTGAAAAATATATTTAAAGAATTGTTTTTCAATCACGATTGAAAATTTGGCATGGAACGACAAGAAAAAATCCAATTTAAAAATTCATAAAACTACTAAATTTTAGTTTAGCCCAAAACCAAATCCATCATGATGCAATACCCATCATACGAAAGATTCTGACCAAATTTGGTATACAATCTGATGGGAAACAATCCAGTTATGAATGTCAGAAAATCGAAAATGATATTTCGAGAAAAAAACAAAATGTCTTTATTAATTTGATAAACAAGCTAATTTTGCAGACAACGTCCATCAAAATTTCAAAGTATAATCAATATGGAACAAGAGAATAGTCAAATTTGTAAATTGATCAATTTCTGAAAAAAAAAATTGTCTAGAAAGAAATGCTGTACAATATTTTTTAATTTCGGCTGAAATTGTGGTGCGGATCGACAGGAAAAAAAATTAATTTTTTTAAATTAAAAAAACTTCTAAATTTTAATTTACCCCAAAATGTTTCCATCATGATGCAAAACACATCATAAAAAAGATTCTGAATAAATTTGAAAATAATCTAAAGGAAAATGACATATATGGTTCTTAGAAAATCAGAAAATGACACAAAACAGAAATTTGAGAAAACACTTATTTGACATAAGCTGATCCATAAAATTTTCAAAATAATGACTATCATAGGACAAGAAAACACGAAAATTGTGTAGATTGATCTGTCTAAAAAATGTATAAATGATTCGCTAACCCATTCCCTAAGAAAATAAATGCTGAAAAATTTTAACACTATTGTGGTCAAATATGATTTATATCTTACGAATTCATCACTGTAATAAAAAAAACTAATATGATATGACGCACTACCCTCATGTTTTTATTTTTTTAAATGCTGCTTGTGAGATAAGTATCTAATCAATTTGAACTACAAAATCAAATCTATTTGAGACCAAAAAAAAACAGGTAAATGGCGAAAATAGATTTAGCTCCAAATCAAACGCAAATTGCTTTCGCAAACTCCCAGAAATTTTTTTTTCTTTCGGCTCAATACAGGAAAATTCAACACCACTTGTTTGCAACCACTTTGTCTGATGTTCCACAAAGACGGTTGATCTTGCTCTGGTTTGAAAAATAGAAAAGAGGCATTTCGTTAGCAATTTTTGGAAAGGTCTATACAATCAAAATCATTGTCATAAATTGAATTTGTCAAAGACATACCAATTTTTTTTAAATGGCCATCATTCTCACCATCACCAACACAGTTGAAATTTCATTGGCTTTACCATACAGGACAAAACTCTTGACAACAAACTATCATTTAGATTAACGAGCATTTATACTCGAGCATGCAAATCTCGAAATCACGGAAATCTCAAACTTGGTACAATGACTTGACTTGACTTAGATGCCTTTCGCGTCTCGACCGAAAGATCGGGTCGCCTTGGCTGTTTCCAGTATTTCCTGTGTGAGGTGTCTCCAATATTGCCGGTCCTCTGCTAGGGTTCTCAGATTTTCAAGGTCCCCTGCCGTTATGAGACTAATGCTTTGTCCAAGTGTTGTGAGGTTTTTGTTTAGGATCACAGGGAGTGTTGTGATCGGTCTTCCTCTGAAAAGGTACCCGTGTTTTAGGAAGTATCCCGACATGGCTTGGTTTGCTGGTATGTTTTTGTCCCTGCGTAGTATGTGACCGAAAAGTTGCCATCGTTGTTGTAAAATGTCAAGGGAGATTGGTCTTTCTTTTGTGATCTTATAGAGTGATTCATTTGAGATCTTTTGGGGTATTTGATGTCCAGTACCCTTCTTAGCTGTGTGCGATGGAAGGCATCCAGATGTTCTTCTTCGGATTTTGTCAACGCCCAAGTGCCGCAGTTATACAGAAGTACCGGTTTTACAAGAGCATGGTACAGTTTCAGTTTGGTTTTTCTCTTTATTTTGTCACCTCTAATCCATACATTGGTGAGTTTACTGAGTGCGGCGTTTGATAGCTGTTTTCTTCTTTGTACATCCTCGGTGTCTCCAATTAGTGAGCCGACTTTCTTTGTTCTTTTCCATTCCTCTTTGTTCCTCGATATTGTTGTAAATTCGGTTTTATTGGCATTGACTTGGAGGTTATATTATTGGTACAATTCCCAGTTTTAATCCCTTTATTTCGTTCATATAGTGGACACTCCCTTGCGATCTGTTGAATTTTTTCCCCCACTAATTGATTGTGTTGAACTGACAGAGAAAAGGAAATTGCAGTCTCACTATCGACTCTCTACAGAGTTCATAATAACGGGGAGTTATCATTATAATTATAATACGAATTTTATCAAGACCACCCACATTTACCTCCCTCAAATCCTGTGTAAAATACTCAAATTGGAAAACTAAAAAACACGGAAATCTCGAACAAACAGGCATGGTCCCGACTTGTTCGAAATTCCCATGCTCGAGCGTACTGTATTGATCACCAATAACAGAGATGCCAACCTAGCCTTTTGAAAACCCATATTTTCAAGACCAAAAACCTGTATTTTAGGACAAAAACCTGTATTTACTGCGCCGTGCAGAAATCGATATCAACCCGAAAAGGTCGAATCGGACTTCGTTAACTCTTACTCGAAAAAGGGCAGTGAATTACTTATAGAGCAGTAAAGTTAGCTGCCCCAAACGTAAACAAAGGTCGAGAAGCACGTGGCAAACCACATGTTCCTGTCTTGACAGCTCTTGTTCCAATGTAAATAATAGAAAAAAATAACCTTTAAAATTTGGCTGTTAGGTGGCAAAAGAAACACATATTCATAAATACTCGATCATGCATCAAATAATGTCTAGATATGGATATTTTATGGAACAAAAGGTAAAATTTTCTAAAATTTATCAAAAGTTACAGTCTATCTATTTTTAGACCAGAGTAAATTATTGCGCTGGTGTGAACAAAACGAGAATTATTCGGAGCCTGATTTTCATAATAATTTAGCCTTATATTATTATTTCTGCAACTGTTAGATTTTATGTAAACATATTTTCAATACTGAAAGTGTATTGCCTACAACTCAAACTACAAAATTGGGAGACCTATATTGTGCGTAAATTATTCCGGTCCCTAACGAAAATCACTAGCAACTTATTGTTTACGTTTGGGGCACCTAACTTTACTGCTCTATAGTTATATAGCAGTAGGCTGGGCAAGATTCGCAAAATTCAGTATCGATAATGAAAGCTCTTCTGCATGAAAACACTTTTCATGTTGTGATCGTAATTTCGTGGATTTTTCACTTCAACCAAATCCCGTATTTTTCATGATAAAACCGTGTGCCCGTACTTCGGAAGAAAAACCATACAGAACACGGGAAACCTGTACTGGTTGGCATCTCTGCAATAAAGATGTAATCTAATGAAGATTTCAAAACATTACTAACCAGTTTCAAAAAGTGCATGCAGATACTCTGCTCTGCTGGCACAGATGATGGTTTGCTGATTAATAAGATTGCCACAACACATCTTGAGCCAGCTATCTTTCTTGATTGTCAGGACACCAGTACCGTCAACTGGACTCTTTCATGTTAGCTGTCAATGAAAAAAAAAAAAAAATTAAATTCACTGCAGTGAAAATGGCACATACCAATGTCATTGTTTAAGTTAATAATAATAATAATAATAATAATAATAATAATAATAATAATAATAATAATAATAATAATAATAATAATAATAAATAAATAAATAAATAAATACATTTGTTAAAAAAGTAATGGTTAAAATGATATCGTTTTTCATTACAGTATCTTATATCATTGTCATTATCATCATCATGAGGCATCTCAATTTCATTCCAAAGTTCTAAAAATTGTGTCACCGCTTCCACTGCTGCTGAAAACTGCCCAGTTGTTACAGTTAATTACAATGCACACAATCACACAGTTACACTTACACAGTATTAGAAGTAAAATCAACGAAGGATTAATCCATAAAGATCACATTGGAATGTAGAACACATGGCACACGTGACAGTCGGCAAGGCGTGTTGTTATTACAATACAATTACATTCTCATTCATTCATCTATCTCCTCATACTCATATCGCCATCAGCATTGCTCGATATACACTTCACTGTCCTGAGTCCGAGCCTTGTTAAAAACAAAAACAAAAAAACAAAAAGAAGAAAAGTCAAATTCTTACCTCTACAGAATCCTGACGAATAAAAATGGTATCAGTCTCAGTCTGCAATTGGTTAACTGCATTTTTGCAATTGTTGATAAGATGAAAAAGTGCTTGGAAATCAAGAGTCACAATCATTGACAATCGAACAAAACAGTCATGGCTTCGCGGTTGGTGCCACGGTCGACCGGATGTGACCTTTGACACGACCGGGGGTCACAAGACCCAAGGATAATCCCGGCGGAGAATAAGAAAAAAGGGTTATTTTCCGCCCGGCGGAAAATACTCACTCCCAAAATTAAATTAAAGCAATTGGTATTTTTAAAATATCGATATTATTAATATCGGATTTCACAAAGAGAAGAAATATACGAACTTTTAAAACAAAAACTATAAAAAGCCTATAAATAAAGTTGGAAAGTATGTATTCAAAATAAAAACAGCAGATAATAGTACTGAAAATATTATGGACTAAATTTAACATAATACATAACTAAGTTTAAAATATCGATATGAATAGCGATATCGTCCGACAGCCATGATGAGAAGAAAATGTAAACAAGGCATTTCGGCGCAGAGTTAAAAGGTGCCTGCGCATCGATATAGAGCCCTGAAATTTGGCATGAATAAAGTTTAGATGTTATTCTAAAAACAAGCGTTTAAATTTTAAAAACACACGCGGTAAATAAAAAAATAAATGCATTTGAAAATTGCCAAATTTTAACTTCATATAACTTCTGGAATTATCAATGGATTAAGGTGGCGTTTTTATACACCTCCGTTGGAGGTGTACAAAAACGCACAGTTTTTATACACCTCCATTGGAGGTGTACAAAAACGCACCGTTTTTATGCACCTCCGTTGGCGGTGATGGTAAAGTTGTTGCTGCATACGTCCATGAGGTTTAAATAGTTTTAGATTGTAGTTTAGCACGCTGCTTAGTGATTACCGATGTACAATGATAATAAATTAAAGAATAATAACAATAATTTTTAAAAATCAAAAGTAAAAAGAAACATGGCACACAAATACTGATCTCAAATAAATAAATAATTTTATAAAATTAAAATCGAAGTTTTTTTTAAAAACATGATAAAAAGTTTTTGAAAAAAAAAGAAAGAAAAAAAAAAGCAAACAAAAACTAAGTAAATCAAAAAAAACAACAAAAAAAACAAACTCAACATTGGGAATCGAACCCGGTACTTTCAAGGTTGGAGTCTGACAGCTTGTCCACTGCGCTACGGAGCCACCTGACTGTTCATCACATTTAATAAACGCTGTGATTATCCCCAGACACCTGTCTGGGGATAATAAAAATTTGTTATCCCCAGACACCTGTCTGGGGATAACAAATTTTTATTATCCCCAGACGCATATTTGAAACTCCGCTCTTTTAAACAATTATCCACATTCCAGAATATGGAAAGTTTCCAGATGCACATAGAAATAAGGAAAGTTAATAAAATATCTATAAAAACATAAAATTAACCAACATTAAAATCAGTTGTTCCTACATATACACAATATGCGTCAACTTCGAAGTGGGTGTCATGGCCGAATGGTTTAGTCGTCTGCCCTGGAAGTTTGACCATAATCGACGTTGTGGGGTCGAATCCTGTTAACGTCACTTTTTTTTTTATTTATTTTTTTTTTAAATTCCGTCTTCTTTTTACAGAACGTTGAAAGGGATAAATGTCCCATCCATCCTCCCCCCACCTCTTTTTTTTTATTATTAAACTCTCTCTCTCTCTCTCTCTTTGTTTTTTTTTTCTAATTTCTAGCAAATATATTCGCCCCCACTCCGATCTCATATAGTGTCTAAAAAGAATAAATAATTAAAAAGCAAACAAACAGAAATATTCAGAGAGCGACCAAATGGTCAGATAGTAAAAACAATAATTGTCTTAAGAATAAAAACAATTTAAGAAATTCATGCTCTGAAACGGAACATTTACATAAAGGTTTAGCAAACAAAAAACTCTAAGGTTTAGGTCAAAATATAAAAAAAAAAAAGAAAAAGAGAGATTTCCCTCGGAGCAGGGAATAGTGTTAACAATAATAATAATAATAATAATAATAATAATAATAATAATAATAATAATAATAATAGTATGATAATAAGAGTATTAATAATAAAAATAATACTATTATTGATAATAATATAATAATGATTATGATGGTAATAGTAATAATAATAACAAATATTACAATTATTATTATTATTATTATTATTATTATTATTATTATTATTATTATTATTATTATCATTGACCAAACAAAAAAAAACAATAATAGATCTAGAGCAAATTAAATAATGAAATAATATTATCGGAGAAATAAAAAATTCAACTGATTAAAAAAAACCTCTTGCTCGGAACTCGGAACAAAAGTGAAAACAATGAAAATCAATTGGGAAGAAAGAAAGAAAAGGGAAAAAAAAAAAAAAAAAAAATGAGTGGGGGGGGGGGGGGGGGGGGGGGGCGGTCGCGTCTGGGTCGAATCTGTGCAGCTAAAAGGAGTAAAATGAAAGGTGGCCTTACCCACTGAGCTGCCTATCCATACCGCTATCGGAATATTTTAAATTCATATATGAGCTAAACATATTTCCACCATTTTTGCTTCCTTGTTTTGGTAGTTATTTTCATCTCTGATTCGAATAAAAATATGTTGTTGGATCTAGTTTTGTGGACGTGTGATACTAAATTGTATTGTCTTGTGCGAAGCAGACAGGAAAATAACAGGTGTGGGTTTTGGGTTTTGGGGCGGACAACACCATGGCCTAGGAATTCGTCCGCGACATAAAAATTATTCCCGTCGTCCCAAAATTGTGGCCAGAATGAGCAAATTATAGAAACAAGAGATGATCAATAAAGTTAACAGGTAGGTTGGTAATGAAAATTTAAATGGTTGGTGGACTATGAACAGATTTGATGATTAACAACTTTCTTCCTGGTTGAAAATAAAAAGTCGAATTGCCAGTTTTGACGTTTTCAGATCAAAGTAACAAAAGAAATTTCATTGATCCATTTGCTTTAAAATATTTTTTTTTAAGAGCTGGATTTGACATTTGATCACTATTTACTTTCATCTTGTGTTAAATATCACTTGATATATTAACTGTTTTGGGACACAACCACTAGTATTTTTTCCAGAATATTTGGTATTTTTCACGCCTAGTTTGGCATTTTGCATAAAATGTTTCTGCCCACTTGCTAAATGCGTCTGGGGATAGTATCCTCAGACAGGTGTCTGGGGATAACAAAAATTGGTTATCCCCAGACACCTGTCTGGGGATAACGAATTTTTATTATCCCCAGACAGGCGTCTGGGAATAATGACAGCCTTTAATAAAGTCTTTCTAAAACATTATTTTACCTTCAATGCAACTTCTATTTTCTGGTTTTATATTTCGATTTTTCAAATTATTAATATTTTTATATAAATTTATTAACAAAGACATCCTACAGATGTCACAATATAACTTTCGCCATGTCCAAATACAGAAACACAATATCACTGATGAAATTGGGTGGGATGCACATGCGTGACGGAGGTGTATAAAAACGATCCGTTAAGATACACCGTCAACGGAGGTGCATAAAAACACTACGATGGATTAATTGGCACCATTTAAAAGGAAATTGAAAGACGAAAATAATGATATCAAAATATCTGCGATATTCCTCTTTATAACGAAGTTATGCATCTTTAATTGAACCCCCCAAAACGCGAACGGCAATTTTCGGTCACAACTTTCCTATGGGCGAGTTGGGTCAAAATTTGACTGCCACTGCTGCTGCTCACTAAACTGGAGAATAGTCACTCCCAACATTAATACTGGGGATGTAGCAGCTTTCGGAAGGCCTCCCCTTTTTTTTTTTTCAAAAGGATTTCTAATGAAGTGAAGGCATGTTCCACATTCTTATTATTCAATAATAATTTATTGAACTTGGCCTTGTTGGCCAAAATGAGGTGGGGACGTGTCTGACCACCTCTCTGTCTCATACTCCTCATTAGTCATTCTTACTCTCATACTCCGCTTCCCATCCCAATTGCTTCATTAACTTTAATATGTCGGAATAATGCATTGCACTCAGCCCTACACTGCATTATGTATGTAAAACGGAGATTGTTTCTGTGTTCTGTGCAACACCACACAACGCAGTTATTATCGAGTCTCACTCTCATCGTTGTGTTCGGCGCTCTTTTATTCGCAAATTCACAAATTACATCAACAATTCCAGCTAATGAAATATTTAATTATGTACCTTACCTATAATATATAATAAGTCAAACATTCATAAACTGTTGAATCGGAATTTGAAATGAAGCCGATACTGAACATTAATTCAGTAATTTGTCAATATTTACAAACAAAATATTCCATTAGCCATGGCGTCTGCATCCCTTCCCGCTTGAAAAAGTAGGTCATTTCAGGGTTGCCAGATTATTTTTCAACAAAATGCCAGGGGAAGACTCAAAAAATGCCAAAACACTCAAAAAAATGCCAAAGTCTGTTGACTCCCACCCCCACTAAGAAAACTACTCACTTTTGATAGACAATTTACTATCATATCCTGGTGGCTTGCGTGTTTTATCTTCTTTTTTTTTCTTTTTTTTTTTTGAATTATACTAAATTTCCTGTTGGGGTAATTTTTTACTTACTGACTACTAAGTGGAGTGCTAAACCACTACACCACGGTTGGATTTTAAGAATGAAAAGAAATACATTAACATGAAAGGTAAATACGTAAAGGAGTGAAATCATTGGATGCTGTAAAATCAGACCACCCTAACGAACAGAGTTAAAAGTTAACAGGCGACCATGACGCAAATATACACGAGTTTTGCAGGAGATTCCCAGAAAACTTACGAGGATACTTGTCGAGGGCTGAATTTGAGTGAATATCTGAGGGAGGCAGGGCTAGTTCAGGGTGTGAGTTTTAATAGCAAAGTTTTCCGATGTGAAGAGATTTGTTTTTACGCGTTTAGAAAGGTGTCATTTGAAGTATAATATACAAGAAAAGAAAATGCCAAATGAAAATGCCAAATGCCAAATGATTTTTCTAATGCCAAACGGTTTTCAAAAATGCCAGATTTTTGGAATCTGGCATTTAAAATGCCAAACTGGCAACCCTGGGTCATTTGCGGCCTTCGATACTCGTACGTGTTGCTATATTTGCCAGGTAAAAATAAACTTTTCATCCATAAATAATATTAATGTCAAATAGTACGACTGAAGATTAAATAGGTATCACCCAACCTCATTACCCTTTTCGTTACGACAAAAGATTACAAAGAGTAAAATTTCAAATTTATTAAAAAGCTCATCTTTGTGACAGGATGTAATAAACCGACATAGGACGTCGTTATAAACCGCTAAGTTTGTTGATCTGCGACTAGTCAAAGTTTGATCATTTGAACGAAGTCAAGAAGTTAAGCGAGTTAAATATAAAATGATATACCCAACAGCTTACAGATCCAGGGATGAAGATTGGAGTTAATTATAAAATAAAGACCCAAAAAGATCGGGCTGCCTGGAGCTGTGAACAAAGCAAATATTTGACATGTAAAGTCCAAAGCAGATTAACAAATGAAAGAAATACGTAACATGCTCATTTGTCCAAAGGTCAAATACATTTATGTTTGATATCATCTTTAGAATGCAATATGCGTTGGTCTCTTTTTATTTTATTATTCCATTTTCTGGATGGTTATCGTCGTTAATTATTTCCATGCTGGTGACATTTTACAGGATATGCAATCACCCCCAATAGTTACAATATGGCAACAAAATGGTTGAAACCCCCCCCCCCCAAAAAAAAATTTTGAATTATATGGTAATGTGAAGAGTGACATTACCTATGTACACGATTAGACATTGATAAATTGCTGGACACCATTCCTGTGCGAACGAGTGGAATAATTTTGCAATGGGAACACTTTTACAAGAAATAATTGAGATAATAGACACTAAAATAATAAACAAGTGTTAGAGTAAAGTATCGATACCTTGCTTGTATCCGATGAAAATGCTCAAAAGCATTTTTGTCCAAATGCGCTTTAAAACATAATTCTCATATCTATACCTAATCTTTTCACATATATTTATCTATTTTATTATTAAAATATTTTAGCTATTTTATTAAATATTAAATAACTTTTTGTAATGCAATAATGATCATCGAACACTAAAACACAAAAATGTGTGACCTGATTTGGTGAAGATATGAGAGGCGTAGAGATTTTGTTCAAGCGCAGCGACTAGCAAATCGATAACCATCGCCTAATTCATTCCGATGCAAGTATTCCCAAAGTTGAAGCGCGACGTGACAACCAGATTATCTTTATGTTAAAGAAAGGAATAAATAATATACAAGATGTCCGTATCTGATTTAAATTTCTAAGTCTAAACTGTTTCAGATCTTCATTTTAAAAAATAAATTAGGCCTAGATCTAACTTGATTTGAATAATAAACATATATGAACATATGCCTCCAATATACTGGTTTTGGTACTTTTTTTCAGAAGGAAAAAACATCTTTGTACACGATCTTGATACAAAGTAATACTTTGTGATGTCATAATAGTAATAAAAGATGCGACATTATACAAATATAGTCTCCCCCCCCCCCCCCCCCCCAAAAAAAAAATAAATATGAATTTTAAGCAACCATTGCACTTACATGATTATCGCACAAAATTATGTCGACCATTTTTACACGGTTAGAGTGAAGTACAATTAGAGAACAGCAATATTCTGCCACACAGGGAAGTTACACGATTATAGCAATCACGTGCACGATTACAATTGTTGAATTATTTATTTCCAAACACGTTACACGATTAGAGAATAGTATATAACGCATAAGATGCTACATCAGTTTGCAACTTTTCAAAGACAAAGCCTAAACAGACAGCTGCCCATTTTCACCTTAGTCTTGTAATTGGGATTAACTTTCTTGCTCCAGAAAAAAAAAACACTAATGGTCTCCACGTGGACTTGAACCACTAACTGTGTATTCCAAGTGGAAACCGTTGTCCACAAGATGCCGGTACCACAGGTGATCAAGTGTTTAACGCTTTCAAAGCTCAGGTTATTTCTCGGTGAACTGGTGTAACCACATCAAATTACTAATTCTCTCGAGTTCATATGGATGGAAAATCGAACAAATTTTTTCAATTTTGAATGAGGGTGAACTCGAGAGAAGCAGATGAATTAGATTTCAGTTACCTGATACAGGTCACTAAAACCTGCTTAGTTGCCATGGGAAGATGCATAAATCGAGAGCGTAGTGCATTTTTCGTTTCAGAAAAACAAAACTGACTTTGAAATGCGTAAACTTTGCTATCCAATTCGTGGCCTTTACCATGAGGTGGGTTGTACATGTAATTCTGCACCGTAATCTTGTGAGCAATGTTTTATGGACAACTTAAACCTGTAACTTATAAGTTAAAAAAAAAAAACTAAAAAAACACACACCCAACTTCAAATGAAAAAAAGAACATTTCAGTTTTCTATTGGTTTAACATGTAGTATTTAATTTTTGGAAAAAGACAGCATAAAATATTAATTGAATCGTATTGTGAATGTACTTTTAGTCAGAAACGCAAAGAAGGGTGTGGCCCTTGGTCAAAATTTTTAGCTCAACTGTCTTTCCATATTTCTGGGCAACATGACATGACGACGTTGCGATTTTAATAGGTTATAGAACGTCACCGTCGATAATATTATTTGAATAATGCGCACCGTGTCTTGTGCTTTTCGGTACTGCTTTTCTCTTTTTCACATAAACACAAAATTAACACGGATGTTGGTATTTTATGAAATCAATCTACGGAACAAGAGCAAAATCTAACAAAATAATACTAATTGTCTAAAGTGGATTATTGAAAATTCATTAAAGTATAGTAAGTGGCTTGATCCTAATTGTCGGAACATTTCACCCTTAAAAAATTAAAATAGATAATATAAATAACATAGTTTATATAGACGTCGAGTTCGTTTCATAATTCATATCCAAGCTTAGGTGTGTTTATCTCTAAAACTTTTTTTAAAATTGTTTGTTGTACTACAGCGAAATTTTGCATGGCTATTGCATATACCATGACTTACTTGACTTATGTCTCTTGGCTCCTGGCGGAGCATAGGGCCTCAACAGCACTCTTCCATCTTCTTCTGTCCTTGGCACAGACCTCCAGGTAAGATTGGAGACGTTCAAATCTTGGTGAAGGCTTCTCCTCCACGTCTGTTTTGGATGACCCCGTTTCCTCTTGCCTTGTGGGTTCCATTCGAGAGCCTGCTTGGTTATATTTATATTGCAGGGCTCATTCCGCAGGGTACGGCCAACCCATCTCCACTTTCTGCGTCTGACCTGGACATCCATTTGTTCTTGGTTTGTTCTTGTCCAAAGGTCAGCGTTTAGCACTTTGTTGTCAAACCATATACCCATACCAACGAAAAATATATTATTTTCGAATTTTATATCCATAAATTAAAAAAAAAAAAACGTCTTAAAGTTTGTTTTTTTCAACTCAACCATAGAATTAAACGAATGAGAATACGTACGAAGCCTAAAAAGTGTCCACCAATGAAAGCATTCAGCGCCATTTTGTTGTTGGCTGAGAATGTAGTCATTACCATTCATTCGGTATCTATGTCAACATAACGACACAAAAAAAAAAAAAAAAAAAAAACAAAAAAACAAAAAAACAAAAAAAAAAAAACAAAACAACAACAACAACAAACAATATCAAAATCCACAATAAAATGTTTCAGAACTGTTGCGTATATTTATGGCACAACGAAGCTGTCAAAAAATGAAGTTAGAGAATGTGTGTAATCATGTATTATAATAACCTGTAATGTGTTTTCCAACCACCACATCATCTACTACTACAACCACCACCACAATATCATCACTAACACTACTACTACAACCACCAGCCCCACATCATTATCACTACCACTACTACTACACCACCACCAGCACATCATCATCACTACCACTACTACAATCACCACAACCACATCGTCATCACTACCACTACTACTGCAACCACCACCACCATATCATCATCATTACCACTACTACCACAACCACCACCACCACTACTACTACAACCACCACCACATCACTACCTCAACTACTACAACCACCACCACAATAGCATCACTACCACTACTACTACAACCACCACAACCACATCGTCATCACGACCACTACTACTACAACCACCACCATATCATTACCATTACCACTACTACTACAACCACCACTACCACCATATCATTACCATTACCACTACTACTGCAACCACCACTACCACCATATCATCACCATTACAACTACTACTACAACCACCACAACCACATCATCATCACTACCACTACTACTACAACCACCACCACATCATCATCACTATCACTACTACTACAACTACAACCACCACCACATTATCATCACTACCACTACTACTACTGCAACCACCACCACCATATCATCATCATTGAAATATTTTTTTTTTTAAATTGAGCTTTATATAGTGCAATATCTACTAAATGTGCTCAAAGCGCTTTACAAGGGGTCCCTGGTCAACACTTAACATGTAGGACGGGACATGACGCCTGTTAAGCGATATTACAATTTTTCGGACAAAGACAACTCTGTTAACGGCCAGGTACTCATTTTACACCTGAGTACGGTGAGAGAATGTGAGTAAAGAGTCTTTTCCAAGGACTCAACTATGCGCCGAGCGCGAGGCTCGAACCCCGGACCTTCCGATCCGGAAGCGAGTGTCATACTACTAGACCACATAGCCGCATCATTACCACTACTACTACAAACACCACCACCACATCATCATCACGACCACTACTACTACAACCACCACCACCACCATATCATTACCATTACCACTACTACTACAACCACCACCACATCATCATCACTACCACTACTACTACAACTACAATCATCACCACCACCACATCATCATCACTATTACTACTACAACTACAACCACCACCAACACCACATCACCTCACTAACACTCAGTACTACAATCACTACCATTAGGTTTTGGAGCTTTACTTCATTTGGAATAAGGAAACTTCGGAATTGTATTTGGCATTGTGTTTATATATCATAATATAATTCTAATCAGTTATCTATTTAGAACTAGATACTATACAATATGTATGCCAAATACCACCCCAATTCCCTTTCTTGTGTGCGGGAATTCCTCTTTCGGCATTGAAATTGAGTGTGAGAGAGTCATCACTACACACATAAACAAAAGAAACAATTTAAAAACAAGACTATGACACGCAACCACTCACACACGAGGTTATACTATTTATCCTTTTCTCTATATAGAATAGGACAAGACAAACAATAGCTTGACTCTCGCTACACTTTGCATTGATGTTTGTCGTCTCACGAGTTCAACTCTTGGTCGACCTGTCAATATTCCTTTTTGCCTCGGACGTAATCATTAATAGAATGTTGTGTGGTTTTGACCGTGAAGAAAACCTTAAGAAGTCACATTTATATCATTTTAGAGAGATCGTTTTGAATAATTTTGAGTTAAACGAGCGAGCAGCAACTTGTTTTCATGAACGGCCGATCAGCGCTTGTTTACTATGTAACGCGATTCCCAGCCAACATCAAAATGGCGGATATTTTTCTCATCGAGGCCGCTGGTTGGTTAGCCAATAAGAGCACCGTACGTTTTCCATTTGGTAAATTCCTTGAACTCAACTGTAACAGGGATTCGTTTTTTAATATTTACAATACAGCAAGTTACAAAAGAATATTCCACATACTGATTTTTAAAAATAAAAAACAGAACAAAACAATACTGTGAACATTCATTCAATTCACGTGCGTCTCATGCCTGGCCTCGACAATGACACAGCCACGATCGTTTCCTCAATGTTAAATCGCACGAGTGCCTACTTTTTGTAAACACCAGTCACGATTATTGTAATATTTGTCATAAACTTCTTATTCATTCATAAAACCAGAGGCGTAACGTAATTGGATTCAATAGTCTGATGTCACGTCACCCAGATACGGCGGCCATCGTGGTACTAAACAAAGAAAATCGGTACTTTTTATTCTTCATGCTGGCTAAACTTTTCATATGTCTTGTGATCAGAATGTGTAAAAGTCAAAACATGATCATATTTTTAATGTTTTTCTCCCTCTGGATACGCTTTTATGCGTCAGAGAAATATTTCATAAGGGGGTCCGCCATTGTTCCGATACTTTAGAGCCAGTTACTTAGTTACCATGCGTCATTACGAGGGAAGTGACGTTACGACTGTTGTAGCGTATTGCGTTTGCTTTTTTGACATTCTAATTTTCCATTCGACAGAGGATTTGAAATGTAATATCGTGACTTTGAAAAGCATTTCTTTGAAATTATTTAATAATTACAATCCTGGAAAAAAGACGTGAGACCTGCATTGTGAACTCAAACAATTAAAATGGTTGGGGCTAAGAACACACAGTGAACAACGTACACATTGAAAGGGTTAGGAACACACAGTGAACAACGTACACAGTGAAAGGGTTAGGAACACATAGTGAACAACGTACACATTGAAATAGACATGCAAAGCATCAGTGCCACACACAAGACAATTTTAGAGAAAAAAAATATCAAAGCTTAGAACTTAGATACTGAATTGGGAAACGGACTATAGTAATATAATCTTAAACATTTTCTTCCGGGGACCAGCTTAGCGGTGATTGGGTGGCTGGGTCTATTCTGGATGAAAGCACTTTGCGATAGACTAACCTCCTATCCAAGGGGTAACAAACAATTGCTCTTGTTCGTTTCATGTTATAGAAACCGGGATAACGTCCGGCTTCTAGGCCTAATGGCTCTGGCGGACTCCTTTTAAAAACAAAAACAAAAATAACAACAACAAAAAACAAACAAAGAAAGAACGCAGCTCGAATCCTAAATGAAACCTAACGTAACCCTCTCCTCACCAACCATAGGAAAATCGTCACATTCGTTACGACGCGACCTACATTGTTTTCTTTCTGATTTCTCTTGAGCATCAAATCCTTTTAAAAAAAAAAAAATTATGTATTTGTTATAGCTATAAAAACTTGACACCGTGTTGTTGAGTCCGTTTTGCAGAAATTGACGAAGGGTTCTTGAAGTATGATACACAATGAGCGTTTGTGCTTGAGGATGCTCTTCTTGGGTACACAATGATATTAAACGATGAAAAAGATCAGGGCTTTCCAATTCCTCAGGCATTGACTCTGTGTTGTTGAACCCGTTTTGAGGAATAATATTATGCTTAGAAATGCACCTGTAGCTTCTCTGTTTGATTAAGAAAAATCCATTAAATATATATATATAAATGCTGAACGGGCTTTAAGTTTCGGGGAAAATTCTGAAACTTGCTAGTCAGGCGAAAGTTAAAGAGAAACTCTATGTGGTTATGGATAAGGAGAATAAAAACAATAAATAAAGAATTATAGGAGCCTAAACAATAACAATGTCTAAGTTGATAGACATCTAAGCATAAAATACCGGAAAATTGTGAACAATGGATTCCATGTTCGAGCCCCTTGCGCAGGCTCTTTGAACTTGAAAGACAAAAGTAGGAGTCCACCCTCTTATATTATTGTGGGGAGTTACGGATCGAAACACTTGTTGGAATATGGTTTCTGTTTTTGTTTTGTTGTTTATCACTTGTAATTTGTCATGAAAATGATGATGATTCATATTCATTAAGATCACTTATAATTTAGCTTCTCTCACCCCACCCCATTTTCTTCTTCTTTGTGTGAATGTATGTGTGTTCTATCACAGAGTAACCACTGATAGACGACTTCGGACAAAAAGGCTCGCAAGGGAGTGAGAAGTGCTGGTCGATCAATTTTCTCCCAACAATACTTCTCGTGTTATAAATACAATGTCGATCTCAGGGTAAGTATAGTGATTCTATGGGGTCTTGTGGTATGACTCTCGACTTCGGATCGGAATGTTCTTGGTTCGAGTCCCGCTCTGAGACTGAGAGGCGCTTGGTTGAATCATCGGAAAAGACTCTTTACTCACATTCTCTCAACGTACTCAGGTGTAAAATGAGTTCCTGGTCGTTCACAATCGAAAAAAAATATCATTGTAATATCGCCTATCAGGCGTCATGTCTCGTCCTACATGTTAAGTGTTGCTGTTGGCCTGGGACCCTTTGTAAAACGCTTTGAGCACTTTTAGTGGATATAATTGCGCTATATAAAAACTCACGTTTTAACACATTAAGGTCATATCAGCGCCAGTAAAAAGGAAGAAAATGGGATGGAAACCGTTCTAGAATTACAATTAAAGTACCCAAGAAAAGATGAGACAGAGGGGATCTGGTTCAAATAGGAAACAGAGTTAGATTCCAAGAGCATACTATCACAGTATACTTAGTTTGAGATCACCTAAATGTCTCATCCAGACACAAGCACAGGTCCCCACCAAGAGGGATACACTTATGAAAACAAAACATAATACAGTGCGTAACGGAGAGGATGATTTACAAGGAAAAAAATATCATCTCCCAAAACTAATTATACATATTTGACTGTTTTCCTCTCAGCCAGGTCCAGGACAATACCAAGTAATCTCATTCCAAGACAAAGACAGAATCAGAAAGCAAGTTGGAAAACAAATATAGGGGGATAGAAGACACAGTAAGTGCTTCCCAGCCCACTATGGGAGGTCTGGAACCCCACCCATTTTTTTTGTTTTTTGTTTGTGATTGTACGAGTGATAAGGCCAGTAGAATTATTGAGTATTTTACTTAAAAGCATTACATCGATGGTAGTTTCCTTCGTTTAGCGTTTAGCACGAACGGCGACTGTCCGAGAGGTGTGGTTATGTCCCCTTCATCTTGGTATCTATAACTATTAACCCTCTTCCGCACTAGGACAGGACTGTCCTGGGACAGTCCTGTCCCAAATCTGTAACATATAGAATTTAGAGAAATCTTCCGCACCTATTGGGACGGGACAAAACAGTCCCGTTGTGTCCCAAGCCGTTGTGAAATGCTACAAAATCAACGGGACAGGACTGTCCCAGTCCCGTGTTCGTATCGTTTGTGATAGTAGAAAAATATAGCAGACTTCCGCACTAGGACAAAACTGTCCCGGGACAAATTTGTCCTGTCCCACTGGAGAAAACTTCTATTCAAAAGGGGTTCCGCACTAGGACAGGACTGTCCCAGGACACACCTGCGCGAATGCATTATTTTTTTTTTTTTTTTACAAGATTCAAAAGTTTTTTTGTAGGCAATTGCAACTCTAATAATTCACATTTTATGAATCAACATAAGATACGACATGACGATAATGATTTTTTACACTGTACAATGGGATTTGTTTCATAAGATTTATATAATCATGAAATGTTCTTATAGCAAGAGTAATATTATTGCTACTGCTACTACTACCACTACTACTACCACGACTACGACTACTACTACTACTATACTACTACTACTACTACTACTACTACTATACTACTACTACTACTACTACCACTACTACTACTACTACTACTACTACTTCTACTACTACTAGTAGTAATGGATGAAATAGAGGTTGCATATTTCTGTGCTTTACCATGTGGAAAAAAAAAAGACAAATTGAAAGAGAAAACAATATTGGGTGCATCCTTTAATGACCCAAAGATTGCTCTAGGGTCAATTCCGTAGACTCTATGGTGATCTCCGATCTTATCTTAAAATGATTTTCTTGGAATCACCTCATTTTACCCAGGTGCAAATGAGTACCAGTTCGCTGATGAAAGTAATCTTTGACGGACTAGCATCATTCAAGAGGATAATAGAAAGTCAGCATGCTTCGTACCCGAAAGGCATCAGTTGAGTAAGTCACCTCGCCTAGCTCAATTTGCGGCGCTGCACTGCGGCTGACGCCTGGTTATACCTTGTCCTAGCTAAATTTGCGGCGCTGCATTGCGGCTGACGCCTGGGTTATTCCAGTCTTACCTGGGAATAGACCCTCGAGAAAAATTTCCCCTATGGGATGAAAAAATGAATTTTATTATTTTAAATTTTAAACTGTTATCTGTCTGCTCAACGCAACAGAAACATGGATAAGTTCCGGATTTATAAGCTTAGGAGGCAAGATGGCCGATGGTTAGCGCGTTGTACTCTGGACTCAGAGGTTCTGTGTTCGATTCCGACCGAAGCCAATTTGTACTTTCTAGAGCAAGAAAATTTACTCCAATCACTCACTCAAATTCAGGTGTAAAAGGGTACCTGTCAAGCTGGGATAGTAATCTGCGATAGACTACAGACTAGCGTCCCGTTCAAAGGTTTTCAAACAAATACGTTAATTGTCCGCTTCACGCTATTGAAACCGGAATAACTCCTTCACAATTGGCTACATGGCTCTAAAGGACTTAATTTGTTTTACAATGAGTCCAAGTGGCTCAGAAGGACTTACTTAAAAATATTTTCATTGAGAATTCCCGAAATAAATAACGATAAAGATAATTGATCCCACAAGTTACCGAATATTTGTGCGACCGGTTTTAGACACGTTACTGCTGTGTCACAAAGTGTGACACTTCTTAAATTATATTTATAAGCATACGTTTTTAAATTGCCGAAAATATTTATGTTGCTATGCCTTCTGTACGTGGTTTCATCACATAGAATTATTTTTTGAATTGTTCTTGCTTTTTTATATTCAAAATTGAAATAAATAAATAAATTATGACTGTGAAATTGAATGTAAGCTTCAGTTTAATATATGAAAACAGATAAAATGGACGTTTCGGGTTTCCCCTTCATCAACAACACATGATGAATTAAAAACTACAGACGAATGAGATAATGTGGTAGTGGCGTTGTTAAGATGCATAAACAAAAACATTGATGGGCAGGAAATTGTTTGCTACTTTGTGAGGAAGCGCGAATTAAAACAGAGCAATAGAAATTTATAAAAGGTGCGTACATAATTATGTCAAAAGAGGGGAGGCGGGAAGGAACTGTGTAATGCAGTATAGAAAGTGAACTAAAATAAAGTGTGGACTATTGTTGGAAAATAAATACAATGGAATTGGAAATAAATACAAAATATAAGGGATGTAGTTATTAATATATTAGTGGCATTAGCAGCAGCAGAAGCAACAGTAGAAATAGTAGTAGTAGTAGTAGTAGTAGTAGTAGTAGTAGTAGTAGTAGTAGTAGTAGTAGTAGTAGTAGTAGTAGTCGTCGTCGTCGTCGTCGTCGTCGTCGTCGTCGTCGTAGTCGTAGTCGTAGTCGTAGTAGTAGTAGTAGTAGTAGTAGTAGTAGTAGTAGTAGTAGTAGTAGTAGTAGTAGTAGTAGGAGTAGGAGTAGGAGTAGGAGTAGGGATGCAGAAAATAAAGACAGGCATTTCAATTTTGACACGGCGCCGCCAAGTCTGGGACTTTTTTGTCCTAGTGCTGAAGTCTGTTATATTTTTCTACTATCACAAACGATATGAACACGGGACTGGGACAGTCCTGTCCCGCTGATTTTGTAGCATTTCACAACGGCTTGGGATACAACGGGACTGTTTTGTCCCGTCCCAATAGGTGCGGAAGATCTCTCTAAATTCTATATGTTACAGGACTGTCCCGGGACAGTCCTGTCCTAGTGCGGAAGAGGGTTTAACCCTCTTCCGCACTAGGACAGGACTGTCCTGGGACAGTCCTGTCCCAAATCTGTAACATATAGAATTTAGAGAAATCTTCCGCACCTATTGGGACGTGACAAAACAGTCCCGTTGTGTCCCAAGCCGTTGTGAAATGCTACAAATCAACGGGACAGGACTGTCCCAGTCCCGTGTTCATATCGTTTGTGATAGTAGAAAAATATAGCAGACTTCCGCACTAGGACAAAAAAGTCCCAGACTTGGCGGCGCCGTGTCAAAATTGAAATGCCTGTCTTTATTTTCTGCATCCCTACTACTACTACTACTACTACTACTACTACTACTACTACTACTACTACTACTACTACTACTACTACTACTACTACTACTACTACTACCACTACTACTACTACTGTTGCTTCTGCTGCTGCTTATGCCACTAATATATTAATACCTACATCCCTTACATTTTGTATTTATTTCCAATTCCATTGTATTTATTTTCCAACAATAGTCCACACTTTATTTTAGTTCACTGTCTTCTATACTGCATTACACAGTTCCTACCCGCCTCCCCTCTTTTGACATAATTAAGTACAAGATATGAAGTGAGTAGAAAAGTGCCAGAAGACAATAGAGAATAAAAATTTTTCGCGGCGGTGGTGGGGTTTGAACCTGCGACCTTATTGGTACGACAACTCCGCCTGGCAGGTGAGAGCGTGGCTCTACCGTGTGAGCTATCCACGAACACAAAAATATTCGTTTCAAACCCAAGTCATTTCTAGATCCCTCTCTCACCCACTTCTGGGACCGCCGATTCGTTCGCCCACCACCATCGCGAAGTATTTTGACCAGCAGTTAAGCTTAATAGCCAATATTCTCAACACAAACATATAACATAGAAACGATTGAGACATTGAGTATGCTCCGGTGTATGGGGTGAATTTTTAATTCAGAAAAGTGAGTGGAGCAGGCACTTATGTTGGTAACAACAAGATATGAAGTGAGTAGAAAAGTGCCAGAAGACAATAGAGAATAAAAATTTTTCGCGGCGGTGGTGGGGTTTGAACCTGCGACCTTATTGGTACGACAACTCCGCCTGGCAGGTGAGAGCGTGGCTCTACCGTGTGAGCTATCCACGAACACAAAAATATTCGTTTCAAACCCAAGTCATTTCTAGATCCCTCTCTCACCCACTTCTGGGACCGCCGATTCGTTCGCCCACCACCATCGCGAAGTATTTTGACCAGCAGTTAAGCTTAATAGCCAATATTCTCAACACAAACATATAACATAGAAACGATTGAGACATTGAGTATGCTCCGGTGTATGGGGTGAATTTTTAATTCAGAAAAGTGAGTGGAGCAGGCACTTATGTTGGTAACAACAAGATATGAAGTGAGTAGAAAAGTGCCAGAAGACAATAGAGAATAAAAATTTTTCGCGGCGGTGGTGGGGTTTGAACCTGCGACCTTATTGGTACGACAACTCCGCCTGGCAGGTGAGAGCGTGGCTCTACCGTGTGAGCTATCCACGAACACAAAAATATTCGTTTCAAACCCAAGTCATTTCTAGATCCCTCTCTCACCCACTTCTGGGACCGCCGATTCGTTCGCCCACCACCATCGCGAAGTATTTTGACCAGCAGTTAAGCTTAATAGCCAATATTCTCAACACAAACATATAACATAGAAACGATTGAGACATTGAGTATGCTCCGGTGTATGGGGTGAATTTTTAATTCAGAAAAGTGAGTGGAGCAGGCACTTATGTTGGTAACAACAAGATATGGAGTGAGTAGAAAAGTGCCAGAAGACAATAGAGAATAAAAAAAATTCGCGGCGGTGGTGGGGTTTGAACCTGCGACCTTATTGGTACGACAACTCCGCCTGGCAGGTGAGAGCGTGGCTCTACCGTGTGAGCTATCCACGAACACAAAAATATTCGTTTCAAACCCAAGTCATTTCTAGATCCCTCTCTCACCCACTTCTGGGACCGCCGATTCGTTCGCCCACCACCATCGCGAAGTATTTTGACCAGCAGTTAAGCTTAATAGCCAATATTCTCAACACAAACATATAACATAGAAACGATTGAGACATTGAGTATACTCCGGTGTATGGGGTGAATTTTTAATTCAGAAAAGTGAGTGGAGCAGGCACTTATGTTGGTAACAACAAGATATGAAGTGAGTAGAAAAGTGCCAGAAGACAATAGAGAATAAACATTTTTCGCGGCGGTGGTGGGGTTTGAACCTGCGACCTTATTGGTACGACAACTCCGCCTGGCAGGTGAGAGCGTGGCTCTACCGTGTGAGCTATCCACGAACACAAAAATACACCGGAGCATACTCAATGTCTCAATCGTTTCTATGTTATATGTTTGTGTTGAGAATATTGGCTATTAAGCTTAACTGCTGGTCAAAATACTTCGCGATGGTGGTGGGCGAACGAATCGGCGGTCCCAGAAGTGGGTGAGAGAGGGTCTAGAATGACTTGGGTTTGAAACGAATATTTTTGTGTTCGTGGATAGCTCACACGTAAGCCACGCTTTCACTGCAGGCGGAGTTGTCGTACCAATAAGGTCGCAGGTTCAAACCCACCACCGCCGCGAAAAATTTTTATTCTCTATTGTCTTCTGGCACTTTTCTACTCACTTCATATCTTGTTGTTACCAACATAAGTGCCTGCTCCACTCACTTTTCTGAATTAAAAATTCACCCATACACCGGAGCATACTCAATGTCTCAATCGTTTCTATGTTATATGTTTGTGTTGAGAATATTGGCTATTAAGCTTAACTGCTGGTCAAAATACTTCGCGATGGTGGTGGGCGAACGAATCGGCGGTCCCAGAAGTGGGTGAGAGAGGGATCTAGAAATGACTTGGGTTTGAAACGAATATTTTTGTGTTCGTGGATAGCTCACACGGTAGAGCCACGCTCTCACCTGCCAGGCGGAGTTGTCGTACCAATAAGGTCGCAGGTTCAAACCCCACCACCGCCGCGAAAAATTTTTATTCTCTATTGTCTTCTGGCACTTTTCTACTCACTTCATATCTTGTTGTTACCAACATAAGTGCCTGCTCCACTCACTTTTCTGAATTAAAATTCACCCCATACACCGGAGCATACTCAATGTCTCAATCGTTTCTATGTTATATGTTTGTGTTGAGAATATTGGCTATTAAGCTAACTGCTGGTCAAAATACTTCGCGATGGTGGTGGGCGAACGAATCGGCGGTCCAGAAGTGGGTGAGAGAGGGATCTAGAAATGACTTGGGTTTGAAACGAATATTTTTGTGTTCGTGGATAGCTCACACGGTAGAGCCACGCTTCACCTGCCAGGCGGAGTTGTCGTACCAATAAGGTCGCAGGTTCAAACCCCACCACCGCCGCGAAAATTTTTATTCTCTATTGTCTTCTGGCACTTTTCTACTCACTTCATATCTTGTTGTTACCAACATAAGTGCCTGCTCCACTCACTTTTCTGAATTAAAAATTCACCCCATACACGGAGCATACTCAATGTCTCAATCGTTTCTATGTTATATGTTTGTGTTGAGAATATTGGCTATTAAGCTTAACTGCTGGTCAAAATACTTCGCGATGGTGGTGGGCGAACGAATCGGCGGTCCCAGAAGTGGGTGAGAGGGATCTAGAAATGACTTGGGTTTGAAACGAATATTTTTGTGTTCGTGGATAGCTCACACGGTAGAGCCACGCTCTCACCTGCCAGGCGGAGTTGTCGTACCAATAAGGTCGCAGGTTCAAACCCCACCACCGCCGCGAAAAATTTTTATTCTCTATTGTCTTCTGGCACTTTTCTACTCACTTCATATCTTGTTGTTACCAACATAAGTGCCTGCTCCACTCACTTTTCTGAATTAAAAATTCACCCCATACCCGGAGCATATCAAATGTCTCAATCGTTCTTGTTATATGTTGTGTGAGAATACTGGCATATAAGCTAAATTCGGTCAAAATACTTCGCATGTGTGGTGGGCGAACGAATCGGCCGTACCAGATTGTGGGTGAGGAGGTGTCTAGAATGACTTGGGTTTGAAACGAATATTTTTGTGTTCGTGGATAGCTCAACGGTAGAGCCACGCTCTCACTTGCCAGGCGGATTTGTCGTACCAATAAGGTCGCAGGTTCAAACCCCACCACCGCCGCGAAAAATTTTTATTCTCTATTGTCTTCTGGCACTTTTCTACTCACTTCATATCTTGTTGTTACCATCATAAGTGCCTGCTCCACTCACTTTTCATAATTAAGTACGCACCTTTTATAAATTTCTATTGCTCTGTTTTAATTCGCGCTTCCTCACAAAGTAGCATACAATTTCCGGCCCATCAATGTTTCTGTTTATGCATCTTAACAACGCCACTACCACTTTATCTCATTTGTCTGTAGTTTTTAATTCATCATGTGTTGTTGATGAAGGGAAACCGAAACGTCCATTTTATCTGTTTTCGTATATTAAACTGAAGCTTACATTCAATTTCAAAGTTATGATTTATTTATTTATTTCAATTCTGAATATAAAAAGCAGAACAATTCAAAAATAATTCTATGTGATGAAACCACGTTACAGAAGGCATAGCAACATAACATTTTCGGCAATTTAAAACGTATGTTTATAAATATAATTTAAGAAGTGTCACACTTTGTGACACAGCAGTAACGTGTCTAAAACCGGTCGCACATCTATTCGGTACCTTGTGGATCAATTATCTTTATCGTTATTTATTTCGGGAATTTTCAATGAAAATATTTTAAGTAAATCCTTCTGAGCCACTTGGACTCATTGTAACTCTTTTAGAGCCTTGTAGCAATGGTGCAGGAGTTATTCCCGTTTCAATAGCGTGAAGCGGACAATTAACGTATTTGTTTGAAAACCTTTGAACAGGACGCTAGTCTATCGCAGATTACTATCCAGCTTGACAGGTACCTTTTACACCTGAATGGAGTGAGTGATTGGAGTAAATTTTCTTGCTCTAGAAAGTACAAATTGGCTTCGGTCGGAATCGAACAAAGAACCTCTGAGTCCAGAGTAAAACGCGCTAACCATGGGCCATCTTGCCTCCTAAGCTTATAAATCCGGAACTTATCCATGTTTCTGTAGCGTTAATCAGACAAATAACAGTTTAAAATTAAAAAAAATATATTTTTTTTTTCATCCCATAGGGTAATTTTTCTCGAGGGTCTATTCCAAGGGAAGACTGGAATAACCCAGGCGTCAGCCGCAATGCAGCGCCGCAAATTGAGCTAGGGCGAGGTATAACCCAGGCGTCAGCCGCAGTGAAGCGCCTCAAATTGAGCTAGGCGAGGTGACTTACTCAAGGCAACACAGCGCATCAGCATCGAACTGATGCCTTTCGGGTACGAAGCAAAGACCGTACCACCGAGCCATGCTGACTTTCTATTATCCTCTTGAATGATACTAGTCCGTCAAAGGTTACTTTCATCAGCGAACTGGTACTCATTTGCACCTGGGTAAAATGAGGTGATTCCAAGAAAGTCATTTTAAGATAAGATCGGAGATCACCATAGAGTTTACGGAATTTACCCTTGAGCAATCTTTGGGTCATTAAAGGATGCACGCAATTTTGTTTTCTCTTTCAATTTGTCTTTTTTTTTCTACGTAGTAAAGCACAGAAATATGCAACCTCTATTTCATCCATACTAGTAGTAGTAGTAGTAGTAGTAGTAGTAGTAGTAGTGGTAGTGGTAGTGGTAGAAGAGGTGGTAGTGGTGGTGGTGGTAGTAGTAGTAATAGTAGTAGTAGTAGTAGTAGTGGTAGTAGTAGTAGTAGTAGTAGTGGTAGTAATAATAATAATAATAGTAGTAGTAGTAGTAGTAGTAGTAGTAGTATATAGTAGTTATTGTAGTAGTAGTCTTAGTAGTAGTAGTAGTAGTAGTAGTAGTAGTAGTAGTAGTAGTAGTAGTAGTAGTAGTAGTGGTAGTAATAATAATAATAGTAGTAGTAGTAGTAGTAGTAGTAGTAGTAGTAGTAGTAGTAGTAGTAGTAGTAGTAGTAGTAGTAGTAGGAGCAGCAATAATATTAGTCTTGCTATAAGAATATTTCATGATTATATAAATCTTTTGTAAACAAATCCCATTGTACAGTGTAAAAATCATTATCGTCATGTCGTATCTTATGTTGATTCATAAAATGTGAATTATTAGAGTTGTACCAAGGACTTATTTTTTAAATTATTAATTTGTAATTCAACCTATTAAATAACTAATCTATTAATTAGAAGATTTTACATTATTATTATCACCATTATAATTATTATTATTATAATATTATTATTATTATTATTATTATTATTATTATTATTATTATTATTATTATTATATTATTATTATTAATTAATTATATATTATATATATTATAATAATGATAATAAATAATAATAATAATAATAATAATAATATAATAATAATTAATATAATAATATTATGTATTATGATGATGATGATGATGATGATGATGATGATGATGATGATGATTATTATTTATTATTATTATTATTACTATCATTGTTTGCCTTGCTTTATTATTGATTTTATTTACTTGATTTGTTGATGAAAATATTATATTCTTGAATGCGTTATATTGGCAATTGCATACAAATAAACTTTTGAATCTTGTAAAAAAAAAAAATAATGCATTCGCGCAGGTGTGTCCCGGGACAGTCCTGTCCTAGTGCGGAACCCCTTTTGAATAGAAGTTTTCTCCAGTGGGACGGGACAAATTTGTCCTGGGACAGTTTTGTCCTAGTGCGGAAGGAGTCTAACGTGTACTCCTTAGATTCTGCCAAAAGCGAGACTTTATTGTTATTTGACTGCACCCGTCAAAATGTATTATTCTTAATTTCTGCACGAACAAGATGCTGCCCAGGAGAGAAGTCTGTGAATGATGACATCACTAAGATCCTAATATTTGGCGCAACCGGCATGATTGGCAGGGCGGTCGCCCTTTCTGCAGTGGCGTCTCCATTCCTGGAAGTGTATGGTTTTACCCGACGACCGGAAATCGAGAGTTTTGCCGAAACAAACCTCAGAGGTAAGTCAGGGAATTTAAAGGAAAAAAATAGGAGGGGAAGAAATAGATAGAAAGAGATAACGAAACCAAAACAAAACATAATCATCATTATTGTGCACTTGCTTTCGGATCGGAGGTCCTGTGTTCGAGCCTCGCTCGGCGCATAGTTCAGTTCTTGGAAAAGGCTCTTTACTCACACTCTCTCACCGCAGTCAGGTGTACCTGGCCGTTAACAGCGTTGTCTCTGTCCGAGAAAAAATAAAATAATATAGCCTAACAGCCCTGTCCCACATGTTAAGCGCTGCTGTTGGCCTTGTAAAGCGCTTTGAGCACATTTAGTGGATATTGCTCTATATTAAAAAAAGCTCAATTATTATTATTATTATTATTATTATTATTATTATTATTATTATTATTATCATCATCATCATTAATATTCTTCTAAAAAATCAAATTTCGCCGCTGCTGCTGTTGTTGTTGTCTGTGTGCTTTTTCTCTCCATCCTTAACGTGTAATGTACTGGGAGTGGAATACGTCATCGGCAACATGCTAGCGTACGAAACTGTGCTCGAAGCTACAAAATCAATGGATGTTGTTTTCCTCAATACTTTCTTCTGGGAGACAATGAGCAGCAAAATTGAGTATACACAAGTAAGTTTTTTGTTTATTTTTGTTTGCTTTTTAAAACTGTTGTTATTGCAAACCTGCCTAACGACAAAATCGCTTCATCAGTGGGGACTTTCCACCTGTCCAATATATGTACCCGTTGTAGTAACGAGCCCGAAACCGCAGAGCATCTAGTTGAACGGTGTGGTGTGACGAAGCTTCCGGGTGGGTTTGCGACGGTGCACGAGTGCGATAAGGAATTTGCTGATTGGGTCGATCGTCATGACATAGAAGTGTGAGCATTATTAGAAGCTGAATCTTGAGCAATTGAAAATGAAAGTTGATGTCATGATTTGTTAATATGACGGTAAATGAATGTTGTGATACAGGAACCCCCCCCCCCCCCCCCACCCCTTCACACCACCAAATCCTTGTAATAATAAATCGATCTCCGTCAACAATCAACAAACTAAATAAATACGTAATAAAGTAGATTGTAGTAACCCATGTTTCAGCCGCACCCCAGCACCGCACATTGAGCTAAGGAGGGTGGGTATTCGAACTAGGTATCTTTTGGCTTTGGGTAAGAAGAAAAGTCCATACCCCCCCCCCCCCCCATTTTCCATTAAGTTGCTATGCCAATGCAACGGTTCCTCGAACTTATTTTGCATGCCCCAAGGTATTTGAGGAAGCCGTGCTGGAGTTCACATATTTTAGTCCCGTTCCTCCCCCCGCCACCTTTATCACTCTGTGGTTACCTGTTCCATTTCTACCGATAAAAAATAAAACAAAACATGGCTATTTTATAACAATACGAATCGAAATTCAACAAAAGTACAAATGGCATCTTTACGTCATGCTAAATTGGTATTTATGACATTATTTGATGGTTACGAAATATCCAAGAAAAGAACAATCAAATACAATCATACAACTACAGTGGAACCTGATATAACCGGGATGGTGGGACCAGAGCAAAAGTCCTGTACTGTTATAGTTAGAGCCGATCCCTCTTACATCAGAAATACAAGGGAAATAAGCACATAACTGACTTTTTCAAGTGATCTAATACATCGATTACCTCCTTTGCCAAAAAAAAACAACAAAAAAAAACAAACAAACTGCATGCGACAGGGATTGTGCGCAATGTAAATTATAATACATTACGGTATAGATCTAGATATAACTTTTTAAAAATTCTTTTTTTTTTTTACGATTTTAAAAATTTATTTCAAACTTTATTATTCATCAATGAAATAAAAGACGTGGGAACCAGTTGGCTTCAGGCATGTGACCCCCACCCAAAGGTACTATCCCTCCTTAGTCAGACAAAAATTGTCCCTGTTACTGTTATAGCCGATTTGGTTCAAGTGAGGCCATGCTATAACCGATAATTTTTAATAGAGACAAAGAGAGGTAAAAAACGGGGATTTGAAAAATCCCTGTTATACCCGATCCCTGTTATAACCGGGCCTGTTATAAATAGGTTCCACTGTACAACACAGACAAAAGACAGTGCATGACTTCTCTACCTACGTGATTTAGATAATGGTTAACAATTAACAAGAGATGCAGCTGATAAACTAAAAAAAATTGATTGGGTTTTCACGATTATCGCCCTTTAAGTTAAGCCCATGCTTTATCCATTCAATCGAACTTGCTTCACACCGCAAAGACGCCACAGAACAAACTATAGAACAAACACGGCGTGTCATTATTTGCAGGTCTGATAACCAAATTCATTATGGGCTCTGTTGTAATGGAAATCTAAAAAAAAAAATGACGCAAATATTATCCATTACAACAAAGTTAAACTAGGCCCATAATTGCGTTCGGTTGTCAGGCCTGCATAGATGTACAGGTCGAACAAACTAAATTTCACAGGAATGTATGAAAAAAAAAATAAATAAACATTCACCAATGTGTACGGGACTTAAATAAAAAATAAAGAACTGCTGAAAAAAATAACTATTTATTTTTCTGCCTTGTGTTGTTCGTTATATCCTTGCTCTAATACAATAAAAATTATTATTACCTACTACTATTAGTATTATTATCATTATTATTTAAAATAATAACAACAACAATAATAATAATAATATTAATAATAATAATAATAATAATAATAATAATAATAATAATAATGACAATAATAATAACAATAATAATAATAATAATAATAATAATAATAATAATAATAATAATAATAATAATAATAATAATAATAATAATAATAATAATAATAATATAATAATAATATATAATTTTTTGAATTTGTAAAAAAAATAATGACAATTGTAATATATACCAATTAATACTTTTATTCATACAACTTTTGTATTGTTTATCCACTGAGGGTTACAATGTGGTGAATGCTGCGGTGGCCAGTGGAGTCAAACATTTAATCTACTGCACGACAGATTACAATATCCTCAACAATTATGAGTGTCCACTCTTTGAGGCCAAAGCCAGACTGTCAAACTACATCGTTTACACAGGTATAGACGACGATAGCGACAACAACAACAACTACTACTACTACTACTACTACTACTACTACTACTACTACTACTACTACTACCACCACTACTACTTCTACTACTACTCCTACCACCACTACTACTATTACTACTACTTCTGCTGCTATTACTGTTACTACTACTACAACTACTACTATTACTGCTACTACTACTATTACTTCTGCTACTACTACTTCTACGACTACTGCTACTACTATTACTACTGCTACTAATACAACTACTACTACTACTACTACAACTGCTATTACTACTGCTACTACTACTACTACCACTGCTAATACTACAACTGTTACTACTAGAGCTACTACTACTACCACTGCTAATACTACTACTGTTACTACTACTACTACTACTGCAACTACAACTGTTACTACTGTAGTAGGATTGTAAATTTATTTTACTTGTTGGTGTGGTGTATATGTTATGCGCAGGATGTTGGCGCAAAATCATCAATTGAAGAAATTAAAGATGTTATAAAGTTTTTGGAAGCGGAAACTTCGAGAGGGCAGGAGGAGGAGTTGTAGTTGAAGGTACTAAGTAAACGTGGCCTCTATCTGTCTAGGGGTATTCGATCAAGCCACGTCCCGGTTCCCAGATGGATTGTTGACTCTTGGAAAAAGAGGAATTAAAAACACAGAGATAAACTAAGGATTAAAATAAGCAAGTAACTTAAGTTACACTAAAATAATATATCGTTTAATAAAGTAAAAGCAAGAGTCTATTTTTAATCAAACAATGATCAACATGCAATGACGATAACAACAATAACGACAACAATTACACTACATACGCTACACAGTCACCCACACACTATAGGTAGCAATCATTCGTCACGCGACAGCGATCACGACTCACAACATTATACCAACGGTCGTCGTCACCATCGACGCTGTCCGCGTCACAACATCGTCGTCGTCATCATCATCACCACAACATCAGCATCATCATCATCACCATCATCATCATCACCATCATCATCATCATCATCATCATTATCATCATCATTGTCATCATCATCATCATCATCGCCATCATATTATAATCATCACAATCATCTGATGAGACCAGAGAGCAAACAAAGGTTATGTCAGATGCGTCTAAATACGCATCAAATATATACGGCCCCGAGCCGCCCCAAAACAACCAACATTCCTCTCTCAAATCATCACCAACAACTACAATGATTATTACCAATACCATCAATACAAAAGATGTATAAATGTATATAATGATAAACAACAATGATAACGGACAATCTCCTATCCCAAATCATTATGACAATAACAACATAACAACATATGTTCACATACATAAGCATTTAGTATTCCTCATTATTAACATATTATGATACTAGAATATCGTTTCATCAAAAAGTCAGCATAAACCTAAGTCTAAAACTAACTTTATTAAAGACCACAACGTGAGTCACCAATATGTAACTCACTCTGATATTGTCCTGTAATCATCAATTACACCTCCAGAGTCAATGAGTAACTTGTGAGTACATGACTGACATACACCGTATGTCAGCAGTTTAACACGACTTCTGTCGTATTAAAGACGACGTCATCAGCGATCTCCCACGCAATTACGAGTCAGGCCTGATTACATGATGAAGCCAGAGAGCCAACAAAGTTTATGTCAGATACATCTTTTACGCATCAAATATATGGCCCCGAGCCGCCCCAAAACAACCAACGTTTCTCCCCCATCACCATAAAGACAATTCAATGTAATTATCTCCCGTAAAACATATATCGCCCCAGAGACAAGGACATGGTTACCATCCAGCGGGAACACCATACCTTTCAAGATAAGACTAACCAACGTACTCACAATGTTATCATTACCAATAGCATGTAAGACAAAAACATCACATATCAAAATCATCATATATAACATAATCCCAGTCTTAATATTATTATTATTATTATTATTATTATTATTATTATTATTATTATTATTATTATTATTATTATTATTATTATTATTATTATTATTATTATTATTATTAACAATCTCTGAAATCTTAACATTATACATCTAGTATAAGAAATATTTTGGCAGCAACTCACCTTGAAAAAGAGGAATTAAAAACACAGAGATAAACTAAGGAATAAAATAAGAAAAGTAACTTAAGTTACACTAAAATAATATGAAAACGGTAAGGGCTGCCTGAAGCCGGTGATCGTAAAATACTAACGAAAGAGTGAAAATGGAAAGGCTTCGTATGGGAACAAAACAGACAATGGACGTTTCGGGTACAAACCCTTCGTCAGCACAACAATACACAAATAAACGTGGAAAACAAATAAAATATAATGAAAAATAACTTGTATCGTCTGTACTCAATGGTGGTTGCAGTATGAATGAAATGTTAGCGTGGCGTGGGTAGAGGATAGGGTGCCCCAGGGGGGTGATCTAATTGATAAGCAAAGGTCAGCGTCAGGGAACAGAACTTTCCAGACTATAATGGAAGATAAAAGACATATTGGTAGTAGTAGTAGTAGTAGTAGTAGTAGTAGTAGTAGTAGTAGTAGTAGTAGTAGTAGTAGTAGTAGTAGTAGAACGCTGTAGTCGAACAGTAGGGGGGGGGGGGGTGGAGGGGGCGAGGTGAAAGGGTCACGGCGGAGGTGGGGTGGGGGGGGGGGGGGTTTGTTGGATGAGCGAAGGTCGAATCTTCGCGAAGGAACGATGCGATAGTAAAGTGGAATACACCAATAAATAGATAGATGGATAGGCAGATAGATAGGTAGATGGTCAGAAAAGAGGGGAGAGAAGGGAGAGAGAGAGTTTTGTTCCCATACGAAGCCTTTCCATTTTCACTCTTTCGTTAGTATTTTACGATCACCGGCTTCAGGCAGCCCTTACCGTTTTCTACCACAAAGAAGATAACATCAGAACCAAACAGTCTTAGGAACATAGGTATGAGTCAGAGAGACAGGAAGAGGGAAGGACAGATAGATAGATGAAGAAATAATTGAGAGAGAGAGAGAGAGAGAGAGAGAGAGAGAGAGAGAGAGAGAGAGAGAGAGAGAGAGAGCGAGAGAGAGAGAAAGAGAGAGAGAGAGAGAGAGAGAGAGAGAGAGAGAGAGAGAGAGGGAGAGAGAGAGAGAGAGAGAGAGAGCTCAGACGAATAATCAGCAAGGTAATTCCAGCATCAAATATTAATATACAATCTCCATCGATTAATATTCATATTAACAATGCTCGTGACATAAATCAAATACATTGAACACATTCACAATTTCATGCGAACAATCAATACTCATAAACAAAATTGATTATTCAGTAATTCCAGTATTTAAATTAACAATACTGTCATACATTTGAGACAATACAAATCAAAAGATTTCAAAAATCAAAAATGAATATATATGTGCATGTATTCGCTAATATCTTATATTAGGCTTTTAACGAAATCGGGTCGAACGCCGAACCCGAACGCCGAACCCGAACGGATATAGCCTTCTCACGTGACCATGAACGAGATCTGGATAGTGAAGACTCTCAAGCGGTATGCAGCATCGGATCTAAGGTCACGTGATAGAGGATAGCTTGGGTTGCTGTTGGCTTGTGTTAGGGGAGGGGCAAGGTCAGTGTCATTCAATAGTATATAATTGTGCATGTGGCGCTCTATACAGAGAGAAAATTATAAATTGATTACGGGGGAAGGTGGGGGGAGGGGGGGGGGGGGGGGGTTGACCCACAAACGATCGAGGGGTTGGGCTTCGGGTAGACCATGATACGAAATCAAAGGGAAAAGGCCGCGGGTACTTGGATGGTGGAAATGGTTGGGGGGGGGGGGGGGGGGGGGGGGGGTAGTGACAATCAGCATGGGATGTATATATTAACATTAATAATATAGGCAATAGATGACCAGGGATGTGTATTGTTTGTATATGTTTGTGTGTGTGTGCGCGCGCGTGTGTGTGTGTGAAAGGGATTACACAAAAACACCTTTCTCTGTAGCTTCCAAATGATTACGTATACGATAAATTTGAAACCCACATTGTTTGAATCAGCTCACTAATTAATTCCTGAGCCCTGAGATGGTGACGCAACTATTACATACAAGACCTTGCAGTCGAGACGGCAGGGCTTTTGGGTTACACAACCACTATTTACCCATCGGTCAGCGGTACTCTTTGATGTATACAACACTCACCGCCTTTACGCAAAGCCGCCTGCCCATAAATCAAGAGATGGTCTCCTAACTGTTCACAAGCGAACTGTCAAACGAGCAATCGATGATTGGATAAGAATCTCAAGATCTCATATAATAAGGTAAGTTTTGGAGAGGTGATATCCCTCCACCCGTCATCGGACAGAACTTTCATTGCGTTATATCATATGAGCTCCGCCTCCTCTTTCTATTCCGGAGTGACGAGATTAGACGAGAGGACGCGAGAAAAAAAATGGTCACGTGTTGGGCAAGTCGTTCGTTAGGCGAGCTTCGGTGTCTAACTATAACTCCGTATTATCTCTTCTACAACACAAAAATAAATCAACTAGTGCATAACCCAACAATCAGATAGAGATAGATATATGAATAGGTAAATAGATAGATAGATGGATAGATAAATAGATAAATAGATAGATATAGATAGATATATATTGTAGCATCTACTTTACTGGAAACAACAAACAATGAAAGCAATGTGTAGTGAATTTTATAAATTTAATGAGTTCTCTCGTGTTTACGTTTTTGTCTGATCTGACGTGTAGAGTAGTCTTGCAGTCAGCAGTATGTGGTAAGTCTTCGTAGTTCGTAGGAAACGGAGATCGCCACACATGCCCCCCAAACACGGACTAGTCATCTTTGTAGTACCGAGGTCGTTTAATGGTACGTCCTGAGCGAGATAGCTTCTTAGTAGGCACTACGTTAGTATCATCAGAAGCAGTACGGGAGTTTTGTATGTTTCTGTTCGTATTCGGTGGGCGTCCACGACGAGGTGGGGTGGCAAGGGAAACTGGTTGCGTAGAATCGACAAATGCAGCTTTAAGTCGGTCGATCGAAATCCGTTCTGCTTTGCCACCAACATCGATCAGGAATTGTTTATCTCCAGGGGTTATGACAACATAGGGACCTGTATACGGCTTCTGAAGGGGTCCTCGGTGGGTGTCAACACGGATGTAAACATATTTCGCTGACATCAAGTTCTTGGGTAAATTTGTTTGATGATAGCCGTGATGATGTGTTGGCCGTGGTGAATGAAGGGACACGTTTTGCCGAAAGGTTGCCAAAAAGTCTTTAGCGTGGAAGTCTGAAGGATGGTCAGGTATAAACTCTCCAGGGATTGTTAAAGGTTCTCCGTATACTAATTCAGCTGAAGAATGACCGATATCATCCTTAGGTGCAGTTCTTAAACCAAGCAGAACCCAAGGTAGCTCATCCACCCAATTTGGAGTTATTAGACGAGCTTTGAGGGATGATTTCAAGGACCGATGAAACCGTTCAATCATGCCGTTGGACTGAGGGTGATACGCAGTTGTGTGATGAATCTGCACACCAAGTTGACTGGCCATCTGTTTCCATAGCGTGGATGTAAATTGTGAGCCCCTGTCAGAAGTTATATCAACAGGAATACCAAACCGCGAGATCCAATTGGAGATCAGGGCTTTTGCACATTCTTCTGTTGGTGTGGTTTGTAACGGTATTGCCTCAGGCCATCGGGTGTTCCTGTCAATTATAGTAAGGAGATGGGTGAACCCCCTTGACTGAGGTAATGGTCCAACGAGGTCAATGTTTATATGTGAGAATCGCTTTCCTGGGACATGGAATGTTTCTAACGGTGCTCGTATATGTTTTTGAATTTTCTAAGATTGGCAGTTGTGACATTGCTTAACCCATGCTGACACTTCTTTCTTAAGACCATGCCAGATAAACTTCTTGCTGATAAGTCTGACTGTGGCCTTAACTCCAGGATGACTCATATTATGAATAATTTCGAAAACCGGTCTTCTGAAGTCGGTAGGAACGATAGGTCTTGGGTAGCCAGTTGAGATGTCACAAATTAACTCTGGACCCGAGTCAACGGATGTTTTGACGATTTTGAGGCTTGTTAATGCAGTTTTGTAAGCCTGTATGTCAATGCTATTTTCTTGGGATTCCGCCATAGCTTGATAGTCGATGCCAATTGAGACTGAGTTTGTAACTGCTCTTGAGAGACGATCTGCGACAGTGTTGTTTTTTCCAGAAATGTGTCGGATGTCAGTTGTGAACTCGGATATGGCAGATAAGTGCCTTTGTTGACGAGCTGACCATGGTTCAGTTGATTTGGACATGGCATGGATTAATGGTTTATGGTCAGTAAAAATAGCGAATTGTCTCCCTTCAATGATGAAACGGAAATGACGGATGGCTAAGTGAATGCCAAGCAACTCCTATCAAAGGTACTGTATTTCTGTTCAGGTTTACGTAACTGCCTGCTGAAAAATGCCAATGGTTCCCAATTACCTTGATGATTAAGTTGTTCAAGGACAGCGCCCACAGCTTGGTCGGAGGCGTCAGACGTTAAAGCGAGGGGTGAGTTCAAGCAAGGATGGGCTAACATTGTAGCGTTACTTAGTGCATTTTTACCGTCAGTAAAGGCTTTCAACATTTCTTGCGTCCACGTAAGTGCTTGGCGTTGTTTTTTTGACTTTCAAAGCACTATATAGGGGTCGAAGTATTTCAGCTAGTCTCGGAATGAAACGATGGTAAAAATTCAACATCCCGAGGAACTCTTGAAGTGACTTGATGGTTTTTGGTTGTGGAAATTGTTTAACAGCCTCAATTTTTGTCGCCATTGGGACAGATCCAGAATGCGAGATGTGATGGCCAAGGAAGTTAAGAGATCTCACACCGAAAAGACATTTCTCAAGACGGATAACGAGGCCTTGGTTTCTAAGTCTTTCGAATACAATTTTGAGATGTTCCATGTGTTCTGCCTCAGTTGAACTTGCAACCAGAATGTCGTCTAAATAACAAAATACGTAGTCTAAATCTTGTAAAATGGAGTCCATTAAACGTTGGAATGCTTGTGCTGCATTTTTTAATCCAAATGGCATTCTTAAGAACTCCCAAAGGCCGAAAGGGGTTATCACTGCCGTTTTTGGGACGTCTTCTGGAGCGACTGGAATTTGGTGGTATCCTCTGACAATGTCGATCTTCGAGAAGATGATCTTACCGTCTAAGTTTGCTGTAAAATCATGAATGTGTGGGACAGGATATCGATCTGGTATAGTAGCATCGTTAAGTCGACGAAAATCTCCGCAGGGACGCATTGTGCCATCAGCCTTGGGGACCATGTGTAATGTGGAAGCCCAAGGGCTCTTTGATTTTTGAATTATGCCCATTTTCTCCATTTCCAAAAATTCCTTTTTTGCACACAAGAGTTTTTCTGGAGCCAGGCGACGAGCACGTGCGAATACTGGGCGACCTTTGGTTGTGATGAAATGTTGCACGCCATGTTTCACAGTTGCCGTTGAAAATGTTGGTTGAAGTAGTTCTGGATAGTTATTCAATAATTTTCTGAATGTATTGCAGTTCGGCTCGAGTGGTGAGAGTTCGGCGTTTGCGCAAACTGAACTTACTGAACAAGGTACGTGCGAAAACGTTTCAGCGTCGATAAGGCGTCGACCACGAATATCCACAAGCAGATTATGATGACGTAGAAAATCTGCTCCAAGTAGGGGACGCTTGACATCAGCTTTGATAAGTCGTGCATTGAATGAACGCGATCCAATACGTATGTTAGTTTCAAAGCATCCGTATGTTTTTATTGTAGAACCATTAGCAGCTTGTAATGCGATATCAGAGGAACCCAAGCTTTTGTCTGATGCAGAGGCGGGTGTGACAGATACTTGAGCTCCAGTATCTACTAAAAAACGTCGGTTTGAATTTTCATCGACGACGATGAGTTGGAGATTTTTTGATGTGGGCGCGTTGGCTGAGTAAGAATCCGGGTCGACAGCAGAATTTACTGTTGACCCGGCTTAGCGTTTCCCTGGTTCTTCTTGTTTTTCTTGAATGAATTGAAGAGTTTGCATGTTTGTGCACATCGACGGGCATTTGAACCAAACCGTTGATGGTACCAGCAGAGGGAATCTATTTCACTGGTCATGGTTGGTGTGTCATCTTCACAAGTAGTATGAGAAATTGAAAAGGAGTTAGAGTTTGAGTGAGCAGCGTAGAAAAAATTGTCAGCTTCTCTGGCAAGTGCCCTGTAATCATCCAGGTTGGACGAGTTTGCTAATGGAAGTCTGATGTTTGCTGGAAGTTGTCTTAAGAATAACTGTCTGAAGAGCAGACAGGGCTTGTGTTTGCCGAGGAGCACTAACATCCTGTCCATTAACTCGGATGGCTTTAAGTCGCCCAAACCATTCATGTTGAGTAGAGATTCCGCTCTCTCTGTTTCCGAAAAGCCGAACGCAGACAGCAGGAAGTTTTTCAGTATTTCATATTTACCTTCCTTGGGTGGTGATGATAGAATAGCAAGGGCCTAGTTGCTGTGTCTGAGTCTAAGGCAGCCACTACATAGTAGTACTTTGTTTCATCGCTTGTTATATCGCGTAAGGCAAATTGTGCCTCGCTTTGTGCAAACCACGCTGAAGGACAAGTGGTCCAGAATGTGGGCAATTTCAATGCTACGGCGTCGATAGACATGTTTATTATTATTATGTTCTTGTGAAGAGTTGAACTGGTAAATAGTAATAATAATAATATATACCTATCTCTTAAGTTGTATCACATCGGGGTCACCAATGTAGCATCTACTTTACTGGAAACAACAAACAATGAAAGCAATGTGTAGTGAATTTTATAAATTTAATGAGTTCTCTCGTGTTTACGTTTTTGTCTGATCTGACGTGTAGAGTAGTCTTGCAGTCAGCAGTATGTGGTAAGTCTTCGTAGTTTGTAGGAAACGGAGATCGCCACAATATATATATAGAGTAGATTCAGGCTTACCGGACACACAAGCCTTATCTGTGGTCGTCTCAGAGAATGGAAGACTGCTGGCCAGAAATAAGACCAATGCTGTATAGTGATGTCGTAAAATGTAACGCTCAAGTGGCCGGTTTCAGGTGAACAAGCCGATTTTGCACCCTAAGCAGTCTTTTCCATGTTCTCGACGCAAAATGTTATTCGTGACATTGTGGTACTACCGGACACTTATGGAACGTTAAGGTCCAACCGGACACCCAACTTGGGCAAACCGGACACCCTTCACGGATGTTGAAAAACTCTGTTTTCTTTGTTTTTTTTAATAGTTTTCAATTCATAAACAGTTACAACAGATCCATAGGCTCAGTTTGTAAAATATCTGCCGGGTCATTGGTCAATTTAGGGTTCGATTCCAGCATTCCAAGGACTTTGAAGGACTCTTTCCATAAATTGGCATAATGTTTCCTTCCCCAAAACGACTGCCATATATTTTCATAAATAGCTAGACTAGATCTAGACGTCTAGATAGATAAATAAACACCTTTATGTTCATTTTCACCAGAGAAAGACAAAAATAATTTATTCAAAACAATTTATAGGGTACATAATCATAACGCAACATGTCACTTGCACAATGTACAAACAAGCGTGAAAACACTGATCTTCTCCTCACTCATCCCCAGTATCTTCTCTCTCTCTCTCTCTCTCTATCTCTCTCTCTCTCTCTCTCTCTCTCTCTCTCTCTCTCTCTCTCTCTCTCTCTCTCTCTCTGCCAGTACATCCTCTGTGGTACCACCTCCCACACTTGCACCAAATCCATCCATCCAGGTTCCTATCACTTCCACAAAAATCACATAAACGTTCATCTTTGTCATTCACACCACATAACTCATCCATATCCATCTCAACGTCCGACCTGTCATCATACACAACCATCGTATCATCATCCTCTGCACTAGACTCCACTCTTTCTTCCACTCTCCTCTTCTTGCCCTTCCCTTCCGAGCACCGTCACTTGGGTTTTGTTATCGGAGCCGACTTGATAGGGGTGCTTGGAAGAAATGTCTGCAATGATGACTGAACCTCCCAGGTAGAAAGGGAAGCCAGTCTCGTCGCAATTGAAGACGTTGCTGGGGGGGGGGGGGGGGGGACCTTAGTAATGTCGATGCCATTTGACATTAGCGATGTCCGCATGGTGTGGAACCGCCCACGTATCTTTCCTTCTGATACCTGGGCGCGTTGTTCCCCAAGGGACATCGCTTTTCTCTCCCGCACCTCCCCCTTGTATCTCTCCATGAATGCTTTGTACCAGTAATATCATGGCTTGTTGTTTTTGAAGGGGGTCTCTCTGCCTTCAGCATTAATTATTCTTTGCACCTCCAGGCACAGCTGCTCCCTGTCCTTCCCTTCACCTGCCCTGGCACAGGCCACCATCCATTTGACAAGTTTTTTTCTCCTCCTCTGTGGCCAACACTGTATGAGATACCCTATGGACGGGGTATTTTCCGGCCATCTTGTCCATCAGGGTTGATTTCGGGACAGAGTAGGTCGCAGCGGCCTGGCGGAATGAAAGATTTTTTGTGCGGATGGCATCAAGTGCAGCATCCACACTCTTGTCAGTGTACTTTGATCGCGGCATCTTGGTGCCTGTACAATGTGAAAAAATTAACTTTATTTAGATATTTGATCTTCATTTTCATAGACTGGCTAGTCTAATAATGTAAATTTTCCTTTACAATGGTGAACATAATATAATTTTAGGGAGGCCTTCCGAAAGCTCCTACATCCCCAGTATTTTTTTTATAATGTTCTAGTAGGGGGTTTGGGAGGGGGAAAAGTTTTATTTTTAAAGTCTCCCCCCTCCCAAACCCCCTACCAGAACATTATAAAAAAAGTTTCCCCCTCCCAAAACATTATAATACTGGGGATGTAGGTGTAGAGGCTTTCGGAAGGCCTCCCTAATTTTCTAATAATAATAATAATCATGATAAACATAGGCCGGTCAACAGAAATACAAGGAAAGCATTGCAACAAATAATATTATAGACGTCTAGAATAATAATAAACAACTTAATCAACCCGTCCGGTTTCACCTGAATCGTTTAAATTTTCTTTGGTCAAACCGGACACCCCCCCACTGGAGCTAAAATGAAAACCGGACATCGTCAGACGATCTAACCACAATCAAACGATCCTAAAATAGCATGTAGTGCAGTGGTTGAGCCGAAACTCCTTAATAAAAACGTATAAATAGCTTAAATAGCAACTTCCTTGCACACCTTGCAACCCATAACAAAGAACGGGATACTTACGTTTTGTGAGAAATATCTCGATGAAAACACAGTTCTTTGACTTCTCCTTGATTGCACTCATTGAAACGGCAGGAAAAACGTCACAAGAGACGTGTGCTTAGTTACTAGAAATATGCACCGGGGGAAAAACAAAACGAAAGGAAATTAGACATCGAGTCGGGTAGCGTCCGGTTTGACCCGTGTCCGGTTTGACCTGAATCTACTCTATAGATAGAGAGAGAGAGAAAAAGTGAATGAGAGAGAGAGAGAGAGAGAGAGAGAGAGAGAGAGAGAGAGAGAGAGAGAGAGAGAGAGTGTGTTAGTTCACACTTTCATACAACAGGACGCCATGTAACTGTAACACGATACACTTGAGTGAATGCAATCTTGCGTAGAATCACAATCAGACATTCCATCAAACACACAGTACAATGCTACGGTCCCTGGTTCAAATCCCACTATTATACAGAATGACAACCAGAAATGTGGGAGTTACAAATGATGAAAGAACCCTCAGACTGCTACCCAGGTATTTGAGATCTAATAAACCTGGTTAAAAGTTAACAATCAACACACAGACATACTGGCACCCAGGGATTTGCGAGCTACGAAACATGATTTAAAATTCAACAAACACACAACCAGACTAACAATCAGGTATTCGTAACCCTATTACACTACTATTTGTACTACTACTACTACTACTACTACTACTACTACTACTACTACTACTACTACTACTACTGTTACTACTACTACAACCACTACTACTACTACTACTACTACTACTACTACTACTACTACTACTACTACTAGGACTACAACACTAATTATAATAATAATACAGTTCTCTCTGGATAATCGCAACATTTCCCGAGAAACGGAATTAATTCTATAAAAAAGTCACTGGTTAATCGCAACAAACTTCGGTTAATCGTAACAAATTTTCGACCTCAAAAAATGACAAATTCAAGAAATCAACAAAATCTCACGATTGAATTTCACCATAGGTGAAATCATGACAGGTTGAAGAATCGAGAGTAGGCGGTGTTTAACTCATTCAACCCTAACACCGATTATATCCGTTGTTGACCCGGGTTACTTGTACCCCATGCCAATTTATTACATTTTTCTGAGTCAAATTATAGGCGTAGTATCAAAGGTAATGTTTTAGTTTTTACATGGTAATGGTAGTTGAATAAAACTATGTATCCACATGCTCATTTTTTTTAATACTTTTTTTTTTCCAATTTTGAAAAGTAGCAAAAATCTCTAGGATTGAGTGAGTTAATGCTGCATGCAGTAGTGTGCCACCACTCTATTAGAGACAAAAGAGGACGGGCTTTGCTGTTTGGGTTTGTGTAGTCATCTGTGACCATGATAGGAGGCTAGGGGGGTGGGCATAGTATAGACAACAGGTAGACAATGACAGTTGTAAGGAGAGACTGATCGACATCCTTTGTTTTGTGATTGACAACTGCGCATTGTGACCAATGAGTTTGGTAAGAGCTTACTGTCTCTCATAACCTCTAATCTCTTTGACTCTCACATATGATGAGAACAAAAGAGTGAAATATAATCCAATCTGAATAAGATGTCGGCTTGCATCAAAGCTGATTTTGCTTGTCAAAATCTGAACAGGGATGCCATATGGTTTTTGTTTCAATCAAATTGCTCAGTCTGTGCTGTTTACACAAATGTTTACAAAAACTGGTTTGGGTTTACCATATATATGAATGCATAAAATGTTGCAATAGTAGACAGGATACTCAATTTGGTAAATTGCAACATTTTCGGCGATCTCAAGGTGTTGCAATTATCAAGAATGGACTGTAATAATAATAATAATAATAATAATAATAATAATAATAATAATAAATAATAATAATAATAATAATAATAATAATAATAATAATAATAATAATAATAATAATAATAATAATAATAATAATAATAATAATAATAATAATAATAATAATAATAATAATAATAATAATAATAATAATAATAATAATAATAATAATAATAATAATAATAATAATAATAATAAGAAGAAGAAGAAGAAGAAGAAGAAGAAGAATGATATTAATATTCACATCTCAAAAGACAAAAGGCAATGTTGTGAGCATTGACACGGTTGAGAATTAATTCACCCTTATACACTTTAAGACTGGCAATGTGAAGTGAGAAACAGAGATTTTTACTTTGAGGTCAGCCCACTTAAGACTAATGTAAGACTTTCCACTATGATATTCCAAAAGAGGATAATTCTATCATAAACAAAATCATTTTAAAATTGAAGAAAAACATAAAAAATTTCTCAGAAAAGTCCAAAAAACCCCCCAAAAAACAGCTTCAAAAAAGAAAATACCAAACACAGAACGTTTCGAACTCAAAACTCTTGTCCAAACACAGAACGTTTCGAACTCAAAACTCTTGTTCAGCCAACAACAGAAAACAATGAAAACATAAATACAATACTAAAAAAAAAAAACATATTGATGACAGAGAAATATTCAGTTTGTCCTCTGCGTAGAGAAATCTGGGAACATCTTGACAGTCCACAGCCTATGGCAGCTTAGTATCACTTAAAAATTTTCTCTATAACCTTCAAGCCATGTGGGCATCGTTAAGCAATCTCTTGCAGTGAAACAACAAAGGATTAATGGAAAAAAAAAATGAGCTTTTTTTATAGTGCAATATCCATTAAATGTGCTCAAAGCGCTTTACAAGGGGTCCCAGGCCAACAGCAACATTTAACATGTAGGACTCAACTATGCGCCCAGCGAGGCTCGAACTTGAGGACCTTCCGATCCGAAAGCGAGTGTCATATCACTAGACCACATAGCCGCACAAAATCACACAGCTTCTCAACAGGACCATGCCTGTCAAAAGAAAATAAATTTTAAAAGGTTAACAATCTGTGATAAATCTGCTGTGGGATAAAAGCATTGCATGCAACAAAAATGCAAATCACTTTAACTCTTGAACAAAGTGAGATATCCCAGTCAAATAAAAAGTAAAAATCAATATTAATCAATATGATGAGCAGTTTTTATGTTAATAAGTAATTTTTTTTCAGATACTTCTTAATTGTCACATTCTTTGTCCTTGTAGTTTAGAGTTGACAATTTTCTAAACCTGATTCTAATATAAATAGAATATCATTCCTCCAGCCTTACCGATGGGTACCAATGGTCTCAACATGGGAAGTTTGAAGGACTTTGCCAGATGTATCACCCTGATAGCTCTCCGACCTGTCAAGATCATAAACCGGTCTTGTCTTCACCCAGCATGCTCTTTACGGGTTCATTTACAGTAACCAGCGTGTATGGTTATAAACTTTGTTGAATGCAAAGTGGCTTAAGCAGTCTCAGAGTGAAAAACAAAAGTCACCTCTATTATTTTGTGGTGATAGGGTAAAACCAGAGGACCCATCACCAAGTGTGTTGGTTGCAAGTGTAGCAGTGCCATGGGGGTTCATTGTCCTTATTCCTCATAGACCTGCATTGGGCAAAAAACAAAAAATCTGTACATGAATTTTGTTTTTAAATTCTTATTTCTACCACTTATCACTTTAAAATGCTTTAGAATTAATGAAGCGTAAAGTTTAACTTGGTCATAAACATTTCCATTATTGAGTAAAGAAAAACATTTTACATCAGTTTTCCTACAAAATGTTTGCTTACAAAATCGGCCTCTAGAGGCAAAAATCTCAACTCTGTCAAATCCCCAGCCCCTAAAAAATGCCCATTAAAATGTAAAGGTGGCATGTCTGTCCTAATCATATTTTTGTTCCTGGACCAGAGCCCTACCCTTCTGTTTCTCTCAACAGGAATCCCATACACCCTTGTCAGAATCAGCTGGTGCTATGAGAACTTTCTGAGCGTCTTCAGACCACATCCCACCAGCAAGAAAGATTTTGCTATTGGTTTGTATCAATATATATGCCCTTCAAAAAGTGTTTTAAGACATCTAATAATGATTTCGATTTGTTTAAGCACCAGAAATTGGAAGATGGTGGGAAATTCAAAAGATAATAGAATGTATTGACTTTCTTCAAATAGTTGATTTGGTATCAAAGTTCTTGGAATTGCAAGGGCTATGCAGAATAATAAAAATCACAGAAATCTAAAGTTTGAAAACTTTGTGGCCAATGTGCAATTCAAGATAACTTCTACGGTATAAGCTGGATTATGGAATGACCAATCTAGCGAGTATACTGTGTATTTGTGACTCACCGTAAAATTTGCAGAGGCATCTTGTGATCAACGTAACAATCATCTCTTCGCAAAGCCTCATAAAACTGTGAAAGTGAGCGGTTGAGAATTGCAGATGTCAGATTAGTGAACATAAAGTACAGTTGTCATAATTGCAAAGTGGTCCTTAAATTAAAAGGATAATAATATAGATAAATATTGTTCCTGAGTGCTATTCCTGGTTAATGACAATGATAACTGGCAATTGACAGAAGTTACAATTATTTTCTGTTTGTCAACATGAGGCATCATGTCCGACCTATTAATACACTTAAATTTTTACATTGTCTTCCCCACATACTTTTGTCTCAGAATCCATGCTAATTTTTGTTATGTATGTCTCTTCTATTGTACAATGTGTTTTAAAAATCAGGATTATGAGTAAAATGTCTTCAATGAAAAGCGTGGCTATGTTGTCCAGTGGTATGACACTCAGTCACAGATAGGAAGATCCTGGGCTCAAGTCCTGAGTGCGCATAGTTAAGTCCTCACATTCTCTAAACGTACTCAAGTGTAAAATGAGTACTTGGCCATTAACAGAGTTGTCTCAGTCCGAAAAAAATGTAATATCGCCAAACAGGCTTTATATTTAGTTCAGAAAAGTGAGTGGAGCAGGCACTTATGTTGGTAACAACAAGATATGAAGTGAGTAGAAAAGTGCCAGAAGACAATAGAGAATAAAATTTTTTTCGCGGCGGTGGTGGGGTTTGAACCTGCGACCTTATTGGTACGACAACTCCGCCTGGCAGGTGAGAGCGTGGCTCTACCGTCTGAGCTATCCACGAACACAAAAATATTCGTATCAAACCCAAGTCATATTTCTAAAGCCTTCTCTCACCCACTACTGGAGATCGCCGGCTCGTTTGCGCGCCACCATCGCGAAGTTATTTTTGACCAGCAGTTAAGCTTAATAGCCAATATTCTCAACACAAACACATAACATAGAAACGATTGAGACATTGAGTATGCTCCGGTATATGGGGTGAATTTTTTAATTCAGAAAATGTTATGTGTTGCTGTTGTCTAGGGACTCCTTGTAAAGTATTTTGAGCATGTTTAGTGGATAGCGCTCTATATAACAGCTCAATTTTTTGTTTTTAAACAAACAGATTCCATTGTAATACAAGGTGATTTGAAAACCCAAGAGTCCTTGTAGTTTAGAGTTGACAATTTTCTAAACCTGATAAATAGAATATCACTCCTCCAGCCTTACCGATGGGTACCAATGGTCTCAACATGGGATGTTTGAAGGACTTTGCCAGATGTATCACCCTGATAGCTCTCCGACCTGTCAAGACCATAAACCGGACCATCGACTTGTGCACCACCTACCTCACTGTCCAACAAATTGCAGAGATAATGAACAACACCTTTTTATACTACAAATTCTTTGATCCACAGGTATGTTCTGCAATACAAACACAAAATGCCTTATTTTTCAATTTTGCTTCATTTACCAAGATGACTTTCAACTCGTCCAATAATCTGTTTGTTTTTAAGGATTTTACGATGCTTGTGACGCATTTAAGTCATTCCAGCACCAGTAAAAAGGAAGAAAATGGTATAGTAAAATATTCTAGATTTACAATTGAAAGCACACGAGAAAAAGACAAAGGGGAAATGGCTCAAATAGGGAACAGAAGTAGATTCCAATAGCACAATATCAGTGTTCTTAGTTTTAGATCACCTAAAAGTCTCACCCAGACACCAACCCAGGATAACACTAAGAGGAATGCACTCAAATATTTACAAGATATTGTCACAGTAAAGATTGTTCACAATTATCTTATTAAATTTTATTTTATTAAGAACTGAATTCATCTCACTCCAGTTATATTTCGGTAGGCTTAGATAAACTTTACCTTCTAATATTAGATCGTCTTTCCTTTTATAGCCTTCCCTCGAATTAATTTCTAATTAGTGAATACTTTTCGTTCTACATTCTGTCACGTAGCCACTTATTATAAAAGCTGATAGGTCTAACATTCGACACTCACTTTCTCTCCACAATCTATGCCGGACGGCCAGTCGCTCTATTCCTATATATATACTGGAAGATTTTTATCTTTTGGGACTTTGTAGATATTATATCTACACCATTAAGACGCCGGAGCTTTTAACTTTGATTGTATAATCTTCAAGGATCAAACCCAAGCCCGCTGTACTACACTATAACCCCTTACCAATTGCCTGGAAGTGGAATTTTACGAGTCCAATCCTGTTATCAGAGGAATAGATCATCCAAGCCCATCAACTGCCTGGAAACGTAAACTTATGAACCTGATATATTATCATAAGTTACGTAAAGTATTCATATCTCTATTTGTAACTGCCACGATCACTGTTTATCTCTTTTAATTAAATTTCATCATTATTTTTATTTCATTGTAAACAAATCGTTAATTGTTTTTCATTTATAGTAACTAGTAAATTCTGGGGCCTCATTCTACATATATCTTTATGCATAGTCGAGTAGCTCTTTACTCACTTGAGACCATGACATTTTGGAGGGGGCACATATAAAGAATTGAATTTATTTAGTTACTTATATCTATTTCATCTAACTTTAAAGTTTAAATTGTAAAACTCTTAATTGCCCCACTTGATCATATTTTAATTGAACTCCCTATTTACAGGATTAATTTTTTTTTCTTTTTCATTTCTTCATTTAAATGGAATAGCAATTTATCCATTCATTCTTTCATTCAAATTGAATAGCATTTTATTGATTCATTCCTTCATTCATTTATTCATTTATAAATTATTCATTCATTCATTGTTCATTCATTTATTTATTCATTCATTCATTCATTCATCCATTCATCCGTTTATTCACTCATTTATCCAATCATTCATACATTTATTCCTCCCTTCATTCTTTCATTCATACATTATCCATTCATTCATTCATCTATTCACTCAGTTTTTCATTCATTCATTCATTCCTTGTCCACTTTGTTATTATATCACTCATTTCATTTTGTTGTTTGCCTCATTCATGAATTGTTTTCAATATGTTTACATTCCATAACGATTCATTCACCTGTCATCCAATCACTCAGTGTTGTGAACACATTTTGTAACTATTGTAAATCTTACGATATTTTATTGTTTTGTATTTCAGACATCACTGTTAAACACTCTTCAATGCCTAATTACAATTGTTGAACAACCATTGAACAAGAGAGAGGTCCCAGCCACGAACTGAGTTGGTAAATATATCCTTCATTATTCTCTTTTACATGAGTTGGGCATCACATAGTAACTATAGACATCGTGATTTGTTTTGCATAGTGATTTGTTTTAAATGCATTTTTGGCATACTACTGTTACCGAAAACCACTTATATATTATGTTCTGAAAAGTGAGTCTTTAAAAACTAAATAATAATAAAAGGAGTCTACTAGCCGTCGTGTTATATTTAGTGATAGATAACTTGGGATTATTTTGGCATCCTATTATTGTTATCACACTCTAGTATATTAGCGTCATTGCGAATAATTGTACACAAACTAACGACGAGTCACACACATTGGTGATACATTTTTCGTAGTAACATAGTTTAGAGTACACGCGATTGACACATTGTTATTGACACAAGTCATAATAACTCCGCATTGTATTGACACATTGCTTTATAAGATATAACGATAAAAGGCATCAAATTCAACATACATAATAAGTTGAAATAAGAGAGAGAGATTTCTAAAAATAGAACAGTTCATTCCAGTAAGTGTAAATAAATAAAACAGTCAGTAACAGTATCCTGTCAATATAATATATATAAAATATCGTAACTAATTTATTACAACATGGAAGCATATAAAAGATACTTAAGTCTCGCAAAGGACTTAGAAATACCCCAGGAAAGAATATTTTCATGGTGCGAAGAGAAAGTAAAAGAAGAAAAAGAACATGAAGAAAGAATTCGTAGAGAAGAAAATGAAGAAAGAATTCGTAGAGAAGAAAATGAAGAAAGAATTCGTAGAGAAGAAAATGAAGAAAGAATTCGTAGAGAAGAAAATGAAGAAAGAATTCGTAGAGAAGAAAAAGAACACGAAGAAAGAATACGTAGAGAAGAACGAGAAGAAAGAGTCCAAGAAAGGGAACTAAAAAGACAAATAGCATTAGCAGAAGAAGAAACCAAAAGGACCCAAATGATGCTGGAAATTGAAAAAACAAAAACCGGTCATGAAAAAAAACATAATAATAGTGATGAATTTTTCGTGAAACTTCCACGCATGCCAACATACGATGAACGATCAGACTGTTTAGAATCCTTCTTACACCGATTCGAAGTTCAGGCTAAAGGTTATCGTTGGCCAGAAAGCAAATGGGCCACAGCCTTGATTAACTGCTTATCTGGAGAACCGCTAAAAGTTTTCTATACCTTAACAACTGAAGATGCAGATGATTATGGTAAAATTAAAGACGCTCTACTAAAAAGATTTAGATTAACGGAAGATGGTTACCAGGAAAGGTTTCACACTGCAAAACCGGAAAGTGGAGAAGACTTTAATACATTCGTGAACCGAATTACTCAATTTCTAAATCGGTGGCTTGAGTTGGCAAACGTAAAACAAGACGACTTTGCAGGCCTTTACTATCTCACGCTGAAGAATCGAATCTATCAAGCTTGCAACCCAGATTTAGTCGCATTCTTTAAAGAGAGAAAGCCAGAAAACTTGGACAAATTAAAAATCTACGCAGAAAACTTTAACAGCGCACATCCATTGACACCCCTTAGCAGAACATTGAAGGAACCATACTACGCTGCTGCTGCTCAGAGTCCAGGTACACCTAAAGTTCAGTACTCAAATAGAACGAGCCGATCAATCACTCGGAACACGCAAGTGAAACAAGATGATCATAGTAACAAACCATGGAACAAACAGTTCAATAGAGACCATAGCCGACCTATCAAAACAAAACAAGAAATAGCACTGACAATAATACTGAGTATAAGAAAACCAACAAACCTATAATTAAATGTCAATATTGTGGAATGAAAGGCCACACAGCAGACAAATGTTACAAAATCGTGGGATATCCAAAAGAAACTGCAAATGCATCACTCCAAACAAGTGTAAACAATCAGACACGAGTAATGTCAGGAGAAAATATAAATGTGTATTGCGTGAAAGGTATGTCACTTTTAACACAAACTCACAAATCAGGATCGCTATTTTTTTGTGAAGGCAAAGCTAATGGAACTGATTGCAAAATATTGAGAGACACAGGATGCAGTACAGTAGGAATAAAAGCATCTTTGATCAATGACGAAGACAAAACTGGAAAAACGGTACAATGCATCACATTCAGTGGCACAGTCGAAACCTTTGAAACAGCTAACGTGTACATAGAAACCCCATACTATACAGGAATAGTGGAATGCTGTATACTTCCCAACCCCGTCGCTGATGTTATTGTTGGCAATATAAAAGGTCTTAAAGACAACCCAACAGATGTAAAAGAATGGTCATTAACCCAAGAAACAGCTTGTCTAGCAGAAACAAGAAAGATGACTAACACAACAGAGAAGCCAATGACTATTTATCTTGAACCACAACAATTTGACAGGAACACGTTCATTGAAGAACAGAAAAAGGACCCGACTTTAACATCATATTTCAATATCGCAAACAAAGGGACGAAATCAAAAGTTGAATACATCATTGAAAAAGATATTCTGTTCAGGTTACATAGGAAAAGAAACAAAATAGCTAAACAACTGGTCACGCCGAGTATTTACAGAAACAAAATCCTTGGAATAGCGCACGATTCAATAACTTCTGGACATCTTGGGAGCTCTTCCACATTGAAGAGAATATCCGAGAATTTCACATGGCCTGGAATTACTAAAGACGTCCGAGAATATGTGAAATCTTGTGACACATGCCAAAGAAGAGTCGCAAAAGGCAGAATACCGAGATTGCCATTAGAGACAACCCCAGTTATTGAAAAAGTTTTTCAAAAAGTTGCAATTGACATTATAGGCCCTTTAACAAAATCAGATAGAAACCATACACACATACTAACACTAGTCGATTACGCAACCAGGTGGCCAGAAGCGATAGCATTGAAATCAACTACATCGGATCACATAGCTGAAGCATTGATGACAATTTTTACTAGAATAGGCATACCAAATGAGATACTGTCGGACAATGGACCCCAATTTACATCACATATGATGCATGAAACCATGAAACTCATGGGAATCCAACACTCATTCACAACTCCCTACCACCCCCAAGCAAATGGTCTTTGTGAAAGATTTAATGGCACTCTAAAGAATATGTTAAGAAAAGTGTCAGCAGAAAAACCAGATGATTGGGACAGATACTTACCAGCAATCCTATTTGCATATAGAGAAATACCCCAAGAATCTACAGGCTACTCCCCATTTGAGTTGATGTATGGACGATCACCTCGCGGCCCGATCAATATAGTAGCCGACATTTGTAAAGGGAATGAGGAGGACAATAACGAAATTATGTTTGCTTACGAATATGTAAGAAACCTGAAAGACAGAATAGAGGACACATGTAAGCTAGCACAGGAATCCGTCACTAAAAAAGCAGAGAAATACAAGGAATACTCCGATAGAAAAAGCAAGTCAAGAAAATTTGAGATTGGTGACAAAGTACTAATACTCTTACCCGATGACTCGAGTAAACTTTTAGCTACATGGAAAGGACCATTCAATGTATTAGCAGTACGATCTGGTGTTAATTACGAGATTCAAATTAACAACACAACAAAGACATTCCATGCAAACATGCTAAAAAAATATTTCGATAGAGACAGATTATCACAACCAATATTTAACCATGTTGAAGCTGCAAACGTAGGATTAATCATCGAAACTCACAGCGATGATGTCGAACTACAACACACCCCACAACACGGTAACTCTAAAAATAGTACAATTAATGACGTCACAATCAATCCTCAACTAAACGAATGTCAGAAACGAGAAATCAGGTCATTATTAGAAAAGTACCAGTCAGTCTTTACAGACGCACCCGGACATACAACATTAGTGGAACACGACATAAAGTTAACCACATCTACCCCTATCAACGTGAAAAACTATCCTATTCCATTTCACACACGAGAACAAGTTGAAAAGGAAGTTAAGGATATGCTAGATACAGGAATAGTTAGATATTCTTCAAGCCCATACTCATCACCAATAGTAGTAGTGAAAAAGAAAGACGGATCGATAAGGCTATGTATCGACTTTCGCAAATTAAATGAAGCAACAGTGTTTGATGCAGAACCAATACCAAATCAAGAGAATTTATTTGCTGCCTTATCTCAAGCAAAATACATGACAAAATGTGATCTTTCTAGAGGTTACTGGCAGATTCCACTGAAAGAATCATGTAAGAAATACACAGCATTTCAATCACCATTAGGATTGTTAGAATTTAACTATATGCCATTTGGATTATCGACAGCCGCATCGACATTCCAAAGAATGATGCGTATGTTATTAAAAGACATCCCGTCTACACTCTCATACTTCGACGACGCATGTATTTTCTCAAACTCATGGACTGATCACATGACAACCTTAGAATTAGTGCTTGAAGCATTAAAACGTAATTCTTTAACAACAAAACCGTCAAAAACAAGCATTGCATTTTACGAAATTGATTTTCTAGGTCATACCGTTGGTCATGGGACACAGACACCCGAGACAGAAAAACAAACAAAAATCGCACAATTGCAACCACCTAAGACAAAAAAAGAAGTACGCAAAGTACTTGGGCTCCTAAATTTTTACAGGAAATACATTTACAACTTCGCGCACATCGCGACACCGCTAACAAATCTGACAAAGAATGGGTCACCGAACAAAATTGTTTGGACAGAAGCGTGTCAGAATAGCTTTAACCAATTAAAGGCATTACTCTGTTCAGAACCAATTCTTAAATTACCCGACATATCAAAGAATTTGTTGTAAGAACTGACGCGTCTGATAAGGGCATCGCAGGTGTACTATTACAGGAACATGAGGGAACTCTAATGCCTTGCTTATATGCAAGCAGAAAATTATTGGACAGAGAATCACGATACTCTGTAATAGAGCGTGAAGGACTGGCCATCGTCTTTGCTTTAAAGACATTCAGCAGATATCTACTGCTAAAAGAGTTTGTGGTCGAAACGGACCATAAACCACTCACGTACATAAGAAATAACAAAATGAATAATAGTAGAGTACTAAGGTGGAGTCTATTTTTGCAAAATTACACTTTCAGTATCTCTCACATACCAGGCTGTGAAAATATTCACGCCGACCTACTTTCTCGATTAGTATAAACACGTGAGAAGGGTATAACTTAACCTCCCATGCATACTGTTAGTTACCTCGCAAACTATGCCAAATCAGAACGCACAATTTCGATAATTTTATTTGTAAACATGATGACCCAACTTAATGTAACATTGAGTATTGTTTGGATATATATACCATACCCATTCATGATTTGGGAAATCTTCTCTTTACTATTATTGTTATGAATTTTCACTCATTTATGATTAATAATTGAAATGTCAATATTCCATTTACATTTTCATTCATTTCATTCCGTAAATTACCTTCATATCATCGACTTTAATCATGCTTCATTGCCATCACTATTGTTTATCACAATGATTTGTAATCACATTGCCATCATGTTGTTCATCACAATGATTTGTAATCACAATCTTCATTGTTATTGTCACCCATTCATATACCTACGTTAATATAAACATTTCCATGTCTAGTTGATAAATAATTTAATTGTAGCACAAATCATAACAATGGATTAATGCTAGAGTATCATGATAGTAAATTTACTTCCGTTTGTAAAATCTATCTTTCCCATAATGGTTAAAGAGTATATTTTAAACGTGGGTGGGGGGTGTCACAGTAAAGATTGTTCACAATTATCTTATTAAATTTTATTTTATTAAGAACTGAATTCATCTCACTCCAGTTATATTTCGGTAGGCTTAGATAAACTTTACCTTCTAATATTAGATCGTCTTTCCTTTTATAGCCTTCCCTCGAATTAATTTCTAATTAGTGAATACTTTTCGTTCTACATTCTGTCACGTAGCCACTTATTATAAAAGCTGATAGGTCTAACATTCGACACTCACTTTCTCTCCACAATCTATGCCGGACGGCCAGTCGCTCTATTCCTATATATATACTGGAAGATTTTTATCTTTTGGGACTTTGTAGATATTATATCTACACCATTAAGACGCCGGAGCTTTTAACTTTGATTGTATAATCTTCAAGGATCAAACCCAAGCCCGCTGTACTACACTATAACCCCTTACCAATTGCCTGGAAGTGGAATTTTACGAGTCCAATCCTGTTATCAGAGGAATAGATCATCCAAGCCCACCAACTGCCTGGAAACGTAAACTTATGAACCTGATATATTATCATAAGTTACGTAAAGTATTCATATCTCTATTTGTAACTGCCACGATCACTGTTTATCTCTTTTAATTAAATTTCATCATTATTTTTATTTCATTGTAAACAAATCGTTAATTGTTTTTCATTTATAGTAACTAGTAAATTCTGGGGCCTCATTCTACATATATCTTTATGCATAGTCGAGTAGCTCTTTACTCACTTGAGACCATGACAGATATGTTCAATCCATACTGTTACAGCTTCAATACTGAAGATAGACACAACATTTGTGTGGCGTGGGATGGTGTTAGGTTATGGCTCTGTACCACGATAATGATGACCTCCTGATACAGAAATGTTTTCAAACTGATAAGTTGATTTTTCAAAACTGTCAGAATTTCTCAAGTTGTCATGGAGGGAATTCCAAACCCTTATTGTAATTGGATTCACTAGTCTGATATCACGTCGCCCAGCAACAGTGAGCAGCCTGGTTCTAAACTAAGAAAATGGGTACTTTTTATTCTTCATTCTGGTTAGAACTTTTCATATGTCATGTGATCAGAATGTATAAAAGTCAAAACATGATCATATTTATAATGTTTTTCTCCTCTGGATACACTTTTATGCTTGTCAGAGAAATATTTCATAAGGGCATCCACCATTGTTCCGATAGTTTAGAGCCAGTTTCTAAGTTACTATGCGTCATTACCAGGGAAGTGATGTCATGACTGTTGAAGCGTATTCCAAACCCTTATTGTAATTGTGGAAAAAGGACTGACACTGAATGTGTGTTCACATTCAGGAATTCACTAGGGAGTGGGGGTAGCTGATAGCAACACTCCTCTCTTGGGTTTTTTTTTTTGGTGGTTTTTAAACTAGGGTGGTGATTTGTTCTGGTGTACCTTTCAGTTTATATTTGCTCCTTCTCTCTTGCGGCTATGTGGTCTAATGGTATGACACTTTCGGATTGGAAGGTCCTGAGTTCGAGCCTCGTTCGGTACATAGTTGAGTCCTTGCAAAAGGCTCTTTACTCACATTCTCTCACCATACTCAGGTGTAAAATGAGTACCTGGCCGTTAACAGCATTGTCTCTGTCGGAAAAAAAAACTGTAATATAACAGGCTCATGTCTCGTTCTACATGTTACATGTTATTGTTGTTCAGGGACCCATTGTAAAGCGCTTTGAGCACATTAAGTGGATATTGTGCTATATAAAAGCTCAAGCTTTTTAAAAATTCAATGTAATCCAGGCGAGTTACACCGAACGATTAGTCTTATGAGTCACTTCACGAAAATTAATGAGCAGAATGAGGAAAAGTATAAAACCAGAGATGTCAAGAACTCAATTTGGATTTGTCCCTGACAAAGGTACAAGAAATGCTATTTTCACCTTATCAATGACGATGGAAAGATGTATTGAAGTCCAGAAAGACCTATTTATTTGCTTTATTGATTACTCAAAAGCATTTGAAAAGGTTAGACATGGTGAGCTATTTAATATCCTTGAAGGACTAGACATAGATGGAAAAGATCTTAGAATTATTAGAAACTTATATTGGAATCAAAGTGCAACCGTCAAGATTGAAGGAGAATTCAGTAAATATAAACAAATTAAACGAGGTGTTAGACAAGGATGTGTTTTGTCACCAGACCTTTTTAATATCTACAGCGAAACAATTATTAGAACTTTAGGAGATAGTCCAGGCATTAAGATCAATGGTGAGAATATCAACAATATAAGATATGCAGATGACACAGTACTAATTTCAGACACAAAAGAAAATTTACAATTACTCCTTAATAAAGTAGAACAGAGAGTGAACATATGGGGTTATACTTAAATGTAAAAAAGACAGAATGCATGGTTGTATCAAGGAGAGAAAGAAATCCAATATGTAAGTTAATAAGAAAAGGAGAATCTATAAAACAAGTTCAGATATTTAAATATCTTGGATACATAATAACTTCAGGTGGCAGATGTAGCACAGAAATAAAACGAAGAATTGCAATAGCTAAAGATAGTTTTAATAAAATGAGTCTAATTTTTTAAAACCACAATATCTCAATGACAACAAAACATAGGGTTTTGAAGGCCTATGTATGGTCAATATTATTATATGGCTGTGAAAGGACATTTGATGTTTAACATTTCTATTTGGCCTACATGTAATAGATATCCTAAATTTTCATCTTGTAGCACAGTGCGTGGTAATTAAATTACAAATTGATTAATGCTATTCCAATATGATAGATTTTATGCTTAAATTATCAATTTATTTTGTGTTTTATTTGCATTGTAAAGTGCCTTTGAGCACATTGTGGATCTAGGCGCTATATAAATTCATTCATTCATTCATTCATTCATTCAAAGCTGGACAAATACAGAAGACATTAGAAAGAAACTGGAGGCAGCAGAAATGTGGTTTCTTAGAAGGATGTAAGAATCTCATGGACAGAGAATAAAACTAATGAAGAAGTATTAGAGCAAGCTGAAACTAAAAGGTTATTAATTCATACAATAAGAAAAAGACAAATGCAATTTTTAGGGCACCTAAATCAACATAAATGTATTGAATATCTTGCTCTCACGGGAAAGATAGAAGGTAAAAAGAGTAAAGGTAGACCAAGAAAAACATATTTGAATAGTTTGAACATCTCGGTGACAAAGAAAGAGAAGAGCAATAATAGTTTTCTGAGGTTATCTGATCAGAGAGATGAATGGCGTACCATGATCACCGATGTCTGGCACAGACTTGGTACTTGAATAAGAAGAATCCAGTTGCACTCCTCCATCATGTTCGTTACACTTTTTCTGTTGTCGTATTTGTTGTTATGGACAAATTTGCCTGGGGACCTTTTCCAACCTGGTTTAAGCCTTTCTCCGTCTGGGACCTATAATATAAATTTGTTAAAAAGATGTCTTAGTAACTTTTGGAAAACATTTTTATAAAGCAGGATACCCCACTTGTCCTTTTAACTCACTCAACTCTAACTACTAACACCGACTTTCTCCATATTTGACAGTAGCTACTTCTACCCAGACCTGCCAACTTGAAAAAGGAAAAATTCGTAGCTTTCATGGGTAATAACATAGTAGATAAAATAACTACTTTTAAAAATTACCAATTTGTGTTTAAATATATTGAATTAACGCTTCAAAATCCTTTTTACTAGCTCTAAGCTTATTGAATTAAAGATCTTTATATAATTGTCAATTAGGACCCGAAATTTTTGTAGTAGTTGGCAGTTCTGCTTTTACTCAATTATTTACTTTCTGTGATATATTATCAATATCACTGTTTTTAGTATTGGACTGGAACCTTCAGGGCAGAAGATCAAAGGGAAGGTCATGGGGAACATGGAGAAGAATTAAAGAAGCTGATATACAGAGAAGTGATAAGACATGGAACGAGATAAAAAAGTTAGGTCAGGATAGAGAAGGATGGAAACTGTATGCCTGTGGCCTATACCCTGACCCAGGGTGAAAAAGGCAAAGATCATGATGACTGTTTTAAATTTTTACATGATATTTGTAGTTGAATAGATGTATGTATCTGTCAATTTTCTTTTAGATTGAGTTGCTGAGTATCATTATTGTTATTATTATTATTGTTATATATATATATTTTTTTTTAAATTATTTATATATATATTATATATATATATAATATATATAAATAATTTAAAAAAAAAACACTCTAAAAAATTCAAGCTCAAAACACAATAGATTAAATAACCCGCCCCCCCCCCCCCCCTCCCGCCCTATTAATTATTATTATTATTATTATTATTATTATTATTATTATTATTATTATTATTATTATATATGAGTGTGTGTGTTTTTCAATTTTGAGAAGTACCAAAAAAATCTCTTGGGAGAGTGGACAGCATGGAGACAGAGGGCTAGAGTTGAGTGAGTTATACGACCATTAATCAGGCCTGTAAATGGTTGGTGAAAAAAATTGCGGAACTTTTTGAACACGCGAAAATAGACACAACAGGACAAATATATGGATTAATTAATAAACACAACACAGATATGGCACGTCAATTGACTAGTCAAATCATGTCACTTTCCCCTACTTATTTATGATGAGGTCCTTATTTTATGGTAACAAAAAAAAAAAAAATTCCAATTATGTGACGGCCCAGGTCTGAGTTAGTTGTAAAATGAAAGGAAGAGAACAATTCCTACCCTTTTGAAGGATGTGTATCTAGTGCTTGACACGGGAAGCTGCGTATCTTCGCTCCTGTTTGTTTGTGTTAAATGTTTACGCTGATTTTTTCGTTTATTTGGATTAATTCTTATAGAAGAAGAAGAAGAAAAGAAGAAGAAGAAGAAGAAGAAGAAGAAGAAGAAGAAGAAGAAGAAGAAGAAGAAGAAGAAGAAGAAGAAGAAGAAGAAGAAGAAGAAGAAGAGGAGGAGGTGGTGCGGTCGTGTGAGAGCTTTCGAAGAAGGTTTTTTTTTCTGTTTCGGCATTTGAAACGGAATAAAATCAGATTTTTTCGAGGAACGAAATAAAAGTCTTTTATTTTCTTTTTTATTGGTTCTGTTCTTTGACGTTACGAATTTTATTTTTACTATTAATTTAAAAAAAAAAAAATATTAGCACTTATAGAACAAAATTGTATTGTCGGAAATCCGACAATAGTCGGAAGATTTACAGGCCTGATTTATGTCAACGTAGTCAGACAGAAATCAGCAACAATTCAACAGTGCTCATGGTTACAAAAGGTGAAAAAGGAGGACAATTTGGAACGTTTGTCTTTAAGTCCCATTTTTAATGGCGTTAACCCCCCATCCATAAAGCAATATAGATGAATGAGATAAACTATCGTAGATAGTCACACAGTCCAGATGTCTCCACAGATCATTTATAGAAAGATTCTCTTCAATGATTTGTGAATGATAATTTTTTTTTAATTGAGGGAAAAAGAGGGATATTGCGAAACGGATGGAAAAGGAGGAGATTCTTCCTCTCTCCAAAATCACGGATTTCTGCCAAAAACCATCGACACTGATTCATGTAGTGGTACGAATATTTCATTTTTTTTTTTTTTCATGGTAAACTCTAGTGGTGAAATGTTACAAGATAATCAAATTATATAATGTCCACTATGCAAATATCGAATTATCTAGAATGAGTAATACATCTACTTGTGGTGAAATGTTACAAGATAATCAAATTATATAATGTCCACTATGCAAATATCGAATTATCTAGAATGAGTAATACATCTACTTGTGGTGAAATGTTACAAGATAATCAAATTATATAATGTCCACTATGCAAATATCAAATTATCTAGAATGAGTAATACATCTACTTGTGGTGAAATGTTACAAGATAATCAAATTATATAATGTCCACTATGCAAAATTCGAATTATCTGTAATGAGTAATACATCTACTTGTCTTTTATCCACGGCACACAAAATCCACAGATCAGTCTCAAAGAATACCAGCGCCTTGACTTCTCTGGGGCAAAGGAGCTGACTGCTATGTTTCATCATTACCAAACACAATCGGCCTGGGATACCCAAAGCATGACCAAGTATGATTTCACCCCCATCATCTTTGAAGAGTGGGTTGTAAAGTTTAAACAGGCATGTTAATGTTGTAATACACATTAAAATTCCCTTTATTCATCCCATAGGGGAAATTTGTCTCTAGGACCTATTCCAAGGAAAGACTGGAATAACCCAGGCTTCAGCCAGAGTGCAGTGCTGCAAATTAAACTTGGGCTATGTGACTTGCTCAAAGCCACACAGCGCAGAGGTGGGTGATCGAACTCAGTACCTTTCGCGTACGAAGTAAAGACCGTACTGCTGAGCCACGGTGACCTAAATGCTAAAATCTATTTCTCAGCTAAGTTTAATTTCTTTTTATTTTAATTAATTCCATATTCCCCTGTCTATAATTCCTTATTCTTTTGCTCATTTAGGTCAACCTTGTTCGGAGATTTTTATATCTCTTTCTTTAATTTTAAATATCCGCAGAAACTTTGAAACGCACTCTTCCTCGCCCATTCTACCTCTCTTTATTAATTTCTCTTTCTCTCTCTCTCTGTGCATTCTCTACCTCTCTTTTTTTAAAAAATCATATTATAAAAGTAAAAGGGAAGAGAGGGTGTCAATAACTACTCTATCATTGTCTTGAATTCTTAAATAACTACTTCCCCACCTCCTATCTCAGCTTAATTTACTTCATCTCATTACTTCATCTCCTTGTCTCTCCACCTCTTCCCCCCCCCCCCCTTCTCTTCTCTCTCTCTATCCTTCCCTTACACACACACACACACACACGCATTCATGCACATAGACACACACACACACACATTCTTACCCTTTTTTTAAATCAATAAGTAACCATAATGCAAATGTAGAATAGCATATTTCCTTTTCTTATCTACGTTTACCTGAAGAAGGCTAAAGACCGAAATGCCGTTTACTTTGTGTTGTATCTTTTACACGACTCATTTTTACTCCCCATGTTATTGTTGTTAGTCGCATGAAAGCATTGGTTATTGTGGACATTGAAGGCTAGAATGCATAAATGAAGAAAACAACGATGATGATGTTGATGACAGTCAGTGATGGTAATGGTAGTGATGAAGATAAAAATTCCACTCTTATAATGCATTTTTTAAAATTAACAAAATGCAATTCAAAATACTGAACTTATATCCGTTTGGAATTTTGGACAACCTGTAAGGGACCCAATTTTTACAAAAACTATCACCAAGGGGAATGGAAGGTGATGATGATGATGATGATGATGATGATGATGATGATGATGATGATGATGATGATGATGATGATGATGATGATGAAATGGAAGACATGGATGATTTAGGAGATGAAAAATGGAACGAGAGGAAGAAGAGAGGAGGAGCCTTTCAAACACAGCTTGACAACAATGAGCTTTTTCCATTTCGGAGCGACACTCTTGAGACAGTTTTTCTCCTCCAGAAAACACTGCTGTATTACAAAACTCTTAACATGCGTGTATAAAACGTTGCCAGAAAAAGTAAGAAAGAAAAAATCAATTAAAAAAAACCATCCCAAAAAAATCAGTCTACCTTGACTGGGGATCGAATACCGGTCAGACATGCTACCATTACACCACAGAGGCTCCTGATAGTTGGAACAATTTTAACACCTATATTCTTCATAAGGGTACGCATTTTACCCTGTGAACCTAGCTTGCATCACACAACTTATACATTGAACACGAGAGGACAAGAACAAAGACATAAGAGTTAGAGTAGCCCAATTATTCAATTTGTATTACAAAACAGATGTCTCAAAACTGAGTATTTTGACAATTCCAGAGTGTTTACCTAGCAACCACACACACACACACACACATATCTTACCATCCCCAGTGAACTGGACTGCTGAAATCCAACATCCCAGTCTCAGGTTTGACCTGTGGGATTTATTGAAATTGATCACTGGTTGAAGCAAAAGCTCTCTGACTGAAATGAACAGGAAATGTGTTTTGTTAGAGTATGGCCTCACAAATTGTCGCATTCATGATAAATCATTACACCTGATAACTTACAATCCATCATCCTTACCAAATTGTCGTACTGATGATAAATCATTACATGTGATTACTAACAAATATCCTTCATTAGTTGTTGTGTTCATGATAAATCATTACATGTGATAACTTACAAATATATTATCCTTCCCAAATTGTTGCATTCATGATAAATTATCACATGTGATAACTTACAATACAAATCTATTATCCAGGAGTTTAAACAGATATTGGAGGAACAGATTGTAGAAAATGTAAGTATGAATGACTTTTCATTTTCAAAACATTAGCATTGGAAATTATAATCAATTGTTGCCGACTGAATGGATGAGAAATGATCATATGAGGCTAAAGTCACCCCCCCCCCCCCCCTCCCTACCTACAAAAAGAATAAAAAGAAAAGTAAAACAAAAACAAAAACGAAATTATTTTTGAAAAATAGCATTTAAAAAAGCCAACAAAAAAACAAAAAAAGGAAAAGAAACTATTCCTAACCAATTAGGAATGTGAATGAGTGATTTGTAGAAAAAAAAATATGAGCTGATCATGTTCCTGTCTAAAAACATTGGATGCAAATAGTTCCGGTCAGTGACGAAATAAAATTGAAGCAGTGTGAGTTGCAACTCACATTTCCATTTTGATATTGACTTCTTTCAGATTGCTCATATAATATGGTACGTACAGAAATTGCAGCCAGTCTATTAACAGGAATCGATTATAGTCAAATTAATGATTATTAATCATACGGGGATGCCAATTGATTTTTCAAAAAAACAAACTGAAAATGAGCAGAAGCGTCACATTTTGCCTAAAACAAACCTTGTAACTGAACAAGCGAAACTATGTCTCTTAACTCTCCCCTTTCCTTTGCAAGTGTATGAGGTCTGTGTTCCATCAATTTCAATAATATCATTCCAGTCTTGAGAAGAAGGACCTTCAGTGGCCTTCTTCTTGGAGACAGGAAAAGCTGCTGAATTGTGAACTGAGGTGTAAAAAAACCCTGTAAAAGCTGGAAAAACCGGACATTTGGCACCACTGATAACAAGAAAAGTCAATGTTTTACTTTTAACAGAGAGTACAAAAAGCTAAAAGTAAGAGGCAATAATGACACAGTGAATAGATTATTTTAAAAGGACCATAAAAAAATAATATATATTTTTAAAAACTTTTGACCCACCACCTCAATCTGGTACTGTGGCAGTCTCTGCACACCAAACTGCTATCACTGTAGTGCACTAGGCGATCCGGTGTTGTTACGTGTGTGGTTGATTGTGGCCGTTGTTTTCTTGCCACAGTATTATGTCAAGTTGAACCAGAATCCTAAAATCAAATAGAATGGGAGAATAGAATTAGAATAATTTATCATACATTCCAATCCCCCTCACCCCACCCCCCGTATTCGAGAGATTTCTATTGTGATATAACATGGCATGTGTATTGTATTAAGGTCTAAAATCGAATGGACTGTTGTATGTCTCATCCTATATGTAAAAAGTGTACTATCCACCTGGGAAATATATATTTAGACAATGTTTGTAAGATAAAGATCTGAACAAGTGTGTAAGAAAGGTGCCAAAGCTAGAAAGAAAAATACAAGAAAAAAACATTCCAAAAAATCAGTCCATGTCGACTGGCGATTAAACCTCAGACCTTCTGATTACTGATCAGACATGCTACCATTACATGTAGACACAAACAAATTACAAGTGTAATGGTAGCACATCTGACCAGTAATCAGAAGGTCAGAGGTTCAGTTCCCAGTCGAGGTAGACTGAATTTTTTGGGATGATTTTTTCCTTGTATTCTTCTTTCTTGCTCTGGTACCTTCCAAATACACTTGTTCAGATCTTTATCTTAAACCAGTCCCTGCCCCCTAATTTCTTAATTCAATGTTTGTGTGGGTGCCACTTAACTCTTTCAGCGCCATTGGCTGCACTGTACGGCCAGAGCAGAATCTGTTCTTCTGGCCAATGGACGCACAGTGTGGCCGGTCTTGAAATGCAAAAACAATAATGTAATCCAATCCTACTTTCTACAAAATTACTATAAATTGAACCAATGGTATCATTTCTTTCATCAGAACATTAAAATGGCCCTAGGATTTTGCACCCAATTGAAATGTCGCTTTGTCTTAGCTTGTCATTCTCATGCTGCCTCAATCAGGTGTCAGCCATTTTGTGAGGAAAATGCGAATATAGCCTCAGTTAAAATAAACAAAAATTTTATACTTGGATTCTAGCATGCCAAATTCCATGCTCAAACATTTTCTTTTCATGTCTGCCTATTTTTAATCTGAGACATATGCCACGACCACATTATCTTATTCATCTGTAGTGTTTCATTCATCCTGTTTTGTTGATAAAGGGGAAACCCGAAACGTTCATTTGATCTGTTCTTGTAATAAAATTGAAGCCTACGTTCAATTTCATATTATTTATTTCTTCGAGCTTCGAGCAGCAACATTTACATACCATGAACATGGCGGATAATCCTACTCTGTACCTTTTGGGTATAAAGTAAAAGACTGTATGACTGCAATTTAATTCATATCTTTAATACTTATTTGTCCAAATGTACAGGCTCATTACCTCGAAGTTTCAAAAAGTCCTATTCAAAGAGCTTTCCCCACTGTGTAAGTACAACTCTAGCTTTATGTAAACATTGCGTTAACAATTTTGATATATTTAAGTTATTTATCGAAAAAAATTGTGATGTCGTATTATATTCTTGCCAACGCTGAATTTACATGGGTCCCATACCTGCCTACTTGAAATTTCAAATTCAGTAAGAAATACAAAATTCATCAGTAATTAATGGTCAAATTTCAGTAATTCTAAAGCAAACAAAAATAATAACAGATACACCCTTTTATATACAGTGCAACCCCGATGTAACGACATCCGTTATAGCAACATTCCCTGTATAACGACATGGTACTCAGGTCCCATTTTATTTTACTATATATCATTAGTAATAAAAACCCCTCTATAGCGACGTACATTTCAGCAAAACCCCTGTATAACGACATTTATGGTCCGACAAACCTTGAAAGTGTTTGTCTACCATGAAATTGTTCGTAACTATTACAAGTGGTATCTTCCATTCTATGTATGTTGTTTACTCGTAATAAGCCCAGAGCTAGTTCTTATTGTAGCCAATGAAAACGCTTCCTTTTCAGCCAATCAATAGTCATATTTGTACAACACCGCAGCCAATCAGAAGGCTAGCCTTTCACCCAATGAATGCCTGTGACAGGTGAACACTGGACTGTTTATAAATCCTTTGTCCACTCTCCATTCATTGCCGGTCCCAAGCCCGGATAAACTACAGAGGGAAAATGAAAAAGTATACATTCACTACACAAGACCCAAAACACCTCCTGATATACACACATAGGAAACCTCTCTGTAACGACATCCCTCTATAACGACACGTTTTCCCGGTCCCGACGATGTCATTATATCGAGGTTGCACTGTATGTAAAATAAACTTACCATGTTATATAGGCCTACTACTTATGCCGGTCAAGCCTCAATCAAAGTCCATTTTCCACAGCATTGCAAAATATTCAAAGAAATCAAGTCCAGTGAATAAGTAAAAACTACATCTGCTACAAATTCTACACATTATATATATTAACACCATTTCCAGTTCTTCAAACAAAATATTTATGCACACTATATTACAGATGATGAAATAATTCTTCTCCTACTATTGACTCTTTGAATTTAACGTTGCGACCATTTGTATCAGTAATATTTCTTCTATTTCCGTAAGTCCTTAATTGTCCTTACACTTCCGTAACAATTACGGACGGTCCGTAATAATAGGCAGGTATGGGGTCCCTGAGATTTAATTTAACCTCTACAGACTGGATTCAATTTTAATCAAGTCAATGAACCCTGAGTCACTTCCCTGTTACTGCTCTCTTTGTTAAAATAATTGTCCCACGCCATTGTAACTAGATGAATAATGGGAGCAAACATAGTGCTTTCCATTCCAGGCCAAGGTCAAATAAGCAACGATTTACCTATACCAGGAAAATCTAAATTTAGACAAAAGTTTTCACACAATTAATCTGCACAAACGACAACTTTTATCGTGCCTGTCAAGATTTCATCTGAGTAAATTGTAAAAAATGCCCCAAAACGGATAGTGGTGCTGTCATGTTCAAAAAAATATTTAACGATATCAAAATCAAAAGCTGCACAGCTGCAAAGAATACATTCATTTATAAATATGACTGTGACTGAATGACATATGTGTACATGTTTCCATGTCTGATAAATGACCACATATGATGAGACTATATTATCATTCTGCAATGAAAAACCAAGCTAGTTAATTTACAATAATATAATGAGAGTTCTGATTTGAACTATCAACAGATACTAAAGAAATTGGACTAGTTATCAACAACTGATATTCCATTTGTATAAAAATGTGTGAACATCATTTGTATTTTTTTGAGATACACGGAATTATAAATTTCAAAAAAAAAAATATTTTAAAATGATAATAATGGCAATTTGACAAAAAGGAGGAAAATGTATCGGTCCATCGGTCAAACAACAAAATCATAACATAAAATATCATAGTTTCATTTATGATAGTAGAACTTCTAGTGTACATCTATTAGTAATAGTTGAGATATAATTTACTTTATGTAAATTTTTAATGAATTGTCCTTTCCTTAAAACGATTGTTTAAAATACTTTCTATTCAAGAGATTTAAAATTAACTTTTGATCAAGAGGTCTGAAAGTATTTGTTTTTTTTTTTTTTTTTACTTGTTTTATCTTGTTACTGTAGCCCAGTGGTTACATATCTTATAAATATGACTCAAGTATCTTTAATAAATTAAAATTGTAAAACAGTAAAAACAAAGATAAAAAGAATAAACTAGGTCGAGCACCCCTTATAATTGTAACAGATTAATCTCATCTATCTATGATCAAATGACGTTTATAAAGTAAACATGAAGTTTGATAGAAGAATGGTTGAGAGAGAGATATGGAAAAGGGAAAGATAGAAAGAGAGGGAAGTATAAAAGAAAGAGGGAGAGAGGGGAAGGGGGAAGAGGAAGAGAGAGAGAGAGAGAGAGAGAGAGAGAGAGAGAGAGAGAGAGAGAGAGAGAGAGAGAGAGAGAGAGAGAGAGAGAAGTTTAATTGATGGGGCTTTTTTTCTTGTAAGGGGGAGGTTATAATAATTATCTTTTCAAACAGACCTATAACTTTATTACCACTCTTGACCTACTTACAAGTAAAATCTAGACTTATTTACCCCCTCATCCATCCCCTTCCTTTTCGACCATCTATTGCTTTCTCTCAATTTTGACATCTGGCGCCAATTTGTCAAGACTGATGCCATACAAATGGGAGTGTCACCAAAATTCATACAACTGAGCACAGGTGTCAAGATATGACACAAGACAGGATGGTGATTTTTTCGTGGATCCACCACTTGACCAAAGCCTTTATCAGAGGAAAATGTTTGACACATCAAAATCAGCGGAAAATTTCGGAGAAAATCCCAAAATCCCGGAAGACTATCATCACTGAGATCTTAATGGTATAAGTTTTTCACCAACAACTTAAATTCAAGAGAAAGAGAGACTGTTTAAAGAGACCTCATTTTTGTTTTAGTGAAGAAATATTAACAGCAGTAGTTTGGGATACCTACTATAGGCAGTATTGGATATGTGTATTGCAGCAATACTTAAAATACAAAGAATGCTTAAATCACGGAAATTTGGTTTCGAAAGTCATGCGTGCAGAATGATTAAGAATTGTGAAGTGTAACGAGCAGGATGAAACCATGGAAATGTGCTATGTCACTATCATATGCAAAATTGTTTATATATATAAATATATCTAAATAAAATACCTCTCTTTACTCATTAGACAAGTACAAAATACAAGAACCAAATAAGAGTAAAGGAAAGATGGGAAAAGGACATGAAACATATTTTCTTCATCCATTATTAACAGTCATGCAACATATATATATATATATATATATATATATATATATATATATATATATATATATATATATATATATATATATATATATATATATAATATATATATATATATCCTATATACATTTCCTTTGCTTTTAATTATTTTCAGGTTGAAAAAAGTAGAGGTAATGTATAGAGTTACTGTTCACTTAACTTTGCTTCAATTTATTGCTGATGTTTTGTGACCAAGTTTTGATTTATTGCAAATTATTTTTTACACATAAGCATGGGTGCAAGTAGGCCAGGCCCAAAAAAGCCTGAAATCCAATTCTAACAAATTCAAAATACCATGAAATCCAATTCTAATAAATTTTAAAAAAGCCTGAAATCCAATTCTAACAAATTAAAAAAAAACTGAAATCAAATTCCAACAAATTCAAAAACGTCTGAAACTTATTCTGAAAAGTGACCCATTGTCTCTAAATGGTATTATGTTGAGTTGATCTAGATGCCGGAAATAAATTAAAATCCATTTCAAAAAGCCAGAAATTTTGCACCCATGCAAGGTTATTAACCTGTCAGGGCTAATTTTACATTGTCTCAATGCATGACTTTGTCATGATATGATTTTTCGTTTCCATCGCTTCCAGTTTCAGGAAACGAGTAGTTACTGTGATGAGATTAGCTTCCGGTGAAGATTGAGTGGCATCGCAATTACTGATCAGAAACCAATGGAAACAACAGTCATATCCTGACAGCAGTTGGTTGGATGTTGTTTTCTCTTGGAGTGAAATCGTCCAAGTCACCTAAAGGGTTAAGATAATCTAAATCGAAGGTGTTCGACTCTAATAGTGTGAGCGCCATTTGTGACAATTTTATTTTAGCTTATATTGAAGCCCAACCTCTCCCCTACCCTTGTGACCAGTGGAGACTAACCACTATCCTATTATTTGGCAGGAATAGTCATGTGACCTAAACACACATATTAGGTTACTATTGCAGAAGCCAAATGTTTTTAGAAATCCTTTTTCTCAAAATCACCACTTTCGCACTGACACTGTTAGACGCCCTCATATATTTTCAGTCATAAAGAAAAGGAATGGAAATAGAAAACAGCCCATTTAACAATTTCTCTACGTAAATAAAATATATTTTACAGGGAGATTCAATCTATCAACCCTCTTAACACTTTTAACCCAATCTTAACACTCCTTCAATACAGCTTGTGTTACTTTCACCAATTTCTGTGCTGACAGCGCTCCAAATAGGCAAATGTTCTTAAATGTTAACAGCTTCTATCGAGCAGGTCTTGCAGCTATGATCATATTTGCATGTTTTTTAGGTGTTCCACTGCATTTCAAACACTTTTACTGTAGTGTATCCAATAGAAAGGGAGGGGGGGGGGGGGTGCACTTTGGCCAAACTGCAATAGAAGAGAGGGGGGTGGGGATGTGCAATTTGACCAATCCATAGAACCATAGAAGGGGGGAGGGGGGGGGGTGTTGGGCATTATGGGCATTTTCTAATGTAGTCGAGGTGAGTTGTGATGTATAAAATGGTTTTCTTTCAATCAAATATACTGCTAGTAAAATAGCAACGACAGCATAGAGAGTATCTTTTTCAAAATTATTTAATTATAAAAGTTGAACAACTTGTTATAGTGAAATTTAATAGAAGGGTGGGGGGTGGGGGGGGGGGGTGGTGGAGGGGTTGCGAATAAGCTTCTAAAAATTCAGAAAAAAATAATAGACGGGGGGATGAGGGCATCTGTTTGATACAGTAGAGAGTAGGTCATTTCAGCTTCAGTCAAAACAGAAGATATTACATCAAGCACCAAATATGAAAAAAGGACATGTAGTTCAATCAAAGAATAAATAAAGAATAAATACATAGATCTCAAGAGCAATTTATTGATGTATTTAGTCTGAGATCACATCAATGAAGTTTGTTTTTTTAAAAATGTTTTTTAGGGTTTTACGGCGCTTGCAACACATTTAGGTCATATCAGCACCAGTAAAAGGAAGAAAATGGGATAGTAAATAGTTCTAGAATTACAATTAAAGTATCCAAGAAAAGGGAAGACAAAGGGGAATTAGTTCAAATAGGGAACAGATGTAGATTCCAAGAGCACACTATCAAAGTACTTAGTTTGAGATCACTAAATGTCTCATCCAGACACAAGCACAGGTCCCTGCCAAAAGGAACACACTCAATTGTTTACAAATCATACATAATATGTAAACAAAACACACTACAGTGCATAACAGACAAATGGTTTACAAGGGAAAAAAATATCATCTCCCAAAATTATACATTTGACTGTTCCCCTCTCAGCCAGAGTATCCGGCTAGGGCCAGGACAAAACCAAGTGATTTCATTCCAAGACAAAGACAGAAAGCAAGTTGGAGAATAGATAAAGGAGGATTGAAGACAAAGTATTCACCTCCCTCAGACCAACCAACCCTTCACATTCCAAAAGTGGAATCAGAACGCCTGAAAATAGGAATTTGAGACAACAAACAGGAATTTCACCTCTTTCATCCCCCCTCTTTGCTTTGCTGTTTTTCATTCTTACCATAATCATCATTTCTGAAAATCGGAATTTTAGAGACAACGGCGGAATAGTACAAAAAGGAAGAGTGAAAATAGGAATGATTCCGCCAAAAGCGGAAGGGTTGGCAGATATGCCTCCCTGCCCACTATGGGAGGTCAGGAACCCCACCCAGCACCTCAATGAAAATGTCCCATACAGACAAGTAGGTGGCATCACCCATGTTTATCAAGGGTAAGTTCAAATGTGACCAGCCCAGTCTATCTGGTGTCATGTCAGAGTGACCTAGATGATGTACATTGAGATTCATGTAAAATTAATCAGAATTACAAAAGTCATTACTTTTTCTTTAAGTTCAAGAAGCAAACCTCACCTTGCTCACCATGTCATAGTGGCTTTTTACGTCTGCAATGGCAAATTTGAAACCCACAAAATTTACACTTTTCCAATTTACGGCAAACTTCCCAATTATTTGTTGCCCCCCCCCCCCCCCCCCCCCCCCCCAAAAAAAAAAAAAAAAAATTTAAAAAATTATATTTTTTACTGTTAGCGTAACCACCGCTCTATTGCAAGAGCCACCACATCATCATCACTACCACCCATACAACAACCACCACCACATCATCATCAAATGAAACAATATGAAATGCCTTGATCTTGGTGAACATTATCAAAGAATGCTAGATATATTTTGTAGTGAATAAGAGAAAAAAAAAAAGATAAACCAAAAAATGGCAGCTTTGTTTAAAGAATGACAACTTTGGTGATAATATTGCCGGATATCTGACCCATTAGTGGTGACTGGGTAGTAGAGTGTATGTTAAGTTTGGAGGAAAGTACTAAGTGATAGAATAGAAAAAAAAAAGGACGGTAGTAATTGATACTATCTAGTTACTGTTGCAGAGTCCAGGGTAAACTTTGACTTTTAGGCGTGGAGGCCCTGACTCTAAGCAAGATGAACTTAATATTTCTTATATTTGATTTTACCTTTTTTTATTTCTCTCCCTTCAGCGAATAACGAAAGAGAAATGGAACAAGATTGCATACAATCTTCAAGATTTTTTGTCTCCATGGCTAGGGACCAAGGAAACTCAGGTGTGATGAATCTTAAGATCACAACCTTGATGGGAATGAGCCAGAGTGGTGATGATCCCTGCGGTACTGGAATGAGATTGTTTAAAAATTATATTGTTTATACCGACAATGAAAAGACAACAATAATGATAGTTGTTGCCTGTGCTTGTTGTTGTCTATGATTGTTGTTGTCAGTGATTTTGTTATCTGTGATTGTTGTTACCTGTGATTGTTGTTGCCAGTGATTATTGTTGTCTGTGAGTGTTGTTACCTGTGATTATTGTTGTCTGTGATTGTTGTTGCCTGTGATTGTTGTTGTCTATGATTGTTGTTGTCTATGATTGTTGTTGTCTATGATTGTTGTTGTCTGTGATGGTTGTTGCCCGTGATTGTTGTTGCCGTTGTTGTGTGATTGTTGTTGCCTGTGATTGTTGTTACCTGTGAAAGTTGTTACCTGTGATTGTTGTTGTCTGTGATTGTTGTTGTCTACGATTGTTAATGTCTGTGATTGTTGTTGCCTGTGATTGTTGTTGTCTATGATGGTTCTTGTCTGTGATTGTTGTTGCCTGTGATTGTTGTTGTCTGTGATTGTTGTTGTCTATGATTGTTGTTGTCTATGATTGTTGTTGTCTGTGATGGTTGTTGTCTGTGATGGTTGTTACCTGTGATTGTTGTTGTCTATGATTGTTGTTGTCTGTGATTGTTGTTGCCTGTGATTGTTTTTGTCTATGATTGTTGTTGTCTATGATTGTTGTCTGTGATTGTTGCTGTCTGTGATTGTTGTTGCCTGTGATTGTTGCTGCCTGTGATTGTTGCTGTCTGTGATTGTTGTTGTCTATGATTGTTGTTGTCTGTGATTGTCGTTGTCTGTGATTGTTGTTGTCTATGATTGTTGTTGTCTGTGATTGTTGTTGCCTGTGATTGTTTTTGCCTGTGATTGTTGTTGCCTGCGATTGTTGTTGTCTGCGACTGTTTTTGCCTGTGAGTGTTGTGGCCTGTGATTGTTGTTGTCTGTGATTGTTGTTGTCTATGATTGTTGTTGCCAATGTTTTGTCTGGCTAAGTCAAAATAAAAAAAAATTATTTAAAAACAATTTACCTGTCGTGTCCGAAATCAAGTGAATTAATTGTTTTAGAGTCAATGCCAGACTTAAGCATGAAGGAGGACATATATAATTATAATTCATATATTAATTTATAATTATATAATTACATCAGTAAGCAGACTCGTCTTAGACTCAAACATACTGATAATCCTGGTGTTTGTTATAAAATACGCAAAAACTATCTGACTACCACCTAAGCTACTAGAGAAACCGTCAACTGTAATAAAGTACTGAACAAAAATGAATATGTATTAGCTTCAAAATAAAGAACAAAATACCAAACATAGAACATTAGGAGCTCAAAACCCTTATTCAATAACAGAACAATAAATTTAGAATACATCATGTAAATTCCAGACTGATGTCAGAAAATGCTGTCTGTCTGGAATTTATGTGATATAATATTAACGTTTCTACTGTTTTTGTTATTGGCTGAAGAAGGGTTTTGGCCACGAAATATTGTGTTTGGTGTTTTGTTCTTTTTCAAAGCTGTCATTTTAATTCATTGCATTACATTTGACAACCACCTAATGAGTCTTCCACATATTTATCAAACATTATTTTTTCATATTTATATTAACAGGTATTCTAGATATTGCATTTTCTACAACACTCAATTATAATTTTTGTATTATTTAAACAATGCAGAGAGGAATTGTGAATATTGAAAAAAAAAAAAAAAGAAGAAGAAAGATTACTCTACATACACATTAAAAACATCGAATTCAAACACAGTGACACTAAAATGCCTATTTCAAGTTTAGTGTACCTAATAATAACAGTCCAGACAGAGCCCAGGTGAAACCAAATTGTCTCTTTCTACAAAAAGGATAAAAGAAAGGATAAAAGGGACGATAACAACTTGTCCAGGGGTGACCAACATTCTCCTGTCCTGAAGCGAATTCCACGGGGTAAAAAAAGACGCCATAGTTGATGAGCTAATGAGGCTAATACTAACATGCTTACAAAATAAAATTCATTACAGTAAATATTTTCTTATGATAAAATTGCAAGATTAACATCCCTTGAGGTTTGAAAAATGGTTGTAGGAGGAATACCTCGATTTCAAGAGTTTTAAAAAAAAAATTACTTTCAAAGAGACAATTGAATAATATGTGCACAGGCCAATAAACGTTTAACATACTATTCATATGCAATCTGCAAACAAGATCTCTGATTTCTTAGGCTATGAGGTCTAGTGGTATGACACTCGTGTCCAGATTGAAACGTCATTGAATTGAGTCCCTCTCTGAGTGGAGCATAATTGAGTCCTTGGAGAAGGCTCTATACTACATTCTCTCTGTACTCAGGTGTAAAATGAGTACTGGCCGTTAAGAACTCCACTATCAAATTGTAGTCTGCAGTGTTTCATTCATCCTGTGTTGTTGATAAAGGGGAAACCCGAAACATCCACATTTTCTGTTTTCATTTTTAAAAATTGAAGCTTACATTCAATTTCACATTGTTATTTATTTCCTCGAGCTTCAAGCAGCAACATTTACATTAACCTTAAATCAAAGAAAACAGACCCATAGCCCTCTTGCTTCCCCATAACTGTTGCCTTACTTTAAACAACCAATACTTTCATCCTCTAAACAATCAACTCATCATCACTATTACTAACCAAGGTCAGCTGGAAGATTTCAAAAAGTTGACCTACTTACTTAAACTTAAACCGGAAAAGGTGCATCCTTGTTCAGAGAATGCCGACGCGGCAGCGTGATGTTACGCTGCGCCGCACAGCAGTAAAAAAAAAACAACCCCCGTTTAATAAGAGTTTATGAATGTGTTTAGAATTTTAAAAGCAAATGGACCCTTTCAACATTTTCATTCATTTGAATTTGAACAAATCAGTGAAAATGACGAACTGAAAAATTGGTTGTTTTCGATAACCTACAACACTCTCTCATCCCTATCCTTTTATTTTTAACGCTCTCAAATAACGCATCAACTACTGCGACGATGGTCACGGTCAAGTTAAAAAATATATAAAATCCTAAGAATTCCTAAACCGTGACCATTGCCATTATTAAACGATGATAATAGACGTCTAATTTGAAATTTATTTGGGTAGTGAGTGGATGGGGTCTGAAAATGGATCTTAATTAAGTTATATGTAACAAACAAAATGTTTTGGAAAATTGTTTCTCTTTGTTTAACCCTGGAGTATTTGGAGTGACAATGATAATCTACTCGCTGGAGTGGCGGCAGGGTTGCCAGATTATTTTTCAACAAAATGCCAGTGGAAGACTCAAAAAATGCCAAAACACTCCAAAAAATGCCAAAGTCTGTTGACTCCCATCCCCACTAAGAAAACTACTCACTTTTGATAGACAATTTACTATCATATCCTGGTGGCTTGCGTGTTTTCTTTTCTTTTTTTTTTTTTTTTTTTTTTTTTTTGAATTATACTTAATTTCCTGTTGGGGTAATTTTTTACCTACTGACTACTAAGTGGAGTGCTAAACCACTACACCACGGTTGAGAAAAGGTGTCATTTGAAGTATAATATACAAGAAAAGAAAATGCCAAATGAAAATGCCAAATGCCAAATGATTTTTCTAATGCCAAACGGTTTTCAAAAATGCCAGATTTTTGGAATCTGGCATTTAAAATGCCAAACTGGCAACCCTGAGTGGCGGAGTTGTTGTGAGTGAGTGGTTAACCGCGAGTCGCGAGTAGATATAATGAAAGTAAAAATTTTGAAAATGAAAGTAGAAGGAACAAAGACTAACTGTACAATGTCAGATAAATTTATAGGACAATCGAAAATTAAATTAAGTTCGCTCCTTACTATCGATACCTATGTAATTAAACATTTCGAATTGTGATATTTTGTCGCAGTGAAAAAGGTTTCGTGAGCATTGTGTTCTAATATTTTGATATCTTTAATCCGGTAAATCTTTTTTCAAAAATAAATGCAAAAAAAAGCTATCACCTGTCAGCCAATATGACAAGTGATGACCCCACATTCTATATTTAGAGTGCTAGGCATTTCGCACTTTAAAAATCTGGCATGTTTTTGTGTCACATGGGTTGTGGGTGGTGAAATGGAGAGGAAACAAAACTAATTTCATACTATGGTCAAAAGAGTTGACTCATTAGACATAATTTTTCTTTAAATCTAAAAGCACGCCAACCATAAAATATGTGGTTCAAGACCTTTATCAACCACGTTGCCTCAGAACTATTTTCCTCCCACCCACGAGTCAACCATGTGTGTAAAACGCCAACATGACGTCACTGACATAAAATAATCCAGCAATAATATTCAACAAGACAACAAAAAAACATAGTAAAAGCTGCAAACAAAATAAAGTTTTAGAGATAATATTTGAAATTCATTGTAAATATGAGTTAAAAACCGTGAAATGGATGATAGAAAATTCTTTAAATTGAGATAGAATTTATTAATTCCACTCCTTTTCTCGGCAGCCGAAATAGCTCAGTTGGGAGAGCGTTAGACTGAAGATCTAAAGGTCCCTGGTTCGATCCCGGGTTTCGGCAATGTTCCCGGAGGTTGCCATTTTTTTTTTTTTTTTAGTTTTTACACTCTTTTTCCTTCACATTGTCATGATCTTTTTCTTCTTGATAGCATAGCATATCCCTCTGTTATTTTTATTATATTTCATTTTTGTTTTCTTTTTTACTTCTTATTGATACGTGATGATGTATTCAGGTTTGAATTTTGCCTAATTAAATTAAGAAATTAATACTGATTGCAAAGAAAAAAAATCGCTAAGATGCGATGATCTAGATAGATATCCACGTACAGACTATACTATTTGTAAATAAGTGCAGGTCGTCAGAAATTTATGATGAAGAGCATTGTGGAATCAAATCTATCAAATGCACCCGAAAGATAACGAGTTCGATCACCCAGGCTGCGCTGTATGGCCTTGAGCAAATCACCTCACCATAGCTCAGTTTGCGGCGCTTCACTGTGGCTGACGCCTGGGTTATTCCAGTCTTCACCTGGAATAGACACTAGAGACAAATTTCCCCTATGGGATGAATAAAGGGAAAAATGTAAACAGCACATCAGATTAATATTAAGGGACTCTCCCTAATTTTTATTATTTAAAAGATGTAGTGCACGACAGTCCCACGATGATTACAAAATAAAAAGGTATAGGCTAGTTTCGATGTGCACTTGTTTGTAGGTCTGATAACCCAGTTCATTATGGGTTCATTGCTGTAATGGAAATCTCACAAGAAATAACGCAAAACAGTGACCATTACAACAATGTTAAACTCGGCCCATAATTGCGTTCGGACGTCAGACATGCAAATATGTAGTTTGCTTCTTTCTTTTGGAACTTACTGTATCTACTTGAAATTGTATCTGCCAGCAACAAATCACTGCTTAGATTTAGGTCTTTTTCATTGGTTAAAATTAAAACATTGTCAAATCGTTGACAGACTGTCTTTTTCATGAAGTCCCTGTGTTGCGTGACTACAATTTAAAAAGTGAAAGAAATATAATAAAATAAATAAATAGATAAATCATTCAATTTACATAAATAATATATATATATATATGAATTGAAAAAAAAATACATAAAGAAAGATTAATACATGAATAGATAGGCAGATAAAAGCAAAAAAAAAAGATAAATAATTAAATATATAAATAATTAAATAAATAAATAAATAGATAAATCGATCAATTTAAATAAATAGATTATTAGATATTTGAATTGAAAAAAAAAGAAATACATAAAGAAAGATTATTACATGAATAGAAAGGCGGGCAAAGCAAAAACAAATTAGATAAATAAATAAATAAATAAATAAATAAATAAATAAATAAATAAATAAATAAATAAATAAACAAAAGAACGAAAATAAAATTGTATGTACTAAAATCACCATTCTATTACCGTTCGAACTGCCATAGTTTCATTCCATACAAAATAAAATCGCACATTATGATCCCATTGCAGCAAAGTCAAACTTAATAACAATATACTTATACTACTAGAAGTAGAAGTCTATTACTTTTTCAGAAAGTGGACTCAAATGCAGAAATGTTAAACCGTCTTCTATTATGATGATAATTGTCGGGTGATTCTCTAATGATGGCGACAACAATTTTAAAATCATCCATCGACAACGTTTGCCGAGTAAGTCCTATCTACTGACTGCTCTGACACTGACTTTGATACTGATACTTTGATGTTATTGAGTTGGTCTTTTACTTTTATTTTTACAGTAAATATGGTACTTTTACAGTACATACGGTACCTCCATGTTCTCTTGTTGCTATCACTGGCAAGATATTACCATGTATGCATTTTTTACTATTACTATTGCCTTATACTTATAGGATGATTCTAAGGTTGTTCAAGTTCAATCAACATCCATTAAAAAAAAAAAAACATGAGTCATGAGCATCTTCCAGTAAATTTGAGTATAAGTAAAAGTGGTGGAAGTCGAAAGTCAAACACAAAGTGCTTTGCCCATTTTTCAACGATGTGGTTATGGTATAGGGTGTTTTTTTTCAAAATTAGTCATGAATATTTCACTTTCACTGGTTCTAGATATCTTAACGTCAATTTTTTTTTTAAAAATCTTTTTTAGTTTTTGTTTGTTTGTTTGTTTGTTGCTCCATTGACAATCGTGACGTTGACCGACAACACATGCCCATAGGCAACTTACACTTGCTAATCACTATCACCTGATTCTGAAGTAGTCAGCCACACGGATCCTGAGTATCACTTACAATTTTGACATGGGTAATTGAAAAGTTCAAACTGAGCAAAAAAAAAACCCAATCTTTTCTTCTTCTTCTTCTTCTTCTTCTTCTTCTTCTTCTTCTTCTTCTTCTTCTTCTTCTTCTTCTTCTTCTTCTTCTTCTTCTTCTTCTTCTTCTTCTTTTTCTTCTAGTGGTATTTAGTCACCGTCATAATTTTTATTTTTTCTCTTTGTTAACAGTTCTGTTTTTGCATGTATGTTTATTTCAGTTGCCACGATTATTCAGTCAGATTTTGGGATCCACACATGTCAAGTCCAATTCGGTTTCACGTCTGCCAACTTCAAATATCAATGCCACCACCTCCTCTGCCACTAACTTTGTTCCAGTTCGTGGAAAACATTTTGACCATCATTTTCTGAATCGATGGATGGCCAGAGATTACAAAAGAAGGGTACTTCTCAAGCAGCATTATCCAGAAAGACAGAGAATGGTTGCTATGAAAAAGTGTTCTGTTTTGCCTAAGGAATTTCAGGTACTTTCAGAAACAGCTTTCACCGATTAACATTAGTATGTGTCATGCTTATGCAAGACTACTTACTTACTTATCCGAACCAGCGACCACCTGAGCTCTAGCCCTTCGGTCTTGTGCCATGACGTAGAAGTTAGATGTCTTTTGTAGTTGTTCCAGGTGACTATAAAGTGTGTTACTGATGCTTGGATTTGGTGGAAGGAATGTGCATCTCAGGTCTTCAAGAGGTTGACATTCAAGCAAGTGGTGTGTTACTGTTTCATTGGGGTGTTGACATAGGGGGCAGGAAGGGGATGTGTCTTTTGTAATTTTGCTTAAATGGTTGTTGAGCGGTATGTGTTGTGTTCTTAGTTGAAAGATGATGCTTTGCTGGTGTCTTCTGAGCTTATTTAGGCAATCAGTCTTTACAGGAGTGGTCATATGGGAAAACATATATCTACCCGTGGTGCTCATTGCCCAACTGTTCATCCATTCTTCTCTCTTATTTGTTTTGATTATTTGTTTCGCTGTGTCTAAGGATACTGGAATTGATGGTTGTAAAAGTGTTGATCCGAGTCTGGCTAGTCTGTCTGCATTGTCATTTCCTGGTATATTTGAATGTCCCGGTATCCACTGGAGAGATAAGTCTACTCTGTGTGTTGTAAGGAATTCATCTAGTTGAGATCTTAAACTATTGAACGTTGAGGAGAGTTTATCTAAATCGAGAGCTTGGAGAACCGATTTGGAGTCTGTGAAGATGACAGTGTTTTGAAGTTTTGAAGGGTTTAGCTGGAAAACAGAAGAGAGGTGTCGCAGTGAGGCTTCTATTGCAACTGCCTCTGCCTTGTAGTTTGAGCAGGAGCTTCCGCAAGAATTGTGGATTTTATCACAGGTTTTATCTGGGTATTTTACTACAAACCCATACCCAGCATTTTTAGTTCCTTTGTGGGCAGATCCATCTGTGTAAACATGTATCCAGTTGTCTGGGTATTCTTGTATTGTCTTCATTGCTAATGTTTGTATATCTGATTTGTTTTTATTTCTTGTTGTTTCTTCTATGAGGTTAGTCTTTATTTTTGGAAGTTTTAGTTCGCGTATGGAGGTTTTTGACTGATTAAAATAGATTTTTCTCTGTTTTCTGGGAGTCTGTGTCTTTCATTCAAGTTGTTAGCAATGTGTAGCAGGGATTTTTGTTTTAATCTTGTTCTTGGTTTCCATTTCTCTGCCAGAATTCTGTTTGGATGGTTTTCCCTTTTCGTTTGTATCTTTCAACCATTTCAAGCACTGCTGATTCTCTGCGAAGTCCAAGTGGTTCCACATTAGTATGTATTTCACATGCTGCTGTGGGTGTCGATCTCAGGGCACCGGAGATGAAGCGAAGGGCTTGGTTTTGTACTCTGTCCAAGGTTTTGTGTGTGTTTTTACTACCTACATTTTGGAGGGCTAAATTGTAGTCCATGACGGAACGCACATAACCTAAATAGAGTTGTCGAAGCGAGTTTTTGTCTGCTCCCCAATTAGTACTGGCTAGTCGTTTTAGTAACTGGAGTCTCTTTGTGGCTTTGAGTTTTACATTCTGAGTGTGTTTGTTCAGAGATAGTTGTCTGTCTAACTGTATGCCCAAATATGTGGGGTTTTCTTCTTTCGCGAGTCGATGGCCTTGGATGGAGAGTGTTATTTCTTTCTTGGAAACAGGATGACTCTTAGTAAATATAGAGTAGACTGTTTTATTGCAATTAACTTTTAATTTCCATTTATCACAGAAGGTGTTTAAGCTTTCTAAATCTTCATTTATTCTATTGGAGGCTATTGGTAGGTGCTCCGTAGTATACCACATAACTAAATCGTCAGCATATAGGGCCTTTTCTGTCTGTAATACTTCTGGTAGATCATTTATAAAAATAAGAAAGAGAGTACAGCTGAGGCAGGATCCTTGTGGGAGACCTTCCTCTAATACTTCTCTGTTTGACAGTCCGTTATTAATTTTTGTTTGGATTGTTCTGTTACTGAGAAATTGTTTAATCCAGAAGTAGAGATTTCCATCAATTCCGTAGTCCATCATTTTTGATAACAACCCTTTCCTCCATACTTTGTCATAGGCTTGTTGGAGATCAACAAAAACCGCGACTGTATGTTTTCCATCTTGAAAGCCATCAATTATTTTTTGACTTAATCCAAACAATTGATCTTCTGTTCTTTGCCCTATCCTAAAGCCTGCCTGATATTTATTTAGTAGGCCACATGTCTCCAGCCACCAGTATAATCGGTTATTTACCATTCTCTCAGCGATCTTTCCAACACATGAGGTGAGAGATATTGGTCGGTAACTTTTCGTTTCGTCGGGTGGTTTATCTTTCTTTAAGATTGGAATTATAATAGCATTTTTCCATCCCCTTGGTACTATTCCTGTCTCCCATGTTAGATTTATAATTTTGAGAAGCATCTGTTTACCTCTCACGCTAAGATGCAAGAGCATTTCATTGTGTATCTTATCTGGTCCAGAGGATTTCCTTAACTTGAGTTTTTTCATAGCTCTGTGAAGTTCTGACATGGTAAAGCCCTCTTTGAACAGGTATGAGATAGCTTTTGGGGCCTTTTCTTGATGTTTAAGGTCTTTAATCAATTTTTTGTCCTTTTCACTTCTTTTTGATGCCTTATTTACTGAAGCAAAATGTTTGTTGAAGATCATGGCTTTTTTTTGGTCGCTTATGCAAGACAAAGTTGTTTTGTTTGGGTTTTTTGTTCAAAATGGGAAAATATCACAATAAACCACAATAAAACAAGAAATCGAAGAAATAAAACAAATTACAGTGCAACTTCTCAATAACGGCAACCCCTGGATAGCGTCTTTGACCTCTGGTCCTGATTTTTTTGCTAGAAGTTATTACTAATAAAAGCCTCAAAATAGCAGCACATACTTTTTAGTAAAACCCCTGTTTAGCGTCATCAGTATAGCAATAATTTGCAGATGACGTGGACGCTTGATACAAAAAAATCTAGCCTAATAGCTGTCATCTGCATTTTTTGCCAAATTGGGACCTAAAATTTGCCAAAAAACCCCCAAAAATTTGCCAAAAAGATCAAAATTTGCCCAAAAATTTGCTGAGGAGAACAAAGCGTTTCAGTAAAAATTAACACGCGATACAGAAAAAAAATATATAAAAGACAATTTATTACATTTAAGGAGGCTACATTTATTAATTTACACAATAGCGTTGTTACAAAGATTTTAAAGGATCATTATCCGTAGAGAGTAACTTCCCTTGGTTTGGGCCCAGGCAAAGCTGCAACATTTCTCAAGTTTCGCACTCTTTTTTTTCGTTATTTTGTTTTTGCTTCTTTTTTTTTTTCCCAAAATTTGCCACGCGATTTGCCAATTTTCCCATAATTTGCCACGATTTGCCAATTTTAGGAAATTTGCCAAATTTTGCGGATTGCCCTGATATTTGCGGCGGCAAAAAATGCAGATTACAGCTAATAGGTAACCTCGTTTCCAACTAACGTCATCTCATCCTCTTACTCTTAGCCAATAAAAATACTTCTTGTCCTGTCAATGAAAACAAGTATTGTCATTAGTTTTACAAAATGACTTACTGCTGAAGTATTTTTGTGACATATTTTAAGAAAACCTTTTGGCATCAAAAAGCCTCAAAAGCATCGACTTCTGACCTCATCATCTGCGTGCAAGCAAAAATCATTGAGGACAAGCTTGGATTGGTGGATTTTCAAGTGACCAATGGTTGGCTCAATAGATTTAAACAGCGTCATGGCTAGACACATTTTTCAGATTTTTTACCAGTGCCTGCTCTTTAATTTATCACTTTCATATTGTCATATTGTGAGCGGGTTACAGGTATAACCTTTATCAACAGGAAAAATACACATTCTAACATGTTTGGGACGTTTTTTATCACAGGCACTGGATTGCGCGTCACATCATTATGCATCTGGGTCTCACCACACCCCCTTGTCCGCCATCTTGAAAACCTTTGGATAACGGCATAATTTCCCAGTCCCAGGCAGCTTCTAATGGTGCTCACACTACTATAATAACAATAATAACAATAATAATAATAATAAAATTGAGCTTTATATAGTGCAATATCCACTAAATGTGCTCAAAGCGCTTTTCAAGGGGTCCCTGGTCAACAGCAATATTTAACATGTAGGACGGGACATGCCGCCTGTTAGGCGATATTATAATTTTTCGGACAAAGACAACGCTGTTAACAGCCAGGTACTCATTTTACACCTGAGTACGGTGAGAGAAAAAGAGTAAAGAGCCTTTTCCAAGGACTCAACTATGTGCTGAGTGTGAAGCTCGAACCCAGGACCTTTTGATCCGAAAGCGAGTGTCATACCACAAGACCAATAGCCGCACTATGTTATGACGATTGACCCAAAATGCAAATTCCGTACCCTACTTATGCACCGTCGCAAACCACCCCGGAAGCTTCAACACATAGCACCATTTAACCTCTGCGGTTTCCGGCTCATTGCCACAACGGGTACATGTTGGAAGAAACACAGAGAAAAGAAAATTAATTGACTTGAGGAATTGTTTTGTATATTTTGCCTTGTGTAGTAGAGCGTCGCGGATTATTGATGTATTAGAAGACCAGAGCTCCCTTTAGAAAATTGGAATATGAACCAAATTATAGGGGAGTTCAGATAATATAAACTACTACTACTACTACTACTATTACTACTACTACTACTACTACTACTACTACTACTACTACTACTACTACTACTACTACTACTACTACTACTACTACTCTACTATTACTACTACTACTACTACGTACTACTACTACTACTACTACTACTACTACTACTACTACTACTAGACCTGTAAATTCTCAGTCAATTAACTGAAATCAGTCAATTTGTCAAATTCAAATATTTAAAAAAAAAGGAAAGAAAGAAAGTATTCACAATCGTAGTCGAATGACCGTAAAGTAATTAGGAGTGTTCCATAACGCTATGCATAGCTCATGGGAGCCGTTTATATTAACGATGGATTTATTGCCAAGGCGAAGCGGTGCTTTTTGATATTGGCGTGACTGAACACATCCCTGTGTGATTTCACACAGCCTTCGTTAAATTATTTTTTCACTTTCCAACCTGTCGTGATCCCAACGGTAGCCAATTTTAACTGAGCCGCCGAGCGATAAATTTCACTGTTTCGTCTAAGCCAAAATTGACCACATTTACAAGCTGGGTTTTAAAAGTATAAAATAAGTAAAATGCGAATGCCGGAAGTAACATCTCTAGTAGATGATAATGGGAGACACCTTTAAATCGAAAGTTAGATTAGGAGAGATTGCTACAAGCACATTTCGATTGCCTCACGTTGTAAACAAACTGGTTGACCGTTTCTTCACTGATTGGGTACCTGATTATAAGGAACAATGGTAAATAGCCTAATTAATTCCCGTGCAAATCAGGACGTTTTCTGCCATTGTTTTGCTCAAGCCCAAGCGAGCTTGCTGTTTTGTGGCGATTTACCTTCATTTCGATTCTTTGAATTTTTCCGCTACGCCTGCCGAAGTTTCTTCTTGATAATTCACTTCTACTTAATAAATCAGTGTATTGGCCAGAAGTCATATTTATTTAATTTTTTTTTCTTATGTCATTAACTGATTGAAAATCAAGTTTGCTCATTGCTGCATTATTCTAATGTTCAATTCAGACTTGGCGAGCATCGATAAAGATGTGAGGACTAAAAATTCAATTGGTCATGGCTAGAAGTTAAAGATGATAATGGTGATTATTTTTCTGACTATGTCAGAAAAATTCCAGAGGCAGGAATATGACTTTGATGAAGTCTTCTTTACCTATATGAATGACATGCTTATATTTAGCATTCCTTCTACATCAAATTATGGCAGTCATACTTCCAGTAAGAAATAACACCATTTTAATGTATTGTATTTATCACTCTCCTCTCCAATGATGCCCTTATTTTTAAAAATATAATTGAATCTTCAGTTTGTCGGAGAGTTTCAGTCAATTTTTATAGAGCTCATTTACAGGTCTATACTACTATTACTACTACTACTACTACTACTACTACTACCACTACTACTACTACTACTACTACTACTACTACTACTACTACTACTACTACTACTACTACTACTACTATTACTACTACAACTACTACTACTACTACTACTACTACTACTACTACTACTACTACTACTACTACAGTACTACCACTACTACTATTTCTACTACTGTAACTACTACTACTATTATTACTATCACTACTATTACTAGCAATCAGTGAAGGGAAAATTTTCTGTCTTTCACAGTACATGGAGATTTGTCAAACGGGGGAAAACAGAATTTTAGTGTTTGTTTTCACGTTAGGTGGGTTCCATTGTAGGGAGAATAAAAAATGAAGGAATTTACAGGGGGGGAGGGGGGAGGGGGGTGAATGGAGACTTTCTTGTCTTAGTCAATATTCCATCTCATTGAGGTTTCCATTAACTCACTCAACCCTAACACCGACTATTTATGACATTATTCTGAGACAAATTATAGGCATAGGATCAAAGCTAATGTGTTTAGTTAATGATAGTTGAATAAAACTATCTATGTACATGCTCATTTTTAATACATATTTTCCAATTTTGAAAAGTAGCAAAATTCTCTAGGATTGAGTGAGTTAAAGCAGGTTTGACTGTACCTTTAGATTGTTAAAACATTTGTTATGATTGGCTTACAACAACAACAAAAAATGAGGGAGGGGGGATGGGGAACAAAATAGATAGATGAATAACTTTAAAATGTATAACTTTTTCATTATTCGTTCCTTTTTACAGGAAGTGGTTTCGGAGGAACTCCACGCCTTTCCCAGGGACAGCTGCCATGTACGCACCAAGCCTCGGTGCATCCTATCCAGTCGGCCTCGCTGGGTGATCCACAAACACCGCATAAGTCGAATCCACTACAGGCTACTGGCTGATTACAATAATCTCAGTGGTGTTCTGAGAGCCACCTGGTGATGACAACGAGTTTAGAGACGTACTATGGCTATCTCTGATTTTGTTTTACCATGAGCAATGATGTTATCCGTATTGAAATGTTAGTGTGAAGGTATCTAGGAAGCCGTCGCTTATATTGTGTTGTTGTTATGATATTATTATTATTATTATTATTATTATTATTATTATTATTATTATTATTATTATTATTATTATTATTATTATTAATATTATTATTATTAATATTAGTTATAGTAATATTAATTTGTGTGTATGTGTGTGTGTTTGGAAAGGTAAAGAAGTGAAAAATTACTCTTAACGTCAATAAAGATCAATCTGGTATGATGTTTGAGTGAATCAGACAGACACACGTGTGTTGCAAGTTCCTTAAGACCCCTAAAGGCAAAGAAACAATTCCATTTTGTGATAGTTTAATAAAGTTGTGTGTGTAAAACTCATCATGTATTTTTGGTTTTTTTTTCTGGTTTATAATTTTGTGATACAGAGTTGCCAATTTTCCGTACATTTAATTACAGTCAACTGCGGATAATCGCAACACCTTGGGATCAGCAAAAATTTTGCGATTACCCGAAGTGAGCTTCCTGTCCGTGATTGCAACATTTTACAATATATACTAAACTCAAACAAGTAGTTGTAAACATTGTTCTTAGTCCACCACGGACATAGCAATTTGATAACGCTTAGTATCTCTTTACAACTCTCATTGTCTACCTGTTGTAAAATCTCTGCCCAGCCCCCTCGCCTACTATTTAATGGCCACAAATGACACCACAAACCCATACTGCAAAGCCCTGCCCTCTTTTGTCTCAAATAGAATGGTGACACACTACTGTAGCATTAAATCCCGCTCACTCTCGATTTTTCAACCTGTCATGATTTCTTCCATGATGAAATTTAATCATGATATTTTGTTTGATTGATTATGGAATTAACCACTTTTTTAGGGCGAAAATTTGCTGCAATTAACCAAAGTTTGTTACAATTAACCAGTGACTTTTTTATATTTTTTTATAGAATTAATTCTGTTTCTTGGGAAATGATGCGATTAACCGAAAGTTGTGATTATCCGGAGTGGACTTTACCTGTTAAATGAAAGAAAAAATTAAGTACAAACAATAGTTTTGCTGGAGTTCAGCGCTCAGAAAGGGGTCGGTCAATGTGTTTGTGTAAAAAGTTCAGTAAATTTTTGCCTCCTGAATTGGCAACCCTGGTGATGATTGTGACCAGTGTTGAAAGGTCATTTCCTCAATGCTTCAAAACAAGAAAGACAACTCTTATTATTTAACTTGACTTGGCTTAATTACAGGCTTTCCATCCAGTATTTCTCATATTTTAAAATGATTAATAAATAATTGAGTTTTATATAGAGCAAAATCCAATAAACGTGCTCAAAGCATGTAGGGCGGGACATGACGCCTGTTAGGCGATATTACAATTTTTTTTCGGACAGATTCAGCGCTGTTAATGGCCAGGTAGTCATTTTACACACCTGAGTACAGTGAGAGAATGTGAGAAAAGCCTTTTCCAAGGACTCAACTATGCGCCGAGCGAGGCTCGAACCCAGGACCTTCCGATCCGAAAGCGAGTGTCATACCACTAGACCTCACAGCCACACAATACGCTGTGAAGTCCAAATTATGATAATATGGGAATGTTGACTAAAATATGATATATATGCAAAAAATCAGAGTGAAACAAAAATTTAAAAAGTTTGATAGTAGAAGGCCATTAAATAAATTTCAACCTAGACGAGAATTCTGAGTAGCCAGACAGATGATTGTCACAGGAATAGACTTCAACAGTCATGACGTCATTTCCCTCTAATGACGCATAGTAACTTAGTAACTGGTTCTAAACTATCGGAACAATGGCGGATGCTCTTATGAAATACTTCTCCGAGGAGCATAAAAGTGTATACAGAGGAGAAAAACATAAATCTGATCATGTTTTGACTTTTATACATTCTTATCACATATGTGAAAAAGTTCTAGCCAGCATGAAGGATAAAAAGTACCGATTTTCTTTGTTTAGAAACAAGCTGCTCGTTGCTGGGCAAACTCGACATCAGACTATTGAATTGAATCCAATTGGCGGGTGGTTGGATGGGAGCATCACCCTTGAATCATATACCTATGATGTTCGCATGGGTGTACGATCCGATAGTGATGTCGTTTCTTCTTCTCTTTACTAGCCTATCCTGCTTCTTTGGTTTGTGATTGTATTTTTGACAGGGATATTTTTTTTTTCTGTAAATCTTCTGCCTGTTTGTTCTTGGTTATTTATAATTTAGCTTATGATATCTTTAGGTTATGATTTTGATTTACATTTGTACTATTTTTGTTAGATTGCTTGTTTTTTTGTTTCAGCGGTCTCTCATATAACCTCAATTGTGTTGGAAGAGACCTAAAGCAACAAACAACAACGAATCCAATTGCAGGATTTTCCTTCCTTCTTCTAGCTTGATAAGTCTCCATCATTTCAGTGAATGTTAAATGTGAAATTTTGGATGGTTGCGTGTGTTGAAAATATGATTTAAAAAATATATATATGAGAAAATTTGCAGAAATATTGGGGAAAATATGTCTTTTTCAAATGATTAAGGTTGGTTGGCATGTCTGTAATTATAATTACTTTTGGTCCCTGTTCAGACATAGAGCTGCAACGACGTATATTTATTTGCAATTCTGTTAACCTAAATTGTTATGAGCTCATTGTGATAATGGAAATACTCTCAAACCAATGCAAAATGTAGTCCATAACAAAGATGATAAAACGAGCCCATAATTGGGTTTTGTTATCAGATCTGCAAATATGTATGCCTTGGGCTGCAGCGATGCTCTTCCATCGCATCTGGTTCTTGGAGAGCTTGCTCAGTTGATGCCTTGATTGTGACAGTTCTGCGCCTTTTACCTCTTCTTAACTCTCTCCTTACTAGCTATTTTCAATTTTCAGGATTTTCCCCCAAAACTTCACACCCAACTAACACAAATATAGATTTGTTATCACTCAAACACAATAGCAGTAAGTTCTTGAGATAAATAATTTCTTCAGCAAAACATATCTCTGCAACACACTGTTCATTTTCTTTAAATTTTATGATGTACAAGAGAATTTTGAATAAGAAAAATGTTGATTGTATCGTAACGAATATGACGATTTTCCAATAATTGGTAAGGAGAGGGTTAATGTCCACCGGTCATCTCCATGTTTTCTTTGGACCTCCAACTTTATATTCCCCTTGAGGATTCCACTTTAGAGCCTGTCTGGTTACATTTGATGACCTTTCTCTGAGTGAGAGAATGTCCAATCCCGTGACATTTCTGACACGGGTCTCTCTGGGTGGAGTTCCTGACCTCCCATAATTGGCAGGGAGGCACTTACTGTGTCTTCTATCCCCCTATTACTGGGTGGGGTTCCTGACCTCCCATAATGGACAGGGAGGCACTTACTGTGTCTTCTATCCCCCTATAGATAGTTCTTAGTTGACGTCACTCAGGTCTTTGTTATTGTTTTTTTTTTTTGCCATCCGCGTTTATGAGTAATGCTCACTAAACTGTATTAACCTGACTATAAACGTTCATGGACACACACGGTTTTGTGTGTTGGTCCGTTATACTTCCGGATGGCAATGTTTTGAGCTTCTTGGCCAAGCGCATACTATCTATAACTGGGTGGGGTTCCTGATCTCCCATAATGGACAGGGAGGCACTTACTTTGTCTTCTATACCTCTATATCTGTTTTCCAACATTCTTTATGACTTTGTCTTTGAATGAGATTGCTTGGTTTTATCCTGGCTGTGGCCGATACCCTGGCTGGGAGGGAGACAGTCAAATGTATAGTTAGATTTTTGGGAGATGATATTTATGTCTTGTAAATCATCTCTCTGTTGTGCCCTGTATTATGTTATGTTTACATATTACATATATATTATTTTTAAACATTTGAGTGTATTCCTCTTAGTGGAGACCTGTGCTTGTGTACGGATGAGACTTTTAAGTGATCTAAAACTAAGTACACCGATAGTGTGTTCTTGGAGTCTACATTTGTTTCCTATTTGACCAAATTCCCCTTTCTTTCCTTTTTACTGGCGCTGATATAAGCTAAATTTGTTGCAAGAGACGTAAAACCCTTAAAGAAAGAAAAAACAACACGATGTCTCAAAACAGTATTATGTCGGGGGTGAGTGTAGAATCAAAATGACAAGCAGAAATATAAACTTTTGAGTTGTTTTCAATGTGATAAATTTTATTCTATTCGTCGTTATAAAAAGTAATCCTTCAGAGCCATTCAGCCCATGGAGCCGGAGATAAATGGTCAATAGCAATTACTTGCTACCCTCTCGATTGGACTCAAGTCTATCGCAAAGTAATTTCCACCAGATCTAACAGACCCAGCTACCCAATCACTGCTGGGTGGACAGGGGTGTCAGGAATAAATCTCGACTGCACCCGGGATCGATCGAGGTCCCTTTGATTGTGAAGCGAGTGCTCTACAAACTGAGCTATCGGGACTCCCATTCTTCATCATAACGAATATAAATTAACCCCAACTTTGATATTAATTTGTGGCTAATGTAAATGTTGCTGCTCGAAGCTCGAAGAAATAAATAACAATATGAAATTGAATGTAATACGAAAACATAAATGGACGTTTCGGGTTTCCCCTGTGAGAGACAGAGCAGTGAGAAAGTGCGGCGATGTGGTCTTGTGGTATGGCACTCTCTTTCGGATCGGAAGGTCCTGGGTCCGAGTCTCGCTCGGCGCATAGTTGAGTCCTTGAAGAAGGCTCTTTACTCACATTCTCTCACCGTTCTCAGGTGTAAAACGAGTACCTGGTCGTTAACAGCGTGTCTCTCTCCGAAAAAAAAAACGTAATATCGCCTTATAGGCGTCATGTCCCGTCCTACATGTTAAATGTTGCTGTTGGCTAGGGACCCCTTGTAAAGCGCTTTGAGCACGTTTAGTGGATATTACGCTATATAAGAGCTCCATTAAAAAAAATAGAAAAAAGAATACCAGACAAATTATTTATAGTTATGAATAAATACGACATATTATGTTAATTCAATAGTTATACCTCACTGTGTTCCTGCATGCCACTACATTTAGTATTACGGCTGTGTCCACTTTGACGACTACGTATTCCAGTTCCTGCCACGGGCTGATCTGCGATCCACGAACCCCTCTATCGTAAATAGCTGAACCGGGATCAGCTCGTAGCTAGGACTTCATAGACATCGTAAACTTATAGCCTGACACTGACCAAAAAATGACGTCAAAAGACAAGTCTTTGGTCGCCAAAGAAAACAAATCGTGAGTTGTATTCGATAGTTCAACCAATGGGATTACTTGTTTCCTTGAGTAATACTAACAACTAGCGAGACGGTGCAAAAACCTAGAAAATGACGTCAAACTTTAGGTCATAGAGGGGTCTAGTGTCAGGCAATCATATGTTATGTGATCAGAATGTATAAAAGTCAAAACATGATCATATTTAGAATGTTTTTCTCCTCTGGATACACTTTTATGCTCGTCGGAGAAATATTTCAGAAGGGCGTCCGCCATTGTTCCGATAGTTTAGAGCCAGTTACTTTGTTACTATGCGGCATTACGAGGGAAGTGGCGACATGACTGTTGAAGCGTATTACTCATAAACGCGGGTGGCAAATAGCAATAACAATAACAAAGACCTGACTGACGTCAGCTTCACATTATCTATAGATAGTATGCAGATGACGTCACTCAGGCCTTTGTTATTGTTTTTGCCATCCGCGTTTGTGAGTTGTTCTCACTAAACTGTATTAACCAGACTATAAAAGGTCATGGTTACACAGAGTTTGTGTGTTGGTCCGTTATACTTCCGGATGGCAATGTTGTGAACTCCTTGGCCAAGCGCATTCTATCTATATGTAGAACCATATCTGGGACAGTCCTGTCCTAGTGCGGAAGGGGTGTTAAGGTTACACGTGGTTTTGTGTGTTGGTACGTTATACTCCCGAATGGCAACGTTGTAAGCTTCTAAGCCAAGCGCATACTATCTATAGATATGCTGTGTCATGTGTCATTGATTCGCTGAAAATATAATCAATGACTAAACATGACGAGTCGCTGTGTGTTATGTATATTTGAAAAAAGTTTCGAAACCAGTGAACTGGCGCACTTTGGAAAAATAGGAATTTATTTTAAAATTTGGCCAGAAACTCTCAACTCCGCGAAGTCCCAGGTTTGAGAGTTTTTGCCAATATGAGGGTCATTTAAATCGATCGATATTTGAAGGACGAGTTTTCTGGCCAAATTTTTAAAATAAATTCCTTTTTTTCCAAAGTGCGCCAATAAACTGGTTAAATACTGAAGGATAGTAAATACATTTTGGCCAGTTGTCGATAAACACGCACAGTTGTATTGCCATTCAAGTCAAAGATTATCTGGTTTTATTTATCACAGCTTGAGTCAAACTTCATCTCTACGAGGGTTGTGGGGGGGGGGGGGGGAGATTAAAAAGCTTACTTAATCTTTAGAACAGATTGTAGTTTGGCTTATTACAAATACAACATCATCTTTGATCATAATTTGAAAGAAATTCAACAAGTGACTTATTGCGTATATAAGAATAATTAGACAGAACACATAATAAATCCTAAACAGACCCGCTTACTTGAAATAATATCATAAATTCGTTGTTAAAAAATATATCTAAATAAAAAAAAGTGACACAAGTTATAAATCCAGTCCTATGGAAGAGTGGTTTTACACTTTCAATGATATTGGAACTAGTTTTATTTTGACATCATACTTTTCTTCCTTGTTCTCATTAAAAGAATAAAATGGCAGTGGTTGGGGCATGTCTGTCACAGACCTGATGAAACACTGATAAGGAAGGCTCTGCGATGGACACCCCAAGGAAAGAGGAAGCGGGGCCGCCCCAAGGATACTTGGAGACGAACCGTTGAGGTACCTAAAGCAGAGAGGTCTGTCCCTCGAGATGGCCCCAATAATAGCTGCTGACAGGACCAGGAGAAGATCCCTTGCATCGAACTCAAGTGCCAGCAGGCCCAGAGAGGATTGATTGAATGAGTGGGCTTGTTCCCTGTTTGACCCAAAAAGGAATAAATTAATAGTTTGGTTGCTCTCTGTGTACTATATTACGGATTTTTCATTGTAGAAAACAGGTCTGGATAAACCTCTCTTTCAATCAGATATTATTATTTCTTGTGCAAAGAATTTAAATAAAATTCCCTTTATTTATCCCAAAGGGGAAATTTGTCTCAAGGGAAGACAGGAATAACCCAGGCGTCAGCCGCAGTGCAGCGCCGCAACTTGAGCTAGGGCGAGGTGATATGCTCAAGGCCATACAGCGCAGCGGCGGGTGATCGAACTCGGTACCTTTCGGGTGCGAAGCAAAGACCGTACCGATGTTGTAACTATGCAATTCACTTGTTTTTTTCTCCTCCTTTTATTATATTGTTAAGCTCTTGAAAAACAGATAGGAAAAAAACAACAACAAAAAAAAAAAACAAAACAAACAATAATACCCCAACCCCCCCCCCCCCCCCCCCCCCAAAAAAAAAAATACAACCCCCCTTCCAAAAAAAACAACAAAAAAACAAAAACAAAAACAAAACCTAAACAAACAACAACAACAACAATTAACAAACAGGAAAGGTGTCCTTCAATTATCGGTCGATTAAGATAAAAATAACCCTCATCTTGCCAAAAACTCTCAAACTCAAACATTGGAAGGTCCTTTCAATCGATCGATATTTGGAGGACTTCAGGCCAACATTTTAAATACGTGCTGTTTTGTTTGTTTGTTTGTTTATTTTTCAAAATTATTTTTTGTTATTGTTGTTGTGATTGTTCTTTCTTTATTTTTTTCTTGTGAGAGTACGAATGAGTTGTCATGCTCTAATTTGCATGATATTATTATTATTATTATTATTATTATTATTATTATTATTATTATTATTATTATTATTATTATTATTATTATTATTATTATTATTATTATGGGGGGGGGGGGGCGAAGTGGCCAAGTTGTAAAGACATTGCACTGTGACAAGGAAGGTCCTGGGTTCGAGCTCCGCTTCAGGCACCTTCAGATTTTTTCCTTGGGCAAGATTATTAACCCCCAGTTTGCTCACTTTGTACAACATGGGTGAATCCTATTGACATCAGACATCTTGTTTCATGAATTATCTGTATTCCTTCACCGAATGCCGAGGCGACGATTTAATATTTTTTAAAATAAATAATTATGATTATTATTATTATTATTATCATCATCATCATCATCATCATCATCATCATCATCATCATCATCATCATCATCATCATAATCATCATTATTATTATTATTATTATTATTTATTATATTATTATTATTATTATTATTATTATTATTATTATTATTATCATTATTATTATTATCATTATTATTAAACCAAAACGTCAGATTTTGACAAGTTAAGTCATCTTTCTTCGTCGATGAGGGCTTAGTTGGTAGAACACTCGCTTCAAATGCAACTGGACCGAGATAGATCCCGAGATATTTTTACCTCCGCCCCCCCCCCCCCCTCCTCCCTCCGTTCCACCCAGCAGTGAATGGGTAGCTGGGATTAGTATATCTGGCGGAAAGTACTCAAAATAGACGAGCGTCCAATGCAACGGATAGCAAACAATTGCTATTCTCCGGGATAAACTCCAGTCAGCCTAATGGCGCTGAGTGAATATATTTCATTGATGTATTTAATTTATTGATTTCTTTTTTTCGAAACGGTGTAGTAGCCCTTCAAATCCATTAGGCCCATGGAGCCGGAGTTCATCCCGGTTTCTATAGTGTGAAACGGGACATTAGCAATTGCTTGCTATCCTTCGGATAGGACGCTAGTCTATCGCAAAGTACTTTCCGCCAGATTTAACAGACCCAGCTACTCATTCACTGCTCAACTAAAAAAAAAAAATAATCTCGATTGCGCCCGGGATCGATCTCGGGCCCCTTGCGCGTGAAGCGAGTGCTCTACCAACTGAGCTATCGATCGGGACACCCCCCCCCCCCCAACCATCACACGGTGTATGATGTATAAATGACAGTTCATCATTTAAGCGGCAACTTAAATGTTGTGGTATGTTATCTCGATAAAACCTCTCTGCTGACATTATCTCTGGTATGGAATGATAATATTGGCAGGTTTTTATCGACTGATGTTGATAATGAGGAAGTTATCAAGTTCAGCTATGTTGTATTACAAACATGCACACAGTCAGTAAAGTGAATGAACTTGTAAGTGAACGAGTAAAGCTGCCATCTCGTCTGGTTGACGTCACTCGGGTCTTTGTTATTGTTTTTTGCCATCCGCGTTTATGAGTTATTGTCACTAAACTGTATTAACCAGACTATAAACGTTCAAGTTGTGTGTTGGCCCGTTATACTTCCGGATGGTAATGTTGTGAGCTTCTTAGCCAAGCGCACACTATTTATAAACACACACCCACCCACACACACACTTATGCTTTTATATGACACTAAACGTGCACAAAGCACTTTACAAGGGTACCCTAGCCAACAGCAACACTTAATATGTAGGACGAGACATGACACATTTTTAGGAGATATTGCCATTTTTCTGACAGAGACAAAGCTGTTGACGTCCAGGTACTCATTTTACACCTGAGTAAGGTGAAAGAATGTGAGTAAAGAGTATTTTCCAAGGACTTAACTAAGCGCCGCTCTGAACTCGACTCGAACCCAGAACCTTCCAATCCGAAGGCGGGTGTCATACCACAAGACCACATAGCTACACAGACCAAACGGCTGTGAATTTGATTGTTGAAATAGTTGTCTGATGGTAGGCTGATGGACCATAGAACTACACGCTACATGCTACAAGCTACACGTTTCATACCCTGGTCTATATAACTTCACATATCATGCTCCATGCTTCATATTTTGCCAGAGACAGAGGGCTTTTGTTTTATTTTCTCCGAAGATGAATTCTTCCGGCGAAGGAAATGTCCTGATTTTGCTTTTGTAACGAAGGAGAAGAAAAAGAAAGAGACGAAGCATATAGTGCCGAGAACATTTCCTTCTCAGAGAATCACGAGGAGAGTTCCAGTGTACATTCCGCCATTTTCTTGAGAATCCTGATGAAGAACTCTTCCCAGATCCCAGAGAAGAGGCCTTCAATCAATTTTTCCTTGTAGACGTCCATGTTAGCCGGATCTAGAAATACACATGTAGCAAAAAAAGTGAGCATGCCCATTTGTTTCTACACGCGTGTAGTGAGTTGTATGGTCCCGCATAAAAGAGACAAGGTTTCACTTTTCTATACACGCTTAAAACGTGTAGCATGTAGCGTGTAGTTCTATGGCCCGTCAGCCTTAAAAACTCATAACCTGACAATAGATAGTATGAAGTTGACGTCACTCGCGTCTTTGTTATTGCTTTTTGCCATCCGCGTTATGAATCATTCTCACAAAACTGTATTAACCAGACTATAAACGTTCATGGTTACACATAGTTTGTGTGTTGGTCCGTTATACTTCCGGATAACAATGCTGTGAGCTTCTTCGTCAAGCGCACACAATCTATAGATAGTATGCACTTGGCTAATGCGTTCACAACATTGCCATCCGGAAGTATAACTCATGAAATATAACCTCCAAGTCAATGCCAATAAAACCGAATTTACAACAATATCGAGGAACAAAGAGGAATGGAAAAGAACAAAGAAAGTCGGCTCACTAATTGGAGACACCGAGGATGTACAAAGAAGAAAACAGCTATCAAACGCCGCACTCAGTAAACTCACCAATGTATGGATTAGAGGTGACAAAATAAAGAGAAAAACCAAACTGAAACTGTACCATGCTCTTGTAAAACCGGTACTTCTGTATAACTGCGGCACTTGGGCGTTGACAAAATCCGAAGAAGAACATCTGGATGCCTTCCATCGCACACAGCTAAGAAGGGTACTGGACATCAAATACCCCAAAAAGATCTCAAATGAATCACTCTATAAGATCACAAAAGAAAGACCAATCTCCCTTGACATTTTACAACAACGATGGCAACTTTTCGGTCACATACTACGCAGGGACAAAAACATACCAGCAAACCAAGCCATGTCGGGATACTTCCAAAAACACGGGAACCTTTTCAGAGGAAGACCGATCACAACACTCCCTGTGATCCTAAACAAAAACCTCACAACACTTGGACAAAGCATTAGTCTCATAACGGCAGGGGACCTTGAAAATCTGAGAACCCTAGCAGAGGACCGGCAATATTGGAGACACCTCACACAGGAAATACTGGAAACAGCCAAGGCGACCCGATCTTTCGGTCGAGACGCGAAAGGCATCTAAATAAAAAATAATAAGTATAACTGGCCAACACACAAAACTTTGTGTAACCATGATCGTTTATATTCTGGTTATTACAGTTTAGTGAGAATTACTCATAAACGCGGATGGCAAAAAAACAACAAAACAAACAATAACAAAGATCTGAGTGACGTTATCTTCGAACTATCTATAGCCTTCGGCCCGTCAATAAAAAACGAAAAAAAAAAACCAAACAAACAAACAATTCCAGACTACCAAAAGAAATAGATTTTAAAATTGATATCTCATAAACAAACGTCTTGATTTCCTCAGTTAATGAGAGAGAGACGCATCCGCAATGCTATGTAAGGGCATGTTCACGCGACTGCTTGCAAATAAGTACACGCCGGCTGCAACATTTGTAAAGCGTTTTGTTTTTTGTTTCAATGGTTTTACGGCGCTTGCAACACATTAAGGTCATATCAGCGACAGTAAAAAGGAAGAAAATGGGGTAGTCAAAAGTTCTAGAATTACAATTAAAGCACCCAAGAAAAGGTAAGACAAAGAGGAATTGGTACAAATAGGGAACAGAAATATGTAGGTTCTAAGAGCACACTATCAATGTACTTAGTTTGAGATCACCTAAATGTTTCATCCAGACACAAGCACAAGATCCCACTAAGAGGAATATATTTAACTGTTTACAAATCATAAGTGACCCCTCGCCTCAAAACAGTATTATGTCGGGGTGATAAAGATGTTGAAAATTAAATTTATAGCCTGAAATCTCAGACTTGCGTTGAGTTTGTGTATTTTATATTGAGAATAATGAATATCATAAATTAGGGCGCCGAAGACCAACAATTCACAATTTTAAAAACCAGTTTAGCTTTAAATTGACTTTTTAGCATCTGGTTCATCCCCACATAATACTGTTTTGAGATGATGGGTCACTTATGTTAAAAATAAAAATAACAATACATAACAGAGATGATTTACAAGGAAAAACATATAATCTCCCAAAACTATAACTATATATTCGACTGTTTCCCTCCCAGCCAAGGACTCCGGCCAGGGTCAGGACAAAACTAAATAATCTCATTCCAAGACAAAAAAAGAAAGAAAGCAATTTGGTAACCAGATATAGTGGGATATAAAACAAAGTAAGCGCCTCCCTGCCCAGGCCACTATTGGAGGTCAGGAACCCCACCCAATAAATCGCCTTAATGCCAAAGTAACGAAAATATCGAATTTAAAGGATAGAAACGAAAGTTCAAATTCTTTTCGTATTTTTACGAAAAAACCTGTCTGTCCTTACTCTCTCTCTCTCTCTCTCTCTCTCTCTCTCTCTCTCTCTCTCTCTCTCTCTCTCTCTCTCTCTCTCTCTCTCTCTCTCTCTCTCTCTCTCCTCTGTCACGTCTCTAGAAAATAACTTCATTACTATACAGTGCATTCTTTTCTCCAAAAAAAAAAAAAAAAAATAAATAAATAAAATAAAATAAGATAAAAAAAGAAGTTCTCTGAGTCTTTAAAAAATCTGTTCATAGGTCCAGTCAGACTGACGTTTATATGTTTGCAGGTCTGATAGGCGAACACAATTATGGGTTTATTTTAACATTGTTATTATGAACAATGGTTACGTTGGTTTGATTTTTTATTCTCATATAATAATAATAATAATAATAATAATAATAATAATAATAATAATAATAATAATAATAATAATAATAATAATAATAATAATAAATAATAATAATAATAATAATATAATATATATATATATATATATATATATATATATATATATATATATATATATATATATATATATAATTTGTGCGGCTGGGTGGTCTTGTGGTATGACACTCGCTTTCGGATCGGAAGGTCCAGATTCGAGCCTCGCTCAGCGCATAGTTGAGTCCTTGGAAAAGGCCCTTCATTCTCATTCTCCCACTGTACTCAGATATAAAATGAGTCGTGAACAGTGTTGTCTCTGTCAGAAAAAATGTAATACCGCCTGACAGGCGTCATTTATGTTGCTGTTGGTTATGGACCCTTGTAAAGCGCTTTGAGCATTTCGTGGATATTGCACTATATAAAAAGCTCAAGCTTACTACAACAATGAAGCCATATTGCGTTTAGGTAAAATACTCTAAACATTCGCCAGTCGGATATCAGGTACCAACACACAAAATTATGTGTAACCTTGACCGTTTATAGATAGTATTCGCTTGGCTAAGAAGCGCACAACATTGCCATCCAGAAATATAACGGACCAACACACGAAACTCTATGTTTCTATGAACTGTTATAGTCTGGTTCATACAGTTTAGAGAGAAGTACTCATCAACGTGGATGGCAAAAAAACAATAACAAAGACTCGAGTGACGTCATCTTCGTTCTATCTATAGTCTGATTGATACAATTTAGTGAGAACTCATCACCAAAATGGTTGTATAAAAATAGGTATCCCAGACGACTGCTGATAACGTGAATGTTTCTTCACAAATCATCAAAAATGAGGTCTCTCTGAACAGTCTCTCCTTCTCTTGAATTTATGTTCTTTGTGAAAATCTTATACTTATACCATTCAAATCAGCAGCCTTTGAAGATGACAACAGTAAAAATTGAGCCTGCTAGCCTTTTTTTCAGTGCAAAGCGCCATCTATGTAAACAAAGCCTGATATTTTTTTTTTCTTTCTCTAACAAGGATTAAGGCTATCTTTCTTCATAAATCATCAAAAAAATTAAACTTTAAAAACCGATAAATTTTTAATTTTATTTTCCGATTTTGATAAATAAAATGATATTTTCCATCGTTTGGAAAGTCACACGGGGCTCTGTAATATAATTTTTGCAAGTTGTATAACGAAATTTTAGTTTGGGAAACCTATTTAAAACATGAACGAAGAGCTGAATGACGTCAATGTCGTTCCATCTATAACAAATGTGGGTTATCAGTCCTGCAAATAAGTGCACGTCGAGCCAGGCCCTTGGGCCAATTGATTTCATTGTTCAATTTTTTTTTTTTAAACTCCCATTTATTATTAACTGTGGACTGGCCACGTGAAAAACAAGGCGTGGGAAACAAAGGGGTAGACAAGAACGTAAAACGATTTCTGATTGGTTAAGGGAGAGAAAATAGTCCGTCCAAAACCCCTTTCATTGGACTTCGCAAACTTCTTACGTTTTACCCCCCTCACTAGTAATTTGCGCCCCGAGGCTGTTGTATAACATTGTGAAGGGACAGAAGGAGGGGGGGGGGGGGGGGGGGGGGGGGGGGGGGGGGGATTTGCAACCACGTGCATCAGTTGAAATGAGAAAAAGAAAGAAAAGACTGCATTCCCAAAGTAGACAATTAATGTGCTGTGGACAGCAACATCCTATGGATGATAATGGTTGTGGGCCAGCAGCAGCTATTTGGAATAATATTATGTCCCTTTATTTATATCCTTTTGTGCGGTAGTCTGTGATCCGAACCCACTTATGGAGCTAGTTTAACGTTGTTTTAATGGACAATATTTTGCGTCATTTTTTATAGATTGCCATTGCAACAATGAGCACATAAGGAATTGGGCTATCAGATCTGCAAATAAGTGCACGTCAGTTCTCACGCTTGCTCCACACAACACACCTATTGAGTTGAGCAACTACAAACAATGAATGATACCCTAGAAAGAGGAGCTACGACGCGTTAGCTCTCCTCTTTCTAGGATGATACCCAGCGGCATCTATATAATAAGAGTGTTCTAGATTACACCCATTGTGCCTATCGTCATTGTTCAGTAAGCTAGAGAGATAGAAGAGAGAGGCGATGAGAGAGAAAGAAAAAGACACACACACACACACACACACACACACACACAGAGAGAGAGAGTGAGAGAGAGACGATGAGAAAGAAAGACACACACAGAGAAAGAGAGAGAGCATGAGAAAGAGATAGAGAGAGAGAGAGAGAGAAAGAGAGAGAGAGAGAGAAAGAGAGAGAGAGAAAGACACAGAGAGATAAAATGAAGAGAGAGAGAGAGAGAGAGAGAGAGAGAGAGAGAGAGAGAGAGAGAGAGAGAGAGAGGGGGGGGGGGGTGAAAGTTCCTGGCCAACAGTAACATTTAACAATTAGGACGGGGCATGAAGCCTGTTAGACGATGTTATAATTTTCTACGACAGAGACAACGCTGTTAACGACCAGGTTCTCATTTTACACCCGAGTACAGTGCGAGAATGTGAGTAAAGAGCCTTCTCCAAGGACTCAACTATGCGCCGAGCGAGGCTTGAACCCAGGACCTTCCGATCCGAAAGCGAGTGTCATACCACAAGGCCACATAGCATCACAGAGATGACATTAAAAGCCAGATAAATAAAGTACGCTATGCCTTTAACAGTCTTCGACCAATATGGAATTCAAAGTCTCTTACATTGAAAAATAAAATCCGGATTTTCAATAAAAATGTAAAGTCGGTTCTTTTATAGTTCGGAAACAAGGCGAGTGACTAAAACCACCACAAATAATATTCAAGCATTCATAAACAGGTGCCCCAGAAACATCCTTAACTCAACTATGCGCCGAGCGAGACTCGAACCCAGGACCTACCGATCCGAAAGCGAGTGTCATACCACAAGACCACATAGCCGCACAAATAAAACAAACATTTTGTCAAAGCATTATGAGGTTTACAAGATGGAACGTTGTTTTCTTTTATGCAATGTGAAAAATTTGCCTTCCACAAAAACATTTCCTAACTGTGCGGCGATATGGTCTTGTGGTATGAACACTCGCTTTCAGATCGGTAGGTCCTGGGTTCGAGCCTCGCTCGGCACATATTTGAGTCCTTGGAAAAGGCTCTTTACTCACATTCTCTCACAGTACTCAGGTATAAATGAGTACATGGCCGTTAACCTGTCGGAAAAAAAGTTTATAATATCGCCTAACAGACGTCATGTCCCGTCCTAGATGTTAAGTGTTGCTGTTGACCCTTGTAAAGCCCTTTGAGCACGTTACGTGGATATTGTGCTTTATAAAAGTTCACTAAAGAAAACAAAACTAATCTAGTGGCTTGTGTTTGAATCGCTTCTCGAGTTCCGCCGTCACTCATCACCGACGTGTACTTATTTGCAGGTCTGATAACCCAATTCCTTATGGGCTCATGGTTGGTAATCTA
>NC_088370.1:24677065-24709565 GCF_034508935.2 Berghia stephanieae | reverse complement strand
AACATCTCTGCCAAATTTCATCAAAATTGATACACTCGCTCATTTTATTTTTTCCGCCATCAACCCCACTTTTTTTTTACAAAAACCTCATATTTTTTTCCATTTTCATTTATCCTTAATTTTGTCCATACTTTCCATAAATGAAAATGATTTATATGAAAATAAAGCTTATTTTCTGACCTTTAAAATGATACCCAACACTTAACATTTATTTTTTAATTGAAACAAAATTGCTGAAAACAATAAGTGGGCCATGTTGACTTCAAAACCCAAAATTTCCCGATAGCCGCGAGATGCTGGTTTTGAGGCAGCAGTGAGATCACAGATTCTCTCTGTAAAATTGACAAAAAATGTCAACAGAAAAATATAAATAACTCTGGAACCCTAAGTCGTAGAGAAACAAATAAGGTGTCAAATTTTGTTTTTTCAAGTCCCATCCCCTGACTGGGTCAAATTAAGATATTTTGAGTTTGAAAATTTTATCAAAGTGCCTAATCAAGTTGGACCCCCATCTATTTTTATCTACCTGTCGCCCATACTGGGTGTCTCGTTTCCTTCAGTGCCAATTTAATAATCCCTTTTGATGTGGATGAAATAGGGTAGTTGACGATTTAAAAAAAAGATAGTTTGCCAAATCAAAATACTCGTTTAATAAAATTCATCTCAGGAAAATCAGTCTCAACGGCCATTCAAGCCAGTTTAAGGTAAATACGAGTAGATTTTCTAGCCTCTAGTTCCAACTTATATGTTTACAAATTTGATATTGAAAAGCGCTTTAGGATTGAAACGACTCTAGCTCAGTGGTGGCATCTTTCAATTAGGTAATATCACCATGGATCTTTTGTCCGGCTTTTATTTTATTTGTCAATATATAATTAATAATAAAATAGCATAATAAAAACCTTGATGGGTTTAAAATTTCCTCCCATTGTAAGGTTCTCCATATGGCTATGGTGATATCTTGTTAGGCTTTTTAAATTTTAACAAGCTGCGTTGCAACACTTCATATATAGTCTGATAACTGAGAAATCGAAAATTTTCTTTTTCTAATCTCTATTATATGGTGAACTCGAGGTCATGATTTTTTTCCTATACTATAAGGGTTAGTTACAGGGCTTTGTTCTTAGGGTTAGTTGACGGAATATTTGAGTTAGTTCCCCTTAGCACATGCAGCTTTCAGGAGGCCTCTTAGTTTTTGTTGATCCAAACTAAACTAAAAAAAAATTAACGGGTCCTACTTCAATGTTATCTCCAGATGCCTCTTAATCTTAGTATTCAGGTTTTCAAAAGTGGGAATCCGGCTCACTTTACACTCGCAATTCTAGCTACCGTTGCCATTGTTTAATGAATTATGTCGTCTGCTTAAGACTGCTGCAATGATGTTTGGTAAGTTGCGACTGATATTTCCATGACGTCACATGCTTCTGAGTTGCAGTCTTTTTTAATACAACTGCATTCTATGAATCATGTTATCATTGCCATTTATTAATTGCATCCTTGTTCATTTTCAGAAACTAAAAATGGGTAAGGAAAAAGTCCACATCAACATTGTTGTCATTGGACATGTCGACTCTGGCAAGTCCACCACCACTGGTCACTTGATCTACAAATGTGGTGGTATCGACAAGAGATCCATTGAGAAGTTTGAGAAAGAAGCCCAGGAGGTGAGTTTATTCATATTTAATTACATTTGAATAGGGAGTTTAATAGAAATTCTAAATGTACCTCACACACTTGAAACCAATGTCATATGAAAGAGCTGGCAACACAGATTACAAAAGTTTGAATTTTGTTTGTATCTTGATTAGAAATGTAGTTACGGCAGTTCAAAGTCTGAAATTTCAGACCGATTTTTACCCCAAAATTACCATTGCAAAGTTGTGACCGAAATCGTGTGATAATAAAAAATGGTTAAAACAGTCAATATGGAGTTCTTATAATATATTGTATACCAAAATGTTCGTCTTATCGAGGACAATGCATTTACATTAATAAAGAGGAAGATAAACATTTCAAATTAACACATTATTACATAATATGACGCAAATGTTACATAATCAAAAAACTCGGCTAGATGTAAGAAACAATTTGCTCTATCACTTTTGGATTTATCCCCAATGTCTCATTGAAACAATTGCAAATAATTCCCCTCTTCTAATTAATACATAAAAAAGGGTTTGAGAGTATTTAAATGAAAAGATATAAACATGTTGTGTAATGTCATGTTTATTTTTACCTATGGCAATTTAATTGCATATAAATAAAATGGGAGATTGAAAATGTTCAAATAAATTGAAACAGATTCCATATTATACCTAATTAGAAGGAAAGTTCTGGCTTTTAATACTTTAAAAAAATTCTGCTGAACCACTTTGGGTTTATTGCTATTACATCATTTGAACTGACAATTAATATAATTTTATCCCCCCACCCCCTCTCCCCTTCTCTCTCAATATATGGTGGTGTCAAAACTAATAGAACTTCTTACCATAATAATTATTAAGGCTAAGGTCTTTAGAATATGGATACAAATGATAAACATATCTAAACATATGGGAAAGAAACTTGATGACTTGATGGCAAAGTAAAATAAAATTAAATTAAAACAATTGGTATTTTTAAAATGTCGATATTATTAATATCGGATTTCACAAAGAGAAGAAATATACGAACTTTTAAAACAAAAACTATAAAAAGCCTATAAATAAAGTTGGAAAGTATGTATTCAAAATAAAAACATAGCAAATAATAGTACTGAAAATATTATGGACTAAATTTAACATAATACATAACTAAGTTTAAAATATCTATGAATATCGATATCGTCCGGCAGCCATAAGATAATGTAAACAAGGCATTTCGGCGCAGAGTTAAAAGGTGTCTGCGCATCGATATAGAGCCCTGAAATTTGGCATGAATAAAGTTTAGATATTCTAAAAACAAGCGTTTAAATTTTAAAAACACGCGGTAAATAAAAAAATAAATGCATTTGAAAATTGCCAAATTTTAACTTCATATAACTTCTGGAATTATCAATGGATTAATTGGCACCATTTAAAAGGAAATTGAAAGACGAAAATAATATCAAAATATCTGCGATATTCCTCTTTATAACGAAGTTATGCATCTTTAATTGAACCCCCCAAAACGCGAACGGCAATTTTCGGTCACAACTTTCCTATGGGCGAGTTGGGTCAAAATTTGACTGCCACTGCTGCTGCTCACTAAACTGCCTAATTTGAAATTTTAGGAACAGCTCACTGAAATGTTGGGCAAGGTAGCTTCAGATGAATAGGTTTTTTAAAATTTTTAGCTTCTGTTGCCATTGTTTTACTAAATTATCTACATGTCTGCTTAAGTACCACTGCAATGATGTTTGGTAAGTTGCGACTGACATTTCCATGACGTCACATTCTTCTGAGCTGTGGTCTTTCTAAATACAATTGCATTTTATGCAGTCTTATCCTTACTGTTAATTGCATACTTATTCCCGGACTTTTTCAGATGGGCAAAGGCTCCTTCAAATACGCCTGGGTATTGGACAAGCTGAAGGCTGAACGTGAACGTGGTATTACCATTGACATTGCTCTGTGGAAGTTTGAGACCACCAAATACTTCGTCACTGTCATTGATGCCCCTGGTCATCGTGATTTCATCAAGAACATGATTACTGGTACCTCCCAGGTAAGCAGATTTGGGTAATGCCTTCAACATTTGTACCCAATTTCATGCCTGTGAATAGTTGTTAAATGCACATCTCTCCAGATTCCAATGAACATATGCATTTCATTATAAAAATCTAATTTTCTAATCTTTATATTCATTATGATATTCTATCATACCATGTCACCTTGCGAAAATTCATTTTCATTTTTTTTTTCAGGCTGATTGTGCCGTGCTTATTGTGGCCTCTGGTGTGGGTGAGTTTGAAGCTGGTATCTCCAAGGAGGGTCAAACTCGCGAACATGCCTTGCTTGCATACACTCTTGGTGTCAAGCAAATGATTGTCTGCTGTAACAAGATGGACAGCACCAGTCCTCCATACAGCCAGGTATAGTAGACACTTCTCAGGATATTAATAGAATTCTATGGATAATACAAGTCGTGTTCTATTTTTACTGTTGCCAGAATGAAAAAGTTTTAAATTGAGTTAAACATTTTTTGATGGAACCCAAAGATGTAATCAACGTAACCATTTTCGGTACTACTGCAAGTAATTTTGGGGGTTTAGGAGGGGAGAGACTTTTTAAAAGTTCCCCCCCCCTCCCAAACCCTCAAAATTATTTTTTTAAAAAGTTTCCCCCCTCCCAAAACCCCAAAATTATTTGGATCCCCGAGTTTGCGGTAGTACCACATTTTCTAAGCCCAAATCGTTCATCCATCTATTGCTGAAAGTGAGTTTTTTATAAAAATGGACGTGATGCCTGGGTGTCCTAAGCATAGTTAAAATCTTCAGCGCATTGCACTGTTGCCTTGTTTCTTGGTTGAACCTGTTGTGTTATGCTTGTTCAATTTCATTTTTTTAAATACAGGCTCGTTTTGAGGAAATCAAGAAGGAAGTCAGTGCTTACATTAAGACTGTTGGCTACAATCCCAAAGCTGTCGCTTTTGTCCCCATCTCTGGTTTCCATGGTGACAACATGTTGGAAGTCTCCGAACAAATGCCTTGGTGGAAAGTAAGTGACTATTCGACCTTTATTCAATCTTATGTTACGTATTTACCCATTATCTAATTGAATTTGGGAATATGACTAGAAAAATGTAGTTTCGTGTTGCCTGTCATTGGTTTGCAGGTTTTTTATTCAGTCTGTTATCAGTTGTTGAAATATGCACACGCATGGGGTTTTTCGGTTGTCTTCATTCAGAAAGACGATACTATTATTCTTATTGTATTTATTTGCGGGTGGTTGGATGGGAGCATCACCCTTGAATCATATACCTATGATGTTCGCATGGGTGTACGATCCGATAGTGATGTCGTTTCTTCTTCTCTTTACTAGCCTATCCTGCTTCTTTGGTTTGTGATTGTATTTTTGACAGGGGATATTTTTTTTTTTTCTGTAAATCTTCTGCCTGTTTGTTCTTGGTTATTTATAATTTAGCTTATGATATCTTTAGGTTATGATTTTGATTTACATTTGTACTATTTTTGTTAGATTGCTTGTTTTTTTGTTTCAGCGGTCTCTCATATAACCTCAATTGTGTTGGAAGAGACCTAAAGCAACAAACAAACAAACAAACAAAATCTTATTGTATTTTCCACCATTGTATACTTTGTGGTATCCGTTTTAATTTTTCATGATTTATTAATGAAAGCCTGAATAAATATAAATTAAAAAGCTTTTACATTTTATTTATTTTTTGGAGGCGACCCGTAAAGATGACTAACGATTTTCATGTTTTTCTTTAGAACTCAGGGTTCGCCATTGAACGTAAAGATCCAGTGACCCAGAAGGAAGTGTCTGCTTCTGGCAAGACCTTATTTGAAGCCCTTGACAGCATTCTTCCCCCCCAGAGGCCCACCCATTTGGCTCTCAGACTTCCTCTCCAGGATGTATACAAGATTGGTGGTATTGGAACAGTGCCTGTTGGTCGTGTTGAAACTGGTATCATGAAACCAGGTTTGATTGCCCAATTCGCCCCTGCTGGACTTAGCACTGAGGTATTTGTTTTATAACGGCCAAATCTGATTTGATAGTCTTGAGAAGATATTACCAAACATAATTTATGGAATTGACCCCTAACTAGGGTCACTTCCATATGTCTGAAGATGTTTTTTTTGATTTACAAATTAAAACAAAAACAGATAACGCTTTAGATCTAGATTATATTAATAGATTTGTAAATTCTCAGTCAAATGGCTAATAAATTATTTTAAAAAAAAAAGGAATATTCATGACAAGTATGAAAGTTCCAGCACGCCACGCAAATATCTATTGGTTAGGTTAAGTGAAGCTGTTTAGAATTGTATCCGAACACATCCCAGTTTATTTTTACTTTTTTTCCATGTATATCAATATGAATTATTATTTTTAAAAATTAACATTTGTGTATTCCTCTTAGTGGAATCTTATGCTAGGTGTCTGGACGAGACTTTAGGTGATCTCAGACCAAGTATTTTGATAGTGTGCTCTTGGATCTCAGACCAAGTACTTTGATAGTGTGCTCTTGGAATCTACATACATTTCCTATTTGAACCAATTCCCCTTTATCTTACCTTTTCTTGGGTGCTTTAATTATAACAGGCCTGTAAATCTTCCGTCAATACAGTACGATTTTGCTCTATAAGTGATAAAAAAATAATAGTAAAAATAAAATTCGTAACGCCAAAGAACAGGACCAATAAAACAGAAAATAAAGACTTATTCCCGTTTCAAATGCCGACTTAGAAAAAATAAACCAAAAACCTTTTTTTCGCATCAAAGACAAAACATGGCGTCTATCAGTTAGCTATATTATCATTACACTCCGCTAGTCGTTTGTATCCACTGCTTGGCTACTGTGCCACTGCCAGCGAGAGAGTTCGCGCGCGTAGTCTTCACGCACGACAGGAAGGTCTCTATTTTATTACCGACTCGCATGCATATCTCCGGTTCTTATTTCTCAGTATATATCTTTGGTTCAGTCCCGATGTGAACCGGGAGAAAAATGCGAAATAATTATTTTTCTTCGAAATATATATTCTTCTTTGAAAGCTCTCACACCACCGCACCACCTCTTCTTCTACTATAAGAATTAATCCAAATAAACGAAAGAATCAGCGTAAACATTTAACACAGTGTCGAGCACTACTAGACATCTAGATACACATCCTTCAAAAGGGTAGGAATTGTTCTCTTCCTTTCATTTTACAACTCAGACCTGGGACCTCAAATAATTGGGATTTTTTTTTTTTGATACCATAAAATAAGGACCTCGTTATAAATACGTAGGGGAAAGTGACATGATTTGACTAGTCAATTGACGTGTCATATGTGTTGTGTCCATTTTTTTGTCCTGTTGTCTATTTTCGCGTGTTCAAAAGGTTCCGACAATTTTTTCACCAACCATTCACAGGCCTGTTACAATTCTTCCCCATTTTCTGAAAAAGTAAGACACTGAACGCCCGTATTGAAAGTTATATGATTGCTACTAGAATAGACATTGAGTGCTTTCAAGTAAGATGAGGCATGAAACCTGCTAAGCAGTAGTACAATTTCATTCGAACATGCATCATGTAAAGGTCCTTTTCAGGGCTTCCTACTTTGCGTCCCAGGGCAGAACTGTCGATCTGAAGGCTTATCCACAATTGTCATCCCAATATATTTTATATGATCTCAAAATATAAATTGATTTTTTATGATATGACACGACTTTTCCAGTGATAAATGTAGTGTGACTTCCTGATGCACCACTCTTATTTGTGAATACTTTTTTTTTATTATTGTCAAGGTCAAATCTGTGGAGATGCACCACGAAGCATTGACTGAGGCTCTCCCCGGAGACAATGTTGGTTTCAACGTCAAGAACATCTCTGTAAAGGAAATCAAGCGTGGCTACGTTGCCGGTGACAGCAAGAATAACCCACCCAAGGGAGTGAAGTCATTCCTTGCCCAGGTGAGTTAACAGTCCCAATGTCTGGGTGGGGTCTTTTCAAAATTTGACACATGTGCTCATTGGATGAATTTTGGTGACTCATATTTTTATGTCCGCTTAGACTGGGAGGAACCAAATGTCAAAGTAACAAGACCAGTGTTGTCCTTTGAATAGATGTTGGGTAGGGGATTTGACCAAAAAAAGTATAGAAACAAGCTAGAAATAGCTCTCTCATATTAAATATTTACAAAGTGTAATATAATGTTACGCAACTATCATATTGTATATACAATTTTTGCAATTTGGCTTGGGATTGCATGATGGACTGATACATTTTCCTCCTTTTTGACAAATTGACATTATCATCGCTGATTTTTATCCTTGTATATTGTTTGTTGATACTTCGGTTTTTACGTTTACTGTTTTTACCCTTGGGCCGTCTTATTCATGTTACTTGACAGGGTTCTAGAGATTATATATTAATTGGGGGTGCTTTTGGACCATCAGTCATATACAGCTGATTCCGCTTTTTGTCTTTTCTAATTCCTTTTTAGGACTATTTGGAAACCTTTGCAGACATGTGCTCTTTTGAAATAACTAGACAGGCCTGTAAATCTTCCGACTGTCGGATTTCCGACAGTACGATTTTGCTCTATATATTCTGTACTGTTTTAAAAAATATAAAATTGATAGTAAAAATAAAATTCCCAACGTCAGAGACCTGAACCAACAAAAAATGTTTTATTTCGTCCCTCGAAGAAAATAAATTTTATTCCGTTACGAAAGTCGACTTAAAGGATACTAAAACTAGTTTATCGGTAAGCTCTATTATATGCCACCCACACGCTCCGCTAGACGTGGGTGTAGTCACTGCCTGCCTACCTGCTGTGCCACAGGCAGCGAGAGGGGGTCGCTGAAGGTCGCAAGTCGCCTGACACACACCTAGTCAATAAGTGGACGGCAGAGCTGCCACCTACGACAAAACATGCTGATGCTGATTTGTACGTATTTTCAGCAATTGTATGCATTTTCCCCCAAGATTGTACCCATTTTCAGTGTCACTTCAGTTTTGTTTACTTGTAATAGCCCGGATGCTCATATCGCTGTTATCTTATGCTTGCTGGATCTTTCAAATTTGTACTCGATACCAATTCATTGCTGTTATTCTATAGTGAGATACCAATTCATTGCTGTTATTCTATAGTGAACTCGCTCCTATTGTTTTAGTCTGATATCATGCAATCGAATATTCATTGTTAGCCTGGAAGTTCGTTTCAAGCTTTTACTCTCTCTATTTTGGTACTGACACACATGCATTTCTCCGTCTCTCCTTCCCAGGGTCTTTGTTTCTATTACCGGAAAATAATACAATGCGAAATAACTTTCTTCGAAAATATATATATTCTTTTTTGAAAGCTCTTAGCAGAGGCATTCTTTCCTCACGTCTGTGATTGTTTTAATTTTTCTTTTTCATCCACACAAAACCGCACCACTTAATTTAACACAATTCAGACAGAAAAATAAAACGGGAGCGATGATACACAGCTTTGATGATACACAGCTTCTCGCGTCAAGTACTAGTTAACACATCCAGACATCCTTTCATTGCACAAGTAACTCTGACCTTGGCCCAAAAATGTGGGATTTTTTTTGTACCATAAAATCTATAAATGACATGTGTTCTGTTTATTAATTAATCCTGTTGGTATATTTCCGTATGTTCAAACAGTTCAATTTTTTCACCAACCATTTACAGGCCTGATTAGATTTTTGTTGTGACAATACATAAGACACTTTTGATTTAAATATTTTCTCTTTCCCAGGTCATTGTCCTCAACCACCCTGGTGAAATCAGAAATGGATATTCTCCAGTGCTTGATTGCCACACAGCCCATATTGCTTGCAAGTTCCATGAGATCAAGGAGAAATGTGATCGTCGTTCTGGAAAGAAATTGGAAGATTGTCCTTCTTGCGTAAAGAAGGGTGATGCTGCCATGATTGAACTTATCCCTTCCAAGCCCATGTGTGTCGAGGCTTTCTCTGAATTCCCTCCCCTTGGACGTTTTGCTGTCCGTGACATGAAGCAGACAGTCGCTGTCGGTGTCATCAAGAAGGTTGAGAAGGAAGAAAAGGAAGGTAAAGTTACCAAGTCTGCCCAGAAGGCCCAAAAGTCTAAGAAATGAATATCATTGGAACCTTTGTACAATCTTCTGGTCGATGAACATCATGAAGACCAGAATAATGTTGCTCGAGTGTATACTTATATGGTGGGGACTTGGAGACCAGTCCCAGTACCTTTCCCTTTGTTGTCCGTTAAAAAGTCGATTCTTTTGATTTTGATTTCATTGTCCATGTGGCTTCTGCAATCTAAGCTGCACAGAAAATACTTCAGAAGGAAAAAGTGTTTTCAATTGGCCTTTTTATTTATCTCTGCAAGTTTGTAGATATTAAACAAATTACATTTCACTTTTTTGTTTGTTTTTTTTTAAATGTATTTTTTGTTTTTGTGATACTTTCATCTTTCCCTGCTTCTATTGTGTGATAGGGATGGGTTTTGTTCGTGCCTATCAGGATTTGTCTAAATTATGGTGCTGAAATGATGGTATTGCGCTGAGACTTCCTAGCTGTGATCACAGGGTGACTGGACATGTCCCAGATTTTAGGACATAGTGTCCAAGTTTTCACCTAGACCTACTGTGCAACATACATTCGACAACTACACGTGACAACCCGAGTATGTGTAGACTTAAGGCAAGGGACACAAATTGATGGGTGGGTCTCTTTGGAGAGGTCACTTGGTCTTCTGTACCTCCTGGGTGGGGTTCCTGGCCTCCCATTTTGGGCAGGTCATGCTGTCTTCTATCCCCTTGTAGCTGTTTTCCGGGTTGCTGTCTTGTTTTGGAATGGGATTACTTGGGTTTTGTCCTGGCCTGACTGAGGGGAAAGTCAAATGTATGGTTTGTTTTTGGAAATTTTTTTTTATCCTTGCAAGTCTGTCATGCACTATTTTGGGTATGAGTATATTATAGATTTGGGTTTGTCAATATTTGAGTATATTCCTCTTATTGGGGACCCTGCTCTTGTGTCTAGACTTGGGTGAAAAAGAGGTCAACTCGGAAATAACGAGCATTTCCTGCCCCAGCCTAGGACTTCGAAGTAAAGCAAAACACCAGACAAGGGCGATTTAAACATTTTTAGCCTAGCTTCTTTTCTTTTTTTTTTTTCGTTACGAGTAATATTACATAGTAGACTAGTCTAGAGTACATAGTAGACCATGGATGAAAGTTCGCCGGCATATGCCGGAAATTCCGGTTTTTTAGTAAATGTAATAATTGCCTTCCGGCATTTTGACTCTTCTGCCGGCTTTATCATTATTGCACCGTCGGAAATACCGATGTGTAGACTGTTTAATATTCTTTCAAAGGTGACAATTGAACACATGTGTCACTTTTCTTTCATGCATTTGATCTGTTTACACACCAGCTGATGAGTCGCATTTTGTACTAGTACTAGTACTACATCTAACTTTTCAGTTGGTTATTAAACGCTGGTTTTCACTATGACCTTTCACACCACTTTTGAAGATTTGCATTGAATTATGCATATAAGCTTATTTTATACTTCAAATGGCCTCAGATCTCATTTAAGCTTCTACTTTTTGTTAAATAGAACTTGTCAAGTGAAAGTAAAATAGAACCAACATCTCTGACAATGAAGCCTTCAATCAAAGACTGTATTGCCAATAAACATAAATGTGTTATTTCCCTTTATAATACAACTAAAAATACTTTATTTGGATTGTTTACATTTATATTTTTTTTCTTTAATATTTTGTATGAGTCTAATTTTTAAAATTATTATTATTAGAATGGGGAGCTGTAAGAACACACTAAAAAATGCACTAAGACTATTTTTGGGGTATTCAACTTGTATATCACATAGGTGGGTATTTCCCATTTTTGAACCAAAAGTAGTAGTAGTTGTAGTATTCGTAGTTGTCACCACTGCTACAAGCATCACAGCATTGACACTGCCACAACCATTATCACCACGACCACTAGAGCATCATCACTACTACAACCTATACCAACACTAGCATCAAAACAAGTACCGTGGTTGGGGTCTCTAGATCAGTTCTTTGGGGTGTTTCGAATTGTAATAGCCCTTGGTATTGCAATTTCTGAGCCTTTTACTATACAAATTTTAAGTGATGGCTTATCTTTGTCTCCATAAACCAGGTAATACTGTAATCACTAGAGATTGCTTCGAATGAGTGTTTAAATGATAGAGATCATTTTGCTTTGGGTTTGGTGTTCGCTTTTATATAAATTTTGTTTTCAATCATGCAGACTAAATACTTTTTCCTTTTTTTTTTTTTGCTTTAAAAAAAACACATTTAGGGTCATAGAATTGTATGTACTTCACTCTGGGAAGGTTGGCACTCAACTGGCTAGTCGTAGATCGCAAATAATTAAATTAACACCTTTTTCAGGCAAACCGGCTTCACCGGTATGTCTTTCAGGCAAATTGATCCCCGTTAACTTTCACCCATGTAGTAGACGAAACAAGTTTGTGTGCGTGTGGGGTTCAATTATTCATCCAATGTGGTGCCACGAGGTAAGCACTGGCAGCCATGTGAACATGTCTCACTTCGCAGCATCGGTCAGCGAGTCGCATTCGTTAACGAATGACTACACGATCGTCCCTGGTTGCATAACATAAAAAAGAAAATGGCAGCGCTCGACCTCGTGTTCAGATTTGTTGAGTTCCCTATATGGTCATGTCAATCATGTAGACATCCTTTGATGATATAAGCCTACCCTTTGATGTCTGCAGTCTCCTTTTCGTTTTCTAAGGTCACTCATGGCTAAACAGCCGTCAACTGAACGTTGAAACACTGGAAGACGCTCATGGCATAGTTGCGTCACAATCACCACGTTGCTGGATATATTATCCAGGCAGGGTTGATAGCTAAAAAGGTCAAATTATGTTCTAGTTACATTTGAAACAAAGTATATCACTGATCTCGTCTCATTGAGATATAAATATAAAGAATGATTTAAAAATCAAGAAAATCGGCCGATAAATAAAAAAGCTGCTAAGATAAACAAACGCAATTTTCAGAAGGAAGAAACTAATGAAACTCATATTACTTGATTAGTTAAAACACCAAACGAAATTTTAATATTGTATTATTTTAAATGACAACAATGCGATAGAAAGGAGTGGCGACAAGAGATGGACAAAAGAAAACAAAAAATCAGACTTGCAACTTGCTAGGTTCGACACACACATCTTTAGTAGTCACATACATTACAAACAATAACCCATTAGAGAAGAGGGGTCATGCCTTCATCATAGATCATTGTCATTGCGATCATTATGGTGTAGTAAATTTTGAAATTTACCCCGTATAATGGAATCGTCCAAGGCGTGCGCCTCCTGTTCCCCCCATCTCACCACACACGAAAGGGCGGTTTGCGGAGTGGAGGGAGGTGGTCGTCTGCTTCTATGGTCGTCTGTGTCGTTTAGTGTATGGCAAAGGGGGGTGGGTGCGATTAATTAAGTGGGATGGGTGGTGATTGGTGGAAGATAGGCAAAGGACCGAGGCAACGAATCGCTGGGGAAGTAGTATGGCGCGAGACCGTTGAAAGGGACCGGACCACGGTTCACAGCTAAAAGACCGTGGGACCGGTCCTCGGACTACAACTACAACCATCACATCATCATCACTACCACTGCTGCTACAACCACCACCACCACATCATTATCACTACCACTACTACTACAACCACCACCACATCATCATTACCACTACTACTACGACCACCACCACATCATCATTATCACTACGGCACCCACCACCACCATCATTCACTGCTACCTACTACTAAACCACCACACACATCATCATACCACCACGACTACAACACACACCACATCATCATACTACTACAAACCACCACCACTCATCACATCACTACCTCATCCACCACCACACATCATCTTTACTGCAACTACCACTACTACTACAACCATCACATCATCATTACCACTACGACTACAACCACCACACCACATCATTACCACTACTACTACAACCACCACCACATCATCATCTTGGGCAATTAGCTAGCAATTACAAACTCACTTCTCAATAACATCACTCGTTTACAATACAACAAAACCACTCACAATTCTCTCCTAACATTGCTTCTTGAAAACAAATTCCTATAAATTTACTGTTGTCTACAACCGAGCACAACATCCTCATCATAAACCTTCTACATTTAACATATATATGTCCAAAAACTATCAGCATGACCAACAATCCTTGTCAACTAAGCCAGCTAACGTGAACATCTTTCAATCACCCCCACATTTTGACTCTCTCCATACACGTGAGTCTTGGATCGTTTTCACAATCTCGCAAAGTTTTCAATTCACGTCATATGTTGCAAATTCATATTTTTAATACTATTTCCCACCCACTAATATTTTATACACTAAACCACACAATGTAAACCTTAAATCCATTATATATACTCACTACCACAATAACACACCCACCACATTATCACTACCTGTACAACCACACACCATCGCATCATACCACTATAAACACCACCTCATTACATATACACTCTACTACACACCACCACACCACATATCATACTACAACTACAACATCACAAAACATACATATGTACAACACCACACACCCATCTTCATCCTACCACACTTACACACAACCACCTCACCACAAACACCACACATTACCACCACACCACCACCACAATATCAACCGAACCACCACACACATCATCATCATAATCTACCAATAAACTACACTCAATCATCTTACCCTACAACCATCAAGCACATCTTCATCGCCATACCCCACCATCACTAATCTTCACTCAATCTCTCTAACCATTTAATTTTCACCTCAATCTTCAATTATTCACATTTTGGTTGAATTGATTCGTACCACTTTCTTACACTCCACTAATATGTTTTGTTTATACACTTAACACCTTGACCTTACAATGGTAACAGCGCTATATAATGCCATTTATTATGATATCACACACCACTATCTACTACAACCACCTCACCACATCAGTCATCACTACCATTTGTACTACAACCACCATCACCACACACATCAGCATCACTACCACACTACTACAAACACCTCCACCGCACTCATCTCTATCACTACTACCACTGCACTACTACACACCACCACCACACATCATCACACTACCACCACACTACAACCACCATCACACCACATTATCACTACCACTACTGCTACAACACCACCACCACCTCATCTCATCCTACCCACTGCTACTACTACAACCACCACATCATCATCACTACCACCACTACAACATCATCATCATCAATACCACTACTACTACAACCACCAGCACCACATCATCATCACGACCGCTACTACTACCACCACCACCACATCATCATCACAACCACTAGTACTACAACCACCACCACCACTCATCATACCACTACTACACAACACACACCACATCATCATTACCACCACTACTAAACACCACCACACCACACCACCACTATCACACACTACACCACACACTACTACCCACACAACAACTACCACTATCCCACCACCAATATCATCATATAACACCACCACCTCAATCATCATACACCACTACTACAACCACACACAATCACATCCACCACACACTCACACACCACACACACACATACTACACACCCACTCATCATCACTACCACAACTCTCAACCACCACTACACATTCCACTACATTTACAACCACCACATACATCACATTACCAACTACTTACAACCACCACCACATCATCACTCACTACTCTACATCCACCACCACAACCATAATCATCATGCACTACCACTACTACACAACCACCAACCACCACATATCATACCACTACACTAACACCACCACCACATTCATAACACCATACTCAACACCAGCACCACATCACACCAATATATACACCATCAATCACTACCATTTGTATACAACCCATCACCACCACTCATCACACACTATACTACTCAACCACCTAACAACGCATACTAATGTACTACACCACCATACACCAATATCATCACTACCACCACTATTACAACCACCACACACGTCATTATCACTACCACTACTACTACAACACACCACACACCTAACCACTACCACACTCTACTCATCACACACCACCCACTACACACAGCACCTCTTTACAACCACCACTACCACCATCCACCACTACTATCAACTGCTACTACAACCACTACCACTACTACTACAACCACTACCACTACATCATCATCATCATAAATACCACTACTACTACAACCACCAGCACCACATCATCATCACGACCACTACTACTACAACCATCACCACCACATCATCACTACCACTACTACTACAATCACCACCACCACATTATCATCACAACTGCTACAACCACTATACCACCACCACCACCACGTCATCATCACTACAACTACTACTTCAACCACCACCACCACCACCATATCATCATCACTACTACTACAACCACCACCACATCATCATCACTAACTATACTTCGACCACCACCACCACCATATCATCATCACTACCACTACTACTACAACAACAACCACTATCACTATCACATCTTCATCATCACTACCACTACTACAACAGCCACCAACACCACATCATCCTCACTACCACCAGTACTACAATCTCTACCATTAGGTTTTTGCTCTTTACTTCATTTGAAATAAGGAAACTTAGGGATTGTATCTGACAATGTGTTTATGTATCCTAACATAATTCTAATCAGTTATCTATTTAGTGGAACTATACAATATGTAAACACAATGCCGTATACCATTCCAATTCCCTTGTCTTGTGTGCGGAAATTCCTCTTTCGGCATTGAAATTCCTACGAGTGGTGTCAGAAACTCCTGTGAGCCAAATTTAAAGTTGGCGTCTCTGCCCAATGTTCTTTTTTTCAAGCTGATTTCAACAATGTGACTTTCAAATTCCTCAGAATTATATTTTTTACTTTTAGATTTTAGCTTTTAGGCCTACTCAAAAGGGTTTTATATTCCTTGCGTAACAATAGCGTAATACATCGACGGTGAGATTCACAATTCTACACAAATGGACGGTGGCGGCATATCAAAGAGGTGTACCAAATTTAATTACCAACTACTTTTCTTAGTGCTAAAATTACAAAGTACTAATTTGGCGTCAGAAAAAATAACTAGTTCCCATCTCTTTATTACAATAAAATTGATACCACGAATGACAGAATCGCCCCACAAATAAGGGAGCCAAGTCTAAATGTACAACTAAAAGTGTAGTTTGTCTAATTTGGTTTATCGTCATAAACCTGGCCTTTTTTTCTATTTTCCGTCCACAAATCAAGGTTAATCGAGCTCAGTCAAAGACATTCATATAGAGATTTAAATCGCACAGCGTCTCTGGTTTCATATAAAAGAAAATGGCGGCGCTCGACCTCTCACTAGCTTTCCTACCTGTTGTCCCCTCTAGTCCTGTATTCTCTATGGCGTGGAACCATCATTTCAGTGGGTCGGTGATTGAGTGATGCGCTTTACTTCATCAAACATGCCTAGTGCATACGACAAACACTCGCGCACACACATACATACACGAAATCTTGATGGAAATGGAAGGGGCGGATCAACTTCCTGTGGCCGCCATCATTACGTAGTTAACGAAGGCCGTGTTCAACCCCGCCTTCACCCCACTTTATCCACACACAGTCATTTGCACGCACGCGCGGCACAAACACACACTCACACATTGTCTTTCATTATTTTTGTACGGCCGAGTGACCTTTCCTGGCAACTCGGGAATAGCGAGTAATCAGGAGTGGACCCGTCGAACTCGCTATTTCCGAGTTCCACTGTAGTGGGCCTTTGGAATCTACACATTTCCTATTTGAATCATTTCCCCTCATATTTTTTGGGTGCTTTATTCTTTTTGCTATACCATTTTCTTCCTTTTTACTGGCGCTGGTATGACCTTAATGTGTTGCAAGCGCCTCTAAATCAAACCTCTTGGTTCTCAGTTGGGCTGAGACGTGAGTGGGCCCACGTTTCTTGACTTGATGGGGATCAAGTGTGTATTTTTTAAATCGTCCAATTTAGTAGGGGGAATTGGGTCCAAAGAACCCTTGAATTGTGCAATCAGGGTTGAAAGCATGACAATTATATATGTTGTAGAATATGATAAACCCTATAATTTATGATATATAGAACCACTCTGGAGATATCAGTATCAGTTGAGATACAAGGTTTTTAAGATTAGAGAATTTTGAAATGGAAGACAATAATTTCTTTCATTTTTATTGTGTAAACATTCGAGACAAGCCGACCACAGGTTGTTTTACGTCATCCTTTGGATTCCCATTGGTGACTATTTTTAGCGTCGAGTCGAGGCGGACGTTTTCCTCTCCCTTTACTTTCGATTCACGAACCATACAAATTACAGTGGAACCTCCCGATAACGACATGCCACGGGACCGAGTTTTTATGTCGTTATCCGGAGGTGTCGTTATTTAGAGGTTTCCAAGATGGCGGACAAAGTGGGCGTGGTAAGGCCCGCGGGACCAGTTTTTATTAACATTGACAAAACAAAAAAAAACATTGTAGTGTATTCCTCTTAGAGGGTTATTGTGCGTGCGTCTGGATGAGTATTTTAGGTGATCTGAACTGAGTAAACTGATAGTGTGCTCCTGGAATCTACATCTTTTCCCTATTTAAACCATTCGCCTTTGTCTTACCTTTTCTTATGTCATTTCAATTGTAAATCTAGAATGTTTTTACTATCCAATTTTCATCCTTTTTACTGGCACATAGATGTGTCACAGGCGCTGTAAAACCCTTTAACACAAACAAAATTACTACTACTACTACTGCTACTACTACTACTACTACTACTACTACTACTACTACTACTACTACTACTACTACTACTATCACCACATAATATCACATTTTCCAAGATTTTGTGTTTACTTGCTTACGCTTACATTTATACCTTGGTTTTTATTAATGCATATCAGCCAAGATTCGTAAAAAAAAAAAAAGCTGCGTTCTCATTGGTTCAAGCAGGAATCGTTTTTATAAACTTTTGAGTACTCATACTCGGTATTTTTAGTATCAGATATCTACGAAAACTGCCGAAAATCGCCAAAATGATGTCGTTATTAGGAGGTTTTATCAAAAAGTGCGTCGTTATTTGGAGGTTATTTTTACTGATCTTAAATAGAAAAAAAATCGGGACCACGGGTCAATGTCGTTATCAGGAGGTTGTCGTTATTCGGAGGTGTCGTAATCGGGAGGTTCCACTGTATTTAATCGTAAATATTATTCAATTTCACTCGTTTTAAAGGACGTCTAGCGAGCAATATTCTATATGAGATTTTTTCTGCATCTGATTTAATGTTAATAGTTAATTATTAATAAGTATAATCAATTGCTCTAAAACGGATGGAAAGACGAGACAAAACAGACTTGTGTAGAACACAGCTCAATAAATCCCGATAACCGGTGTTGACAAAGGACAGTGCTCCTCCTCCCCCCTCCTTATTTCTTTTTCCAAAAATACTGCTATAATCATTTTACGTGAGGGGGGTGTTAGGTCAGTACAGTAATGACAGGGTGTCCAGGGAAGTTGGAAATTGGTCGGAAATGTTGGAAATAATGGGATTGAGGGTGAAATTTCCTTTAAAATGAGAAAAATTAGGAATTTCTTAAATTGCAATATCAAATGTAATAAGGGCATCTGCTGTGCACAAAATTATTATTATTTTACTACTACAACTGCCACCACATCGTCATCCCTGCCACCACCAATACTTCAAACTACCACATCATCATCCCTATCACCAACACCACTCACTAATGCAACCACCAACACATCATCATCCCCATCACTACCACATCCACAGCCCATACCATCACTACAACTACTACCACATCATCTTACCCACCACCACCACTACTCCAATCACCACCACACAGTGGCGGTTCTAGCCTATTTACAGTGGTTGGGCAAAGATGATCCGGTCATATATATATATTATTTATTTATTTATTTTTTTTTTTAATTATAATTTTTTTTTCACCTTTAAAAAAAATATTTCAACCACAAATAATCACATTCACAATGAAATGACAATACCAGTAGATTTTAATTATTCCAAACGTAATCAAAAAATAATCACGAAAGAGAATACAACTAAAAACTAAAGCGACGAGACATAATGCGACAACACCTTGACAATAGAAGTCCATTTCGTTCACTCGAAAAATTAAAGAGATGCTTTAATCCCTCAACGGCGAGATTAATATTTCTGTTACATTACTGGTTTTCAGTAGTATGTAGTAACCTTAAAGTTTTCATCGAGAAGCAACAACAGCGATATGACTCGAGTTTCATTCAGAGCTGAAATTGCATCATTTTTACTGCTGTCTTGGTGGTTAGAATGATTGTGCCGGTGGTGGTAGTGGTTGGAATAGTGGTAGCGGTGGTGGTGGTGGTGGAGGAGGAGGAGGAAGACGAGGCGGTGAGGGAGGATGTAATTATGATAGTGGTTTTGGTGGTGCTGTTGGTTAGAATGATAGTTGTGGAGACGATTGTTGTACTTGTTGTTAATATTGTTGTTGTTGTTGTTGTTGTTGTTGTTGTTGTTGTTAATGATGATGATGATGATGATGATGATGATGATGATGATGATGATGATGATGATGATGATGATGACAACCACGATGTCGTCGACAATGATGGTTACCACCATACGATATTACAAAGTTTATTTAATCTTAGGCTTTCGCCAATAATTCACACAATACAATTAAGACAAAAGAATGTTATCAATCTCTCCTCATGCATTCGTTATACTATCACAATAACGACCGTGTTATCTTTACTCCTTCCCAATGCTATCTATACAAGAGTGCTATGCTCCTTCCCCAACCAACCCCTAGCTTCCCGCCTCTTCGTCGCGAACTATCTTATGTATGTATTAGCTTCAGGACGGGCAAGTACGGAATCTGCCCACCCTTCCTTTAAACGTCTTTATTTCCTCTATAACTTAGAATTCAACTCTCTCCTTACTCAGAAGAGTATTTCTCGTATACTAATTCAATTGTTGAGAAAACCAAAATGGTGGTTGTATTAATATTTATTTAGTCGTGACTTTTGAATAAAATGTTTTGTTTTATTAGAGGAAATACAATAGAAAATTACATTTTTTGCAAAATTATTTAGTCTGGCAATAAAAATACAGCGGTAATTACTTTAAGAATAATAAAAAAAAGAACTAACAAATTAATTTGTTAAAAAACAAAAACAAAAAAACAACAAAAAACAAATAAGAAAACAATTTAAATAAATGAGTTTTGAGAAGTACTTAAAGAAAACGAGAAAAAAAAAAAGAAATAATTTAAATGGATAAACAAATATATAAAAACAACACAAATTAATACTAAATTGAATATATATTAGTAAGTTAATAAATTTAATTCAATACTGGAACCTTCCCAAAGTCATTACATCAATGGTACCAGCACAAGTAAGGCAATAAATAAGAAAAAGTTCGTTTGCCAAAAGCTCTATTCAGTGTTCACTGGTTATTAAGGTGGGCTCATTTGAATTAGCCCGACCTAGTACTAGAGAGGCCAGACAGCAAAAATCGGAGTTAGTTCACCGTCAGGCGACGTGACGATGAGATGACGATGTGGGCGGAGTGGAGTGGTTGGGGAGGGGGGGGGGGGGGGGGTTGATAAAAAGAACAGGAGCGTATCCTGGTTTATGCATTACGGGTGCATGGTCATTCGCAATCTATCAAAATACACACAGATTGATTTCAGTACGAAGTATCAAGTTTAAGTAGTAACTTTTGAAATTATCTAATTTAGATTAGATTATTTCGGACCTGGTAATACAGCTTATAACTTGAAAAAAACAGGCTGGTATTTGCCCACCCTGCCCATTATTACCAGCCGTCCCTGCCACCACATCATCATCCTTATCACCACTACTACAACCACTACCACATCATCATCCCAATCACCAACACCACACCACTACTGTAACCACCACCCCACATCATCATCCCCATCACCACTACTACAAATAGTACCACATCATTATCCCAACAACCACCTCTACAATAACTACCGCCACTTATCATCATCCCTACCACCACCACCACACTACAATTGCTACAAAACTACTATACATCATCATCTATATCACCAGCACCACTACTACACACCACACACACTCATCATCCCTACCACCTCCATTACTATAACCACCACCACATCACCAACGCCACCACTACTACAACCACCACCATCACTACTACTATAACAACCACCACATCACTATCACTAACATCACCACCATTACTTCAACCACCATATCATCATCGTCCCTACCACTACCACCACTTCACTAGTACAACTACCATCACATCATCATCATCATCCCTACCACCACCACCACCACGACTGCAACCTCTGAACATCATCATCCCTACCACCATCTCAATCACGACTACTACAATCATTACAGCAACTAACACTAACACTACACTATCATCTCTACCACTGGTACCATAACTTACAACCACATCATACCTACCAACAAATCACATGAGTATTTTCTAAAATTGAAAATGGGGGAGGGTTGTGGCTTTTGACATTTATAATTACACGGTACCATTCACTAAGTAGATAAGATTTTATCGGTTGCTATCAGTTTTTAAACTTTTGAAATTCCTCCGAATGTTGTCAAAAATTGCTGCGAGACACATTTTGGATTGCATCTCAGTAAATTTTAATGAAATTCAAATTTATAGATTATAGTCGCGTGGATGGGTCATGATCTGTGCTCTGAGAAATGTTTGTGACCAGTCATTTTCAACTCTGCTCTTACTTTAAAATATGGATTGTGTTGAGGTAAGACTTATTTTAACAAGGATTGTCTTTTTTTTAATGCGTAAAAAACGCTTTGGGATGGCAAGAATTGATAAAATACCTGGTAGGAAATTTCACTTCGAGGTAGGACATTTTAAGGTTGGATTTCCCTGGACACCCTGAATGAGTAAAATTCTCTCTCTCTCTCTCTCTCTCTCTCTCTCTCTCTCTCTCTCTCTCTCTCTCTCTCTCTCTCTCTCTCTCTCGCTCTCTCTCACTCTCCCTCCTCTCTCTCTCTCTCTCTCTCTCTCTCTCTCTCTCTTCTCTCTCTCTCTCTCTCCTCTCTCTCTCTCTCTCTCTCTCTCTCCTCTCCCCTCTCTCTCTCTCTCTCTCTCTCTCTCTCCTCTCTCTCTCTCTCTCTCTCTCTCTCTCTCTCTCTCTCTCTTCCCCTCTCTCTCTCTCTCTCTCTCTCTCTCTCTCTCTCTCTCCTCTCTCTCTCTCTCCTCCTCTCTCCTCCTCTCTCTCTCCTCTCTCTCTCTCTCTCTCTCTCTCTCTCTCTCTCTCTCTCTCTCTCCCGCTTTTATCTGCTAGTTACAACACGAAATAACCATCGCCATCAGTTAGCTACCACTACCATAAATGGTTACCGGTGTATTTAAAGTTGCAGAACGCACATTGTACGTATTGTGGTTATTTCCTCGGATAAGTAATGCTATATATAGGAAAAAATAAAAGTGCTAAAAACGCACTGTTGTTATGATAAATTGCCAGAGTGGTTCTATATCAGGTGTTATTTATACGGGTCATAGCATAGCAACCTATTTGCCAATTTTCAGGATTTCAACCCCAATGTGCACGGTTTTAGCCTACTTTTCCCTAATAATACAATGAATATGAAGAAAAAATACATTTTTTACGGTTATTTCCCTTGTTTAATATTAATATACAGTGCACTCTGGATACGTCGACGTTGCCTAAGTCGATTTTTACCCAAGTCGATTTTTTTTCTTGGTCCCTCCCCCTTCTTCCTATATAACATTAGTAAAAAATAAAAAAACTCCACATAAGTCGATGTCGCTTAAGTGGATGTTCTTATCACTCATGACTACAATAAAATCACAAATAAACAAGTATTTCCATTGGTTAAAAAAGCTACCAGTAAGAATTTTCAGTGGTTAAGAATATCCGCGAACGATTGGCGCACATCGATGTGATGTAGGTGCTTTGCCTGACGCCCGTGTTCAATGTACATAAGCATTATTGAATAACTTTAATTTCTCCATCTCAAATTTTACATTGTCGCAACTTCAAGTTCAATATTTTTTTTGGTTCTAATTCCAGGCCATCCTATGTAATGGCCCTCTTAATTAGTATTAATTTTATCAAGAAGAATTCAAGTCGTCTACAACTACAATGGCAAACCTATCGCGGAAAAGGAAGATTCGATGCATTTGGAAAGTTTGGCACGCGACAGAAAATCATCGCATAGGAAATTGGCATACCAGCTATTTCTGTCTCGACGATTTACAAGAAGCATGACCTTGACCTAGAGGCTCCTACCCTTCCGCGTTTCGCGGAATAATTTCACTTAATTGGTATACATTGCACATTCAAAGCAAAAATTCCGCTTTCCACCTTTCCCATCGAGGAAAATATTTTTAAAAATCTCTAGTGAAAAAAAGTGAGCTATGGCTTATTTCGTCAGCATCTCCTATGGTCAATCAACACACATTTTGTGTATGATTAGTCCCTTCAGAGTGTGTGCTGCTGATGTCGGATAATATTATATGTTTGGGAGGGGGGTTGACCGAAGTATTATTATTATTATTGTGACTCCAATTCGTGAGGTCAATGACCTTGGTAATATTATATGTTGGCTTCAATCGGTAATAATATTATTGAGTACGGTCAGCTTCTTTCCCTATTTAATTTTAGCCCTGTGTACGTGTGTGTGTGTGTGTGTGTGTGTGTGTGTGTGTGTGTGTGTACCGGCACGCGCGTTTGTTTGATTAGGTGTGTGCGTGGGGGGGGGGGGGGGGGGGGGGGTCCTGACAAGGTTAAATCCATCCATTCAATACTTTGTTCTCAGACGGCCAGGACCTGTGTGTTCTCTATTATTATTTGACCCCATTCTTAGTCTTTACACAATCTGTACATTTTTACACATTTTATATTTTTAATCATTTGAGTACTTTTGGATTGTCTATTACATTTCCTGCTGCAAAGCATGTCATAGTCAATAACAGTAAGTTGATTCCGCTTTTTTATCTCAAATTCCGATTTTTATATATTCTGATTCCTCTATGGGGCTATTGGGGGTAGGAGCCTCTGATGACCACTACAGAGACCGCGCGACATGAAGGGCCATACTTATTCTAGATTAGTTTGCTTTGTTCAAATGCGTTTTTGCTCATTTGGTTACACTCCGGTTAAGTTGATTTTCGGATAAGTCGATTTTTTTCTCGGTTCCCCTGGGCATCGTCTTATCCGGAGTCCACTGTAGCTGTAATATGTAAAATCAAAGGCCTTAAACCGATATGTGTTATGATTGATTGCCAGAGTGGTTCTGTATGAGATGTTTTTTCTATGGGTCTTAGTCTTAGCAAATTTTCATGCTTTCAACCCGAATTTGCACGGTTTTAGCCTAATTCCCCCTACTAATTGTCAACGTGGATAATGAACGTTTGTCTCTGTGAAGCGTCTACTATGACAAAACGTTCATCTGCAACAAGGCATGAAACTGCTTCTGGTTTCATTCTCTATTAGTATTAGCCAAAGCATTTGCTGGTGGTGTCTAATTTTCTTCCTTTTTACTGGCGCAAAACCCTTTAACTTTAATATATCTGGCCCCGCGGTTTTATGCATTTTAAAAGTGAAAAATATGCGTCAAGATTAAGTGAATATGCATGCAAAAAGGAGCAAAATATGCAAATCACTCGACCTAAAAATTGCCCAAAAAATCGCATGCGCGTTCAACCAAACATTCAAAGGTTAAGGGGGCTCGACACCCAGAGACAATTCCACCATTTCAACATCTTTTGTCCAATCTGATCCATTTAACTTGGAATATACTTGGTAGTGTTGTTACAAATAGCTGGCTAGTTAATATATCGTATATAGTTAATTGATTTTTCATTTTATGAAAATTTTTTAATAATTTGCCCCAAAAAGATGCAAAAATGTGCAAACTTTCTGAATATAACCATTTTTTTTTTTTAAAAGAAAGAAGCCATTTATCACAAACCTAAATAGCCATCTATTTGTAACAGTAGTAGGAGCATACACATGCCAAATCTCAAAGCTCTAGCTTCGAAGTTTCAAGAAAATCAAGTCCAAAGATTGAACAACAATGCTATTTGAGAAATATGCGTTTATATCAATAAACTGGGTTCATATATTGTTGCAGACAAGAAAATACTTAGTATATTGCATTCCATTCTAATATTTTTAGAACAATTTAAAAAAGCTAAGTCCAAAAAATCAAGCGAAAAATGGAAAATATGCAATAGAATGGGGGGGAAAATTTTTTTTTTTTCAATGGCTAGTAGAGGGTCATAAATGTTCAAATTTAGACATTTCTGTTGATTTTTATGTGAAATGTACGATGTTTTTATAATTCTAAGATATCAATATGTGACCATCCGCCTCGAAACGGTATAAAGTCGGATTCTTCAATTTTGGGTTTTTGGTACCCAATCATAGCTTATTTTATGCTTTAAAATTGGATACCAAATTGATAAAATTTTGATTACTCATTGCCGAGATATGACCGTTTGAAGTAGGGAGAGTGTAAAAACCAAGTTTTGAGATAGTCGACTTTGAAGTGAGGCACCGTTTTCACGCACAGTCAAATCCCTTAGGCGGCATTGAAAATTTGACGAGAATAGTAAAATTTACAGAGACGCCAATTTTCAATTTGACTCACATGAATTTCAGACACCAATCGGAGGAATTTCAATGCTGAAAGAGGAATTCCCGCACACAAAAAAGGGAATTGGGATGGTATTTATTGTTATTGTGTTTAAATATTGTATAGATCTAGACCTGTAAATTCTCAGTCAATTAACTGAAATCAGTCAATTTGTCAAATTCAAATATTTAAAAAAAAGGAAAGAAAGAAAGAAGTGAAGAAAGAAAGAATTCACAAATCGTAGTCGAATGACCGTAAAGTAATTAGGAGTGTTCCATAACGCTACGCATAGCTCATGGGAGCCGTTAATATTAACGATGGATTTATTGCCAAGGCTAAGCGGCGCTTTTTAGAATTGGCGTGACTGAACACATCCCAGTGAAATTTCACACAGCCTTCTGTCACAGTAAAGATTGTTCACAATTATCTTATTAAATTTTATTTTATTAAGAACTGAATTCATCTCACTCCAGTTATATATCGGTAGGCTTAGATAAACTTTACCTTCTAATATTAGATCGTCTTTCCTTTTATAGCCTTCCCTCGAATTAATTTCTAATTAGTGAATACTATTCGTTCTACATTCTGTCACGTAGCCACTTATTATAAAAGCTGATAGGTCTAACACTCTACACTCACTTTCTCTCCACAATCTATGCCGGACGGCCAGTCACTCTATTCCTATATATATATTGTAAGATTTTTATCTTTTGGGACTTTGTAGATATTATATCTACACCATTAAGACGCCGGAGCTTTTAACTTTGATTGTATAATCTTCAAGGATCAAACCCAAGCCCGCTGTACTACACTATAACCTCTTACCAATTGCCTGGAAGTGAAATTTTACGAGTCCAATCCTGTTATCAGAAGAATAGATCATCCAAGCCCATCAACTGCCTGGAAACGTAAACTTACGAACCTGACATATTATCATAAGTTACGTAAAATATTCATATCTCTATTTGTAACTGCCACGATCACTGTTTATCTCTTTTAATTAAATTTCATCATTATTTTTATTTCATTGTAAACAAATCGTTAATTGTTTTTCATTTATAGTAACTAGTAAATTCTGGGGCCTCATTCTACATATATCTTTATGCATAGTCGAGTAGCTCTTTACTCACTTGAGACCATGACATTTTGGAGGGGACACATATAAAGAATTGAATTTATTTAGTTACTTATATCTATTTCATCTAACTTTAAAGTTTAAATTGTAAAACTCTTAATTGCCCCACTTGATCATATTTTAATTGAACTCCCTATTTACAGGATTCATTTTTTTTTCTTTTTCATTTCTTCATTTAAATGGAATAGCAATTTATCCATTCATTCTTTCATTCAAATTGAATAGCATTTTATTGATTCATTCCTTCATTCATTTATTCATTTATAAATTATTCATTCATTCATTGTTCATTCATTTATTTATTCATTCATTCATTCATTCATCCATTCATCCATTCATCCGTTTATTCACTCATTTATCCAATCATTCATACATTTATTCCTCCCTTCATTCTTTCATTCATACATTATCCATTCATTCATTCATCTATTCACTCAGTTTTTCATTCATTCATTCATTCCTTGTCCACTTTGTTATTATATCACTCATTTCATTTTGTTGTTTGCCTCATTCATGAATTGTTTTCAATATGTTTACATTCCATAACGATTCATTCACCTGTCATCCAATCACTCAGTGTTGTGAACACATTTTGTAACTATTGTAAATCTTACGATATTTTATTGTTTTGTATTTCAGACATCACTGTTAAACACTCTTCAATGCCTAATTACAATTGTTGAACAACCATTGAACAAGAGAGAGGTCCCAGCCACGAACTGAGTTGGTGAATATATCCTTCATTATTCTCTTTTACATGAGTTGGGCATCACATAGTAACTATAGACATCGTGATTTGTTTTGCATAGTGATTTGTTTTAAATGCATTTTTGGCATACTACTGTTACCGAAAACCACTTATATATTATGTTCTGAAAAGTGAGTCTTTAAAAACTAAATAATAATAAAAGGAGTCTACTAGCCGTCGTGTTATATTTAGTGATAGATAACTTGGGATTATTTTGGCATCCTATTATTGTTATCACACTCTAGTATATTAGCGTCATTGCGAATAATTGTACACAAACTAACGACGAGTCACACACATTGGTGATACATTTTTCGTAGTAACATAGTTTAGAGTACACGCGATTGACACATTGTTATTGACACAAGTCATAATAACTCCGCATTGTATTGACACATTGCTTTATAAGATATAACGATAAAAGGCATCAAATTCAACATACATAATAAGTTGAAATAAGAGAGAGAGATTTCTAAAAATAGAACAGTTCATTCCAGTAAGTGTAAATAAATAAAACAGTCAGTAACAGTATCCTGTCAATATAATATATATAAAATATCGTAACTAATTTATTACAACATGGAAGCATATAAAAGATACTTAAGTCTCGCAAAGGACTTAGAAATACCCCAGGAAAGAATATTTTCATGGTGCGAAGAGAAAGTAAAAGAAGAAAAAGAACATGAAGAAAGAATTCGTAGAGAAGAAAATGAAGAAAGAATTCGTAGAGAAGAAAATGAAGAAAGAATTCGTAAAGAAGAAAAAGAACACGAAGAAAGAATTCGTAGAGAAGAAAATGAAGAAAGAATTCGTAGAGAAGAAAAAGAACACGAAGAAAGAATACGTAGAGAAGAACGAGAAGAAAGAGTCCAAGAAAGGGAACTAAAAAGACAAATAGCATTAGCAGAAGAAGAAACCAAAAGGACCCAAATGATGCTGGAAATTGAAAAAACAAAAACCGGTCATGAAAGAAAACATAATAATAGTGATGAATTTTTCGTGAAACTTCCACGCATGCCAACATACGATGAACGCTCAGACTGTTTAGAATCCTTCTTACACCGATTCGAAGTTCAGGCTAAAGGTTATCGTTGGCCAGAAAGCAAATGGGCCACAGCCTTGATTAACTGCTTATCTGGAGAACCGCTAAAAGTTTTCTATACCTTAACAACTGAAGATGCAGATGATTATGGTAAAATTAAAGACGCTCTACTAAAAAGATTTAGATTAACGGAAGATGGTTACCAGGAAAGGTTTCACACTGCAAAACCGGAAAGTGGAGAAGACTTTAATACATTCGTGAACCGAATTACCCAATTTCTAAATCGATGGCTTGAGTTGGCAAACGTAAAACAAGACGACTTTGCAGGCCTTTACTATCTCACGCTGAAGAATCGAATCTATCAAGCTTGCAACCCAGATTTAGTCGCATTCTTTAAAGAGAGAAAGCCAGAAAACTTGGACAAATTAAAAATCTACGCAGAAAACTTTAACAGCGCACATCCATTGACACCCCTTAGCAGAACATTGAAGGAACCATACTACGCTGCCGCTGCTCAGAGTCCATGTACACCTAAAGTTCAGTACTCAAATAGAACGAGCCGATCAATCACTCGGAACACGCAAGTGAAACAGGAGGATCATAGTAACAAACCATGGAACAAACAGTTCAATAGAGACCATAGCCGACCCTATCAAAACAAAACAAGAAATAGCACTGACAATAATACTGAGTATAAGAAAACCAACAAACCTATAATTAAATGTCAATATTGTGGAATGAAAGGCCACACAGCAGACAAATGTTACAAAATCGTGGGATATCCAAAAGAAACTGCAAATGCATCACTCCAAACAGGTGTAAACAATCAGACACGAGTAATGTCAGGAGAAAATATAAATGTGTATTGCGTGAAAGGTATGTCACTTTTAACACAAACTCACAAATCAGGATCGCTATTTTTTTGTGAAGGCAAAGCTAATGGAACTGATTGCAAAATATTGAGAGACACAGGATGCAGTACAGTAGGAATAAAAGCATCTTTGATCAATGACGAAGACAAAACTGGAAAAACGGTACAATGCATCACATTCAGTGGCACAGTCGAAACCTTTGAAACAGCTAATGTGTACATAGAAACCCCATACTATACAGGAATAGTGGAATGCTGTATACTTCCCAACCCCGTCGCTGATGTTATTGTTGGCAATATAAAAGGTCTGAAAGACAACCCAACAGATGTAAAAGAATGGTCATTAACCCAAGAAACAGCTTGTCTAGCAGAAACAAGAAAGATGACTAAGACAACAGAGAAGCCAATGACTATTTCTCTTGAACCACAACAATTTGACAGGAACACGTTCATTGAAGAACAGAAAAAGGACCCGACTTTAACTTCATATTTCAATATCGCAAACAAAGGGACGAAATCAAAAGTTGAATACATCATTGAAAAAGATATTCTGTTCAGGTTACATAGGAAAAGAAACAAAATAGCTAAACAACTGGTCACGCCGAGTATTTACAGAAACAAAATCCTTGGAATAGCGCACGATTCAATAACTTCTGGACATCTTGGGAGCTCTTCCACATTGAAGAGAATATCCGAGAATTTCACATGGCCTGGAATTACTACAGACGTCCGAGAATATGTGAAATCTTGTGACACATGCCAAAGAAGAGTCGCAAAAGGCAGAATACCGAGATTGCCATTAGAGACAACCCCAGTTATTGAAAAAGTTTTTCAAAAAGTTGCAATTGACATTATAGGCCCTTTAACAAAATCAGATAGAAACCATACACACATACTAACACTAGTCGATTACGCAACCAGGTGGCCAGAAGCGATAGCATTGAAATCAACTACATCGGATCACATAGCTGAAGCATTGATGACAATTTTTACTAGAATAGGCATACCAAATGAGATACTGTCGGACAATGGACCCCAATTTACATCACATATGATGCATGAAACCATGAAACTCATGGGAATCCAACACTCATTCACAACTCCCTACCACCCCCAAGCAAATGGTCTTTGTGAAAGATTTAATGGCACTCTAAAGAATATGTTAAGAAAAGTGTCAGCAGAAAAACCAGATGATTGGGACAGATACTTACCAGCAATCCTATTTGCATATAGAGAAATACCCCAAGAATCTACAGGCTACTCCCCATTTGAGTTGATGTATGGACGATCACCTCGCGGCCCGATCAATATAGTAGCCGACATTTGTAAAGGGAATGAGGAGGACAATAACGAAATTATGTTTGCTTACGAATATGTAAGAAACCTGAAAGACAGAATAGAGGATACATGTAAGCTAGCACAGGAATCCGTCACTAAAAAAGCAGAGAAATACAAGGAATACTCCGATAGAAAAAGCAAGTCAAGAAAATTTGAGATTGGTGACAAAGTACTAATACTCTTACCCGATGACTCGAGTAAACTTTTAGCTACATGGAAAGGACCATTCAAAATAACAGCAGTAAAATCTAATGTTAATTACGAGATTAAAATCAACAACACAACAAAGACATTCCATGCAAATATGCTAAAAAAATATTTTGATAGAGACACAGTGTCGCAACCTATGTTTACTAATATCGAAGCTTCAAATGCAGGATTAATCATACCGTTGGTCATGGGACACAGACACCCGAGACAGAAAAACAAACAAAAATCGCACAATTGCAACCACCTAAGACAAAAAAAGAAGTACGCAAAGTACTTGGGCTCCTAAATTTTTACAGGAAATACATTTACAACTTCGCGCACATCGCGACACCGCTAACAAATCTGACAAAGAATGGGTCACCGAACAAAATTGTTTGGACAGAAGCGTGTCAGAATAGCTTTAACCAATTAAAGGCATTACTCTGTTCAGAACCAATTCTTAAATTACCCGACATGTCAAAAGAATTTGTTGTAAGAACTGACGCGTCTGATAAGGGCATCGCAGGTGTACTATTACAGGAACATGAGGGAACTCTAATGCCTTGCTTATATGCAAGCAGAAAATTATTGGACAGAGAATCACGATACTCTGTAATAGAGCGTGAAGGACTGGCCATCGTCTTTGCTTTAAAGACATTCAGCAGATATCTACTGCTAAAAGAGTTTTGGTCGAAACGGAC
>NC_088370.1:24649565-24672065 GCF_034508935.2 Berghia stephanieae | reverse complement strand
TAAACTTACGAACCTGAGATATTATCATAAGTTACGTAAAATATTCATATCTCTATTTGTAACTGCCACGATCACTGTTTATCTCTTTTAATTAAATTTCATCATTATTTTTATTTCATTGTAAACAAATCGTTAATTGTTTTTCATTTATAGTAACTAGTAAATTCTGGGGCCTCATTCTACATATATCTTTATGCATAGTCGAGTAGCTCTTTACTCACTTGAGACCATGACAGACAGTCAATACATAAGTTATTCTGGTAAAGAAGTCTCTTCCCCCCCCCCCCCCTCTCTCTCTCTCTTTCTTTCGCAACCATCCATTAAATCATCTGGTATATAGAGATGATATATTAGAACAAAGCAATGGTGATTGGACTATGGCTTTAAATTTGAGAGATTCTTGGGTTCTATACGCTGAATAACTGCTAGGTTTCTTTGCTTGTATTTGATCGATAGACCCAGAAATTTTCCTCCTTTTGGACAAATTGCTATTATCATCACTGAATAAAAAAACACTCACCAAAACCACTACATCATCTCTACCACCACTACTATTACAAAAACCACCACATCATCATCCCTACCACTACCACCACTACCACTACCACATCACCCCTACCACCACCACACCATCATCCCTAGCACTACTACCACAACTACCACCACATCATCATTCCTACCACAACTACCACCACATCATCAACCATACTACCACTACTTCAACCACCACTACTACAACCACCACCAAACCATCATCCCTACAACCGCCACAACACCATCATCCCTACCACCATTACTACTACAACTACCATCACATCATCATTCCTACCACAGCTACTACAACCACCACCACACAATCATCCATACTACAACCACCAAATGTTGTAATTACACTTTCAACTTTTGACATTCCACCGAGTTGTGTCAAAAATTGCCGCAAGACAAATTTGGATCGCATATCAGTAATTTTTTAGTGAAATTCAAATTTATAGGTTATGGTCGCATGGATGGGTCATGATCTTCACGATGAATAATTTCCTCCTTTTTTGTGACCAGTCATTCTCACCCCTGTACTACAACTACAACCACCACAACATCATCCCCCCCCACCACTGCTACTACAACTACCATCACATCATCATTCCTACCACAGCTACTACAACCACCACCACACAATCATCCATTCGACCACTATTACTACAATCACTACCACCACATCAGCCCTATCCCCACTACTACTATAACCACCAACCACATCATCCCTATCCCCACTACTACTATAACCACCAACCACATCATCCCTATCCCCACTACTACTATAACCACCAACCACATCATTCCTATCCCCACTACTACTATAACCACCAACCACATCATCATCCCTACTACAACCACCAAGTGTTGAAATTACACTTTCAACTTTTGAAATCCCACCGAGTCGTGTATTGCTGTGAGACACATTTTGGATCGCATCTCAGTAAATTTGAGAGAAATTCAAATTTATAGACTATCGTCGCATGGATGGGTCATGATCTTCACAATGACAAATTTCCTCCTTTTTTGTGACCAGTCATTCTCACCCCTGCAAAATGGTTCATCTCCGCCCATCACAATTTCGCCACTACATCATCCCTTCCACCACTACTTTTACAAAAACCACATCATTCATATCACCACCATTACATCATCCCTACTACCACCACATCACGTCACTACAACTATCACCATCCCTACAATTACAACCACCATCCTACATCTCATCCCATCATGCGTACCACCACCACTACTACTACTCTACTAACACCACCATTCCCCTTCCACCATTACTACTACAGCGGGATGGGTGGGGTTCCTGACCTACATAGAGCCACTTACCATCTTTTATCCTTCTATATCTGTCTGTCATCTGCATTTTTTGCCAAATTGGGACCTAAAATTTGCCAACCCCCCCCCCCCCCCCCCCCCCTCCCGAAATTTGCCGAGGAGAACTAAGCATTTCAGTAAAAATTAACACGCGATACAGAAAAAAATATATATAAAAGACAATTTATTACAGGAGGCTACATTTATTAATTTACACAATAGCGTTGTTACAAAGATTTTAAAGAATCATTATCCGTAGAGAGTAGCTTCCCTTGGTTTGGGCCCAGGCAAAGCTGCAACATTTCTCAAGTTTCGCACTTTTTTTTTCGTTATTTTGTTTTTGCTTCTTTTTCCCCCCCAAAAATTTGCCACTTGCCACGCGATTTGCCAAGTTTCCCAAAATTTGCCACGATTTGCCAATTTTGGGAAATTTGCCAAAATTTGCGGATCGCCCTGTTATTTGCGGCCGCAAAAAATGCAGATGACAGATCTATTTTCCAATATGCGTTTTGAGTTTGTCTTTAGTGTTAGTGGGATCCTGTGCTCGTGTCTGGATGAGACTTTGGTGATCTCAAACAAAGCACAATGATAGTCATATGCTCTTGGAATCTACACATATTCCCTATTTGTATTTGTACCATTCCCCTTTGTCTTATTTTTTCTAGGGTGCTTTGTAATTCCAGAACTTTTATACAAATCTATTTTCTTCCTTTTTACTGGCGCTGATACGACCTAACTGTGTCGCAAGCGCGAATCATGTTGATTCCAGGGGAATTGATAAAACATCCGCAGCCACTGTAACTGTAAACACGGGCGTTGGGCATAACAAACAAGCATATTTCGTGAGTTGAATTCAAATATGGCGATGCAAGTACCACTGTATATTTGTAAAACTTTTATTTATCTCACGTTGCAAAGAGAACTCAAAACAGCCCTTCGTGCTTAAGCCCCAAGCTGACATGGCTGTTTTTTGCAAAAAAAAAAAATAAAATAATCCCAAATTTTGCAAGCTAAAACCGGCAAAATTTGCAAAAAACTTGCGATTAATTTTCCTAAAAACCCATAATTAGTTAATGAAAGAGAAATGAATTTGTTTGTTTTTAAGGGTTTCACGGCGCTTGCAACAAATGGACGGCCGTATCAGCGCCAGTAAAAAGTTCTAGAATTACAATTAAAGTACTACTCAAGAAAAAGGAAGAGCACGCTACAATCAGTGTACTTATTTTGAGATTATCTAAATGTTTCATCCTGACACAAGCACAGGCCCCCCAGTCCCAGTGATGATAATGACAATTTTTTCAAAATCTACCGGCCCGTCAGTAAAGCCCAAATCTAATGCAAATATAACCTAGATATTCATAGTTAGACACATCCTGACCTTTTGCAAATATAATTTAATGAATTGTCATTTCCAATTACACATTTTAGAGGCCTAATAGTCGCCCACTATACTGTCATCTGCATATTTTTGCCAAATTGGGACCTAAAATTTGCCAAAATAACCCCCCCCCCCCCCCCCCCCCCCCCCCCCAAAATTTTCCAAAGAGACCAAAATTTCCCGAGGAGAACTAATCATTTCAGTAAAAATTAACACGCGATACAGAAAAAAAATATATATAAAAGACAATTTATTACATTTAAGGAGGCTACATTTATTAATTTACACAATGTAAGATTTTAAAGGATCATATTATCCCTAGAGAGTAGCTTCCCTTGGTTTGGGCCCGTTATTTTGTTTTCGCTTCTTTTTTTTCCCCAAAATTTGCCACGCGATTTGCCAATATTCCCAAAATTTGCCACGATTTGCCAATTTTGGGAAATTTGCCAAAATTTGCGGATCGCCCTGATATTTGCGGCCGCAAAAAATGCAGATGACAGACTATATCAAGAGATTATGATAAACTTTTGGCCAAAAGACCAGGAGGTATTTGTTTTCACATAAACCCGGCTTTATTATTGTAACCTTGTGATGATGCAGCTTATAAATAAGAATCTTTAATCAATTGCAAAACATATTCCATCAACAAAGCAAATTTAAATTAGCCTATAAACAATCATTTCTTAAATCGATCAGCCTAACTTATTATCTCTCTATTACCAAATGATATCTATAAATATAATATGAAGATAGAAGGGTGGCTGTGAGAAAGAGAGAATTGATGAATTGATTTTTAATTTAAAAAAAAAAAAAAGAAAAGTTGTAATGAATTCTATTAACAAATTCAGAACAATCAAACAAAACCAAACAAAAAATTAAAAAGGAAGAAAAAAAAAAAAAAGACGCGCTTATAAAACTTATATAATCGCCAAATGTACTATCATGCTACAGCTAAAAAGTGCACAAATATTTACACCCATTTGCTCCATCACCATCCCCTTCCCTTTCGATCATCTTCTCATTCATGGCCACCATGTGTCTTGTGCTACTTTTGACATGTGGCGCCAGTGTGTCTAGACTAACGTCATAAATAAAGGAGTGTCACCAAAATTCATGCAACTGAGCAGAGATGTCAAAAAATGATAGAAGGCATAGTTATTGTTCCCCGCCCCCCCCTGAACTACCACTTAGCAGAAAATGTTTGACATGACAAAACGGAACATTTATGAAAAAAATCCTAAAATCCCAGAATTCCGCGGAAAATTATCATCACTGGTCCCCACTTTTTTTGCAAAATCTTGAAAATTTGCAAATTTTGCGGCCGCAATGCAAATCAGCAATTTTTTGAGGCCGCAACGCGATGAAAAAAACTGCCAAGACAGTGACAGCCCATGATGGCTGTCTGCTGAGATCAATCTCTAAAGCAGTGGAAAGTAGAACAGAAGAAAAGCGTTGGGCGTTTGAGTGGCACAATTAAACAAAGGGACACAACTGCCGTATCCTTGATTTGAAATAACTCATGGATTATCTCCCTTGAACCCCATTGTAATAGGATTCAGTAGTCAGGTGTCACGCCGCCAGGCAACGGCGGCCATCTTGGTTCTAAACAAAGAAAATCATTACTTTTTATTCTTCATGCTGGCTAGAACTTTTCATTCCCTTTTCATATGCCTTTTGAACAGAATGTGTAAAAGTCAAAACATGATCAAATTTATGTGTTTTTTTCCCCTCTGGAAGCGTTTTTATGCTCGCCGGAGAAATATTTCATACGGGCGTCCGCCATAAAAAACTGCTGAACTGCCATCCAAGATGGCGGTCATTCTTTTCTCTCTGTAAACAAATTGAATATTTTTGGCAAATTTTATCATTTTCAAGTGCCTTACGATGTCCAATGACAATACATCATGCACATCTTCTTGGATATGTGGGACTTGTGACACAACAGTGACATGGAATGATATAGGAGTAGTCTGTGATAGATGTAATCAGTGGTACCATGGACTCTGTCAGAGTATCGGGTCAGCAACATATAACCAACTAAATGATAGCAGCGAACAATGGTACTGTGCCGTATGTGGCAATCCCAACAGCAGGACTGCTTTTGACCTCCATGGTGTTGACTCATTAGCAAACCTTTCCCATTATTTCTCAACTCTGAGTGTTTCTTCTTTTGGCGCCACCCCCACCAAAACATTCAAACCTTTCCATGCTTCCACCCCTTCTAGAGCAGGACAACAAAACAAATGGAAAGACAGGCCACTAAGAATACTCAATATTAATTTTCAGTCTGTAAGTTCCAAAAGAGCCGAGTTCCCCCATCTCATTGACAGTCTAAAACCAGATATTATTATTGGTACTGAAACATGGCTAGACCCTGACATTTCGGATGCAGAAATTTTCCCACACAGCTTCAAGCTATATCGAAAGGATCGAAATCGCAATGGAGGAGGGGTCTTGATAGCGGTTAGAGACAACATTGACAGCTACAAAGTACCAGACCTGGAAGTGGAAGATTCTGAAATAATATGGGCACACATAAAACTAAAAGGAAGGCGCTCACTCTTTGTTGCATCATTCTATAGACCAAATGTTGCTGACACTGACAGTCTTGCTGGGCTCCAAATAACCCTACAAAGAGCAACCCAGATGAAGAATGCGCACCTCTTTATTGGCGGAGACTTCAACTTCCCAGGATGGAACTGGAACTCTATGAAATTAAAAGAAAAATGCCCTTTTCCAAAACTACACCTTAACTTCGTGGATATTGTTTACGACCATGGACTACAACAGATAATTGATGAACCCATGAAGGGAGAAAATACACTAGACTTAGTCCTTACCAACTCACCACAACTAATACCAAGGGTGGAAATCATTCCAGGCCTCTCAGACCTTGATATTCCATACTGCGAGTTTAGCCTCAATACAACAAAAAAGGCTCAACCTATTAGAGAAATTCCCCTCTACACCAAGGCAAACTGGGAAAACTTAAGAAATTCTGCAAAAAATATCAGCTGCAATATTCTCACGAATGAATATAAGTCCACAACTGAAGACCTATGGTGCGACTTCAAAAACGCATTACTGGAAGCCGTCAAGGAGTTCATACCTCACAAGACCACCAAAAGCAAGACCAGCATGCCATGGATAACATCAAATTTAAAAAGAATGATCGCAAAGAAGAATCGCCTGTACAGAAAAATGAAAAAGTCTGGTGATGAAAAACTAACAACAGAAATTCGCATCCTGAAGCAGACAATACAACGCGAAATGAGACGTAGTTACTGGTCTCACCTCAACGGCATCTTTAGCGATGAAAATGAAAATAAATCACAAAATAATAAAAGATTTTGGTCACATATAAAAAAACAAAAATCTAATAATGTTGGCATAGCACCACTAAAAAAGGAAGGACATCTCATTTCAGACCCCAAAGAGCAGGCAGAGATCCTTAACAAACAGTTCCAATCTGTCTTCGTGAGGGAAAAGAATTTTCAAATGCAGAGTTCCTTAACAAGACATCAATGAAGACCACCAACACTCCTATAATGAATGGCATTACCATCACAGAAGAAGGAGTAATGAAACTACTACTTAAACTTAACCCCCACAAAGCCAGTGGTCCTGACAACCTATCCCCCCGCATCTTGGCTCCAGAACTTGCCCCAGGCATCACAGCCATCTTCAAGTCCTCCTTGGCTTCAGGTGTAATACCATCAGATTGGAGAAATGCCAATGTAACACCCGTTTTTAAGAAAGGAGAACACTACGACCCGGCAAATTATAGGCCCATCTCCTTGACATGCATCATCTGCAAACTAATGGAGCACATCATCGTCAGCAACATCATGAACCACTTTGAACAACACAATGTACTAACCGAATACCAACACGGTTTCAGACGTTTGCGATCTTGCAACTGCTGGAATTTACGGAAGAACTGACAACCAATCTGGAGAAGGGACTCCATACAGACGTCCTTATCATGGACTTTGCCAAAGCCTTTGACCGTGTGAATCACAACCTACTTATGCACAAGATCTGTCGTTACGGCATACAGGGCACAACCCAAACATGGATTAAGAACTTCCTACATGACCGCCAGCAAGCTGTTATTGTTAATGGATGTCGCTCGACTGAAGTACCTGTTAGATCGGGTGTCCCTCAGGGATCTGTCTTAGGACCCTGTCTATTCTTGGCATACATTAATGACCTGCCACTTAATCTAACCACAACAGCCAGACTCTTTGCAGATGATACTGCAGTCTACAGCACTGACAGTGACAAACTGCAAGCGGATCTGCGTCAACTAGAAATATGGGAAGAAAGCTGGGATATGATGAAGTTCCACCCAGTGAAGTGTGAATCAATGTCCATAACAAGATCAAAAACACCCACGATAACTGAATACCACTTTCATGGACATACATTGGAGACAGTGAATGTTGCAAAATATCTTGGTGTTAGCATGAAAAAAGACCTAACATGGGATGAGCATATTAACAAGATCACAAGTAAGGCAAACAAAACACTGGGATTTTTAAGGCGTAACCTAAAAATTAGCTCCTCGAAAATCAAGGAAAAGGCATACAAAACATTTGTAAGACCTGTTCTGGAATACGCTTCCACTGTTTGGGATCCCCACACCCAAAAATACATCTCAAAAATAGAATCAGTGCAAAGAAGAGCTGCACGCTACGTCCTGAACAGACATCACAACACCTCAAGCGTATCAGACATGCTGGAAAAACTACAGTGGCCGAAATTAGAACATCGCAGAAAATCAGCAAGATTAACAATGCTATTTAAGATCAAGCACCACCGCCCAGTCATCGAGAAAAAACTGATACCAGCACCTTTGAGACAGAGAAGAGGTAACAACAACCAATACAGCCTCATAACACACAGAACACAATACCGTGGTTTTTCCTTCTTGCCGCATACGGTCAAAGACTGGAACCAGCTTGACGCTAAAGTGACCGAAGCCACTACAATTGATGCTTTTGTGGCAAGTTGCTATGCAAATACTTCGACCTTACACAAACCACCACTGACCAACGTTGACGACCCCTGAATGTCCCTGGAAATTGATTTTAGACTAACGATTATAAACAAGGAATACAGAGAGATTAGAAAGCAGTTTCATATTTGCCATAATAATCAACCAATTGATTGTGGGCAATCAAAGGAAGAAGAAGAAGACATTGTTCCGATAGTTTAGAGCCAGTGTTACTAAGTTACCATGCGTTATTAGGAAGGAAGTGACGTTACGACTATTGAATCCTATTTTTACCTTATCTTGGTTTTTAATCGTGCTCTCGTTTAAAGTAAAGCACAGATTGTGACCGACGTCTACATATATGTAGGTCTGACATTCGAACGTAATTATGGACCTAGTTTAACATTGGACAATATTTTGGGATATTTCCATAACAATAATGAGCCCAGAATAAATTGGGTTATAAATATCAGACTTGAAAATAAGTGCACGTCACGTCGATTGTGAAGATATTGTAATTTGTTGTATCCAGTTATGGGATGGGCTGAACCCACGGTCTATTTCTTTAGCTGGTCTGTACCTCGTAATAATGTTTAAATAAATAAATAATGTGTCAAAGAAATGTGTACCTAAATGGCGACGTAAAACATACAAATTTACAGATAGTAATAGTAATAGATCTTTATTGTCCATAAATATGGCAATTTGTCATTTAGTTACACTTGTTATAACATTATTATATGACAACTACATCACTCCTACCAATTAGTCGAATATAAAACAAATAAATGAAATGTAAAAAAAAAAGAAGTGTTAACGGTCAGACGTGCTACCATTACACCACAGAGGTTTCGTAATAGTTGGGTCAATTTTAATGCCTATATTCTTCACAAGGGATGACACCTTTGTTGTGCTTACACAGAGTTTAAAATCAAAATACTACGTGAAGTCGATGAAAAAAAAGTTGATCAAGACGGAGATATGTAAAAAACACGGCATCCCGAACTCAACTCTTTCAACAATTTTGAATAGAAAACGAAAACCTCCAAAAATATTTTTAAAACACACCAAATAATAAAAAAAATTTTTAAATGGTTACGAAGACGGCATTTATTCAACCACTACATTTAAGGGGAAACCCATGATACGATTAAATGAGCAAATTTCTTAAATAGTTACTACTCTTGAAAAACATCGCAAAACGGGAACTTGCTTTAAACCGAAATGGTTTAGAAGGTCCCCAAAATTTTGGTTTAAAGTAATTCTACTGTATATAATTTATTCAATGCAGCATTGTCTCGTCTCGTCTAAAGCAGATCAACCAATGCATCATTACTTGTTAATTAACTCATTAATCATTTGCCGCTTATCAAGACAGACAAATGGCTAAAGTACAGTGGAAAGATGTGTAGTCTGGCATCAACTTTTATTTTCAATAAGATTTAATGATTTAAGACATGTTCATGAACTTCTGAAATTGGAGCCAAAATTTCGTAATTCTACAAATTAAAAAAAATGGTAGGCAGGTCTGCCATTGTGTCTATCGATAGTTTCAACAAAGTTGTGTTCGTTTCCACTTCCATTCCAACTCTTTGATTTAATTTCAGTAGCGATGCCTATTTCTGATTGAGATAATGGATGATTGAGTGAGAAAATGACACGACCACTAACACGATCAATTCCACTTTTATTTTCTTCCACAACCAGAAATTCTCAAACTTTTCACTCTTTCAAGTCCAAGTTAAAGACATAGTTGTTTAAAATAGACCTGGTCTAGCTTTTATTTAATCTAGTTTTTCAAATTAAGTTATAGTGAAATTCTTAGAATTTCCTTTGTGAATACCCGTTTTATTGTATTGCCTTTAAGCATGGACTCTGCACTCTATACAAATTATTTAATATATTTATTATCATTTTAATGGATATTGTGCTTAATTTATTTTTTAAAAAGCTCACCTTACTACAGAGGGAACTCACAACAAGCTCTTTTAACCAGTTGACTGTCGCATTCTGGAAAATCACATATATTTTTATTTTAAAATTTGGCCAGAAGACTAGTCCGTCAAATATCGATTGATTTAAATGACCCTCATCTTTTGTAAAAATTCAAAACCCGAGACCTCGCGATGTCTTCAAGGAAATTCTAGGTTTGAAAGTTTTTGCCAAGATGAAGGTAATTTAAATCAATCAATATTTGAAGGACGAGTTTTCTGGCCAACTTTTTAAATAGTGTCTTCCAGTTTATCCTAGAGCATCTTTCCGTGACAAAGGGTCTCTTTATTCTCAACCCCCAAAATGAAAAAAGAAGAAAAACGACTACAGAATATCATTCTGCAAATATTTTCATTGATCCAGATATTTTACCTTTACTGTTGATTTGAAGTTGATGATTACCACCATATCGATGTTGCTATACAGATTTTGTACTAAAATGTATGTTGCTATGGTGAATTTCTTAGTACTAATGATATCTATAGGGAAAAAAACAGGGCACGGCACCGTGTGGCTATAGAGAGATGTCATGGCCTCGAGTCTTGAGCAAGTCACCTCGCTCTAACTCACCTTGCGGTGCTGCAGTGCGGCTGATGCCTGGGTTATTCAAGTCTCGCCTTGGAAAAGAGGCTAAAGTCAAAAGACCCCTTGGGAAATATAGAGAATTTTCTTGTTGAATGTTATTGTTATAAGTAGGTTGGACTGCATATTGTAGTAACAGAAACAAATGATTTCAAGTTACAGCAACTTTATTAAGAACAAAATATACAATTTACAATAATGGTCAATGAGTAACAGATGTCTTCCTCACTCCCAACCCCTGTCTCTCTCTCTCTCACTCACACACATATATACACTATAAAAAGGCAGACACAAAACTCTCAATGACAACATCTGCTGACACTCACAAAAGGCTAGGGCTATGGTCAGTATTGTCCAATGGCCGCTGGTGCCTATTGGTCAGTACTCAACAACGGGTGACACCACCCACAGACCCCCTCTCTTTGATCTGTGTCACTGCCCGCCATTGATGACGAACATATGGCCTATTCGTCAGTGCTGACAAAGACCTCTTCGCACTTAGTAATCACTACCTAATTATTCCATTAAAAAAAAAAAATTAAAATCCCAAGCCAACTTATCCCATGACGCTTAATAACACTTTGATAAGTTTGATTAATGTCTAATGCGTGAGAGCAACGGAATGACTCTCGTTGTTTTCAGCCACCATTAGATTCTTTTTATTTTATTATGTCCATTTTATTCCTCTGGAGTTCATTAAAAAAAAATTTTTTTTTTGGGTTATTTTTTTTTTTGTTTTTGTATATTTTCGTTATTGTTCAAATTTTCAAAAAAATAGGAAAAGATGTTATATAATATTTCTTGTTATGATTCTTTTATAATACTTTGACCATTCTAATAATGAAGGTTTTTTTTTTTTTTTTTTTTTTTGGTGTCATTGCAATGCAATAAAATATTGATGGAAAGGAGGAGAAACTTGATAACAAATGGATTATTCCATTTTAAATATTTATTATTATTATTATAAGAATATACTGAAAATAATGAAACTTGTGAACGCAGTTTTAAAGTACAGCTTCTTAAATCGTAATATGGACTAAAAGTAGTGGGTGGGCACTTCATATTCATATTAGGATTGATTGAATTAATGTGTTGATGTTTCCACGTCTTCATATATTTAGACCTGTAAATGAGCTCTATAAAAATTGACTGAAACTCTTCGACAAACTGAAGATTCAATTATTTTTTTAAAAATAAGGGCATCATTGGAGAGGAGAGTGATAAATACAATACATTAAAATAGTGGGTGTTATTTCTTACTGGAAGTATGACTGCCATAATTTGATGTAGAAGGAATGCTAAATAAGCATGTCATTCATATAGGTAAAGATGACTTCATCAAAATCATATTCCTGCCTCTGGAATTTTTTTGACATAGTCAGAAAAATAATCACCATTATCATCTTTAACTTCTAGCCATGACCTATTGAATTTATTCCTCACATCTTTATCGATGCTCGACAAGTCTGAATTGCGATCCACGAACAGCTAAGCCATTGTGAGAACATTAGAATAATGTAGCAATGAGCAAACTTGATTTTCAATCAGTAAATGACAGAAAAAAAAAAAACTTAAATAAATATGACTTCTGGCCAATACACTGAATTATTAAGTAGAAGTGAATTATCAAGAAGAAACTTCGGCAGGCGTAGATAGCCGAAAAATTCAAAGAATCGAAATGAAGGTAAATCGCCACAAAACAGCAAGCTCGCTTGGGCTTGAGCAAAACAATGGCAGAAAACGTCCTGATTTGCACGGGAATTAATTAAGCTACTTACCATTGTTCCTTATAATCAGGTACCCAATCAGTGAAGAAACAGTCAACCAGTTTGTTTACAACGTGAGGCAATCGAAATGAACTTGTAGCAATCTATCCTAACTTTCGATTTGAAGGTGTCTACATAACATTCGCAATTTACTTTATCATAGTTTTGAGACTCGCCAGGTAAATGTGGTCAATTTTGGCTTAGATGAAACAGTGAAATTTATCGCTCGGTGGCTCAGTTAAAATTGGCTACAGTTGGGATCACGAAAGGTTTGGAAAGTGAAAAAATAATTTAACGAAGGATGTGTGAAAATACCCAGGGATGTGTTCAGACACGCCTTTTATAAAAAGCGTCGCTTAGTCTTGGCAATATATATATCGTTAATATAAACGGTCCCCATGAGCTACGCGTAGCGCTGTGGAACACTCCTAATTACTTTACGGTCATTCGACTACGATTTGTGAATTCTTTTTTTTTTTAATTTCTTTCTTTTTCTTTCCTTTTTTTAAATATTTGAATTTGACAAATTGACTGATTTCAGTTAATTGACTGAGAATATACAGGTCTATATATTTCATCTCTGCCACTTTATTATTCATTGCCATTAAACGTAATTGGATTCAATAGTCTGATGTCACGTCACCCAGCAACGATGAGCAGCGTGGTTCTAAACAAAGAAAACCGGTACTTTTTATTCTTCATGCTGTCTAGAACTTTTCATCTGTCATGTGATCAGAATGTATAAAAGTCAAAACAAGATCATATTTATAATTATAATGTTTTTCTCCTCTGGATACACTTTTATGCTTGTCGGAGCCAGTTACTAAGTTACCATGCGTCATGACTGTTGAAGCCTATTGCAGTCCCAGGTGAGTTGGAAATGTGGCAAAATTTTGTCCCATTTCGACACCCCTAGATTCTAGTCATACTAGAGCTAACGTATATAAGTTAACACTAATAATAATTATTTTCAATAAATAATTAATAATTCTGCATAAACCAAAGGAACCCGTACTCAGCACTGACCAATAACCACTCCGCAACGGCAAGGCTATTAGTCAGTACTGTCCAACAGGTGCCTGGGGACAGTACTGACCAATAACCACTTCGCCCACAATGACACGTTCCCTAAAAAAAAAAGAATTATTTACCATCATTGTCAACCCCCCCCCCCCCTCCCCCCAATATAAAAAAAATTAGGAAGCAGAAGCAATTACAACAGCCCCTAGCTCCCCCTCCCCGCAAGCCGAACCCACACACTCACAACATACTATCTACTCAATCAAATCACTTCTTCCACTTTTCCTGATGTTGGTATGACGTCATAGGTTTGCCACCCGATCCACACGTCCCGACACCTACTTTTCCAGACACTGTGTCAGGGGTGGCGAATATACTCTTTTTCACTCTGCCCTTGCTTGTTTTGGAAAATGTCTGTGATGGAGGAGAGGGGAATAAAGAATTTGTGGAATGAAATGGAAAATTTCTGATTTAAACTTGTTGAGAAAAAAACAAACAAAATGGAAATCACGATTCCTTACATTTTTTAATTTGAAAGGATCAATAAGAAGACGTTTAACATAAGCCTATTGTTTTTTGTACGTTTATGAGGGTTCTACGGTTCTAGCAAAACATTAAGGTAATATCAGTGCAAGTAAAAGGACGAAAATGGGAAAGTAAAAAGCTCTAGAATTACAATTACACCACCCAAGAATAAGTAAGACAAAGGTGAATTAGTTCAAATAGGGAACAGATGTAGATTAGTTTGAGATCACCTAAATGTCTCATCCAGACACAAGTACAAGTCCCCGTAAAGAGGAACACACTCAAAATATTTACAAATCATATGAAAAACAAAAAAAAATACAGTGCATAACAAGAGAGATGAACAAAAAAAATATCTCCCGAAACTCTAACCATATATTTCCGTCCCAGCCAGGGCCAGGGCTAAACCAGGTGATCTCACTCCAAGACAAAGACCGAAAGCATGTTGGAAAACAGATACAGATAGTATGCAGATGATGTCACTCAGGCCTTTGTTATTGTTTTTGCCATCCGCGTTTGTGAGTTATAAAAGTTCATGGTTACACAGAGTTTGTGTGTTGGTCTGTTATACGGTTCTAGCAAAACATTAAGGTAATATCAGTGCAAGTAAAAGGACGAAAATGGGAAAGTAAAAAGCTCTAGAATTACAATTACACCACCCAAGAATAAGTAAGACAAAGGTGAATTAGTTCAAATAGGGAACAGATGTAGATTAGTTTGAGATCACCTAAATGTCTCATCCAGACACAAGTACAAGTCCCAGTAAAGAGGAACACACTCAAAATATTTACAAATCATATGAAAAACAAAAAAAAATACAGTGCATAACAAGAGAGATGAACAAAAAAAATATCTCCCGAAACTCTAACCATATATTTCCGTCCCAGCCAGGGCCAGGGCTAAACCAGGTGATCTCACTCCAAGACAAAGACCGAAAGCATGTTGGAAAACAGATACAGATAGTATGCAGATGATGTCACTCAGGCCTTTGTTATTGTTTTTGCCATCCCCGTTTGTGAGTTATAAAAGTTCATGGTTACACAGAGTTTGTGTGTTGGTCTGTTATACTTCCGGATGACAATGTTGTGAACTCCTTGGCCAAGCGCATTCTATCTATAGGTGGATAGAAGACAATAGTAAGTGCCTCATTGCCCACTATGGGAACCCCACCCAGAACACAAACCTAACAAAGATGTTACTTGAAGAAGTCGGAAAGCTGAGGGGAAAACAAGAACCACTGCTTGCAATGATTAAGACACTTGGTCAGACATGACAGATTGTGCGAGACAGTCATGCAAGGCAAGGTGAAGGTCAACAAGAGAAGAAGGACAAAAGAAAACGATGTGGCAAGACAACAAGGAATTGACAGGTTTGATGAATGTTATACGAGCTGATAGAGAAGGCTTTGAGGAGTGACACCTGATTGTGAAGGTTGCATCCTGCAAGTCTTCTAGATGACCATCCAGTCATGGGAATCAGTGAGTAAAAAAAAAAGAAGCCATGAAATGATGAATTCAAATCACATAAGTATTGTTTTCTCATGCAGACCTGGTTACTTCAAATTTATAATACCCTTTATAATATTTGTGGTTCTAATTGAGTTATTTATTAAATTTTTTTTAAAAATATCGGGCAACATCCACTAATCGTGCTAGGAGCTTTTTACAAGGGGTCCCTGGCCAACAGCAACACTTAACATGTAGGACGAGACATGACGACTGTTAGGCGATATTACAATTTTTTTCGGACAGAGACAACACTGTTAACGACCAGGTACTCATTTTACACCCGAGTACAGTGAGAGAATGTGAGCATAGAGGACTAACTATGGGCTGAGCGAGACTCGAACCCAGGACCTTCTGATCTCAAAGCGAGTGTCATACCATGACCACATAGCCACACATATGAAAAAACAAAACAAAAAAACCCAAACGAATTTAAATAGGCAGTCACTTAGACTAACTTTATAGATCAATGATGTACCCCACAACCGAATTTAATAAAGATCTTCATAAATGAGCTTTGGTCCCAAAAATTCCTGTTTAAAGTTTTATTCAATGAACAATGCCCTACGCAGTTCTCAAGGTGAAAACCCTGTCATGGCAGTGACAGTTGGCAGGGATGGATGGTCATGTATTAAAAATGTCTCTATTATGACACACTTTGATGACTTTATCTTTGACTGACAACTCTTATATCGAGACACTGTGATGACTTTATCATTCACTGAAAACTTCTCTATCATGACACAATTTGATGACTTTATCATTCACTTATAACTTCACCATCATGACAAACTTTGATGACTTTATCATTCACCGACAACTTCTCTATCATGACACAATTTGATGACTCTATCATTCACTGACAACTCCTAAAATTTTGCCCCTTTGTAATTTTTGACAATTATCAATGCCAGCAGTGGTTACACCTGGCACCATAAGATAAGTTGTTGATACTTCATTGAAGGGACAGCATTTCCAACCCATGTCCTTCTAATTTAGCATAAAACCCAACACCTAATGAAAGGCACTCACTTTGACATTAAAATCCAGCCATTTGTTCTTCTCCTGTTCGTGTTCCTCCTCCAACTGTTTCATCCTCTGGGCTTTCTTCTGAGCTTTCTTCCTCTTGTACTCGCGTTGCTCAGCTATCAAGTCCTTCCTAAAGAAAAATGCATCGTTTAAATATTCCTTTTATGAATTCACTAGTAAAGTAAATTATTATCATAATGAAAGATTATTCACCCAGTAGAGATTGGGTAGCTGGATCTGTTAGATCTGGCGGAATGTGTTTTGGGATAGACAAGCATTTGCTTCTGTCTTTTGCGTTATAGAAAACGGGATAAACTCCGGCTCCATCATTATCATTATTATTCACCGGTTCTGAAGGGGACCAGACCACAGTTCATATAGATTTATAATTTCATTCTGGTGACAGACTTTTATAATTTGTCTAAACATATTTATAGAAGCAGCTTCTGCGGCATCAGAGAGACGTCTGTTCCAGCTGATTATGGATGAGAAAAACTAGTAATGGCGTCCATGCTGGTGGCAAGACTAATTCTGGCTTCCTACCCTCTAGCTACAATTCTTGCATTTTAAAGCGGTTTAAAGCCAAAAGGGGGGTCCCGACAGCTTGGTAGAGCACTTGCTTCACACGCAAAGGGACTGAGATCGATCCCGGGTGCAGTCAAGATTTTTTCCTGATCCCCCTATCTATCCAGCAGTGAATGGGTAGCCGGGTCTGTTAGATCTGATGGAAGTACTTTGCAATAGACTAGCATCCTATCCAAAGGATAGCAAGCAATTGCTATTGTTCGTTTCACGCTACAGAAACCGGGATAAACTAAAGCCCCATAGGCCTAATGACTCTGAAGGACTACTTTTTTTAAAAAGCCACATAGGAATGTCGAAAATTTTCCAGAGTGATTATTTTCAGTAGGCCCTCAGACTGTGATGCGTTTTGCTGGTCCATTCTGAGACTTATTCACAGCTTTTACATCTTTGGTGGAATGAAGGTCGCACAATGTGCTTTCATCAATATAGTTTTGGTTGAAATAGGGTACCCCTTAAGATTGCTATTGAGGAACTTTGTTGTTTTGCTTGCTTATTGTTATCATCATCATAATTTTATAATTATAATCATTATCATTATTAAAATTAGTATAATAAAATAATAATAATAATAATAACAACAACAACAAAATATTATTATCATTATATTCTGGGCACAAATCCTAAATTTCAAATAAACACCAACTTTGATTTCTTGGCATCAGCTATCCTGTCGCCTTTAGCCCCTCTCTTCAACGTGGGGTCTATGGTTTTCAACATGGAAATCTAGATGAGAAAGGAAGAAAAAATAGAACTCTCTAAAACCAGAGGCAATAGAACTTTCCATGTTTAGAAAAATTAACTGGGGGGTGAGGGGAGGGGGGAACGGAACCTTACAATTATCACCAGGTTGCCGTTTCAAGAGACAAAATTTTACTGAACTTTTACGCAAACAAATAGGCAGATCCCTTTCTGAGTGCTAAACTCCAGTAAAAAGACAATACATATTTAACTGTTTTTCTCCATTTAGCAGGTGATTGGAAAATATACTGAGGGTTTATAACATACTGAATTCTGTAAATATACAGAAAATTGACAACCTAGTTATCAGGTAATTTATGAAGAAAAATGTAAAAAACCCGATAAAATAAATAAAACAATTAAACCAAAAAGGCATTCCCAAGTATCATCATCATCATTATCATCCGTAAATTGGTTTCAGGGAGCTTGAAAATACCCCACCCCACCCATGGCATACTGAACATCAGTTCTACAGTGACAACACCAAGCAAGCCCATTACATCTTTGTCAAGATTGAGAATATAGATTGAGAAAAAAACTTGAGTTTTTCTTTCTTTTCTTATTTTTTAAAATAGCTTTTATATAGTACAATATTCACCAAATATGCTCAAAGCGAATTACAAGGGGCCTGACCAACAGCAACACGTAACATATAGAACGAGACATGACGCCTGTTAGACAATATTACAATTTTTTTTTCTGACAGGGACATCGCTGTTAACGGCCAGGCACTCATTTTACACCTGAGTATGGTGAGAGAATATTAGTAAAGAGCCTTTTCCAAGGACTCAATTATGCACCGAGCGAGACTTGAACCCAGGACCTTCCGATCCGAAAGCGAGTGTCATATCACCAGACCACATAGCCGCACATGTTATCATTAGAATCTTTCCCTGAGAGCTATTCCCATCTAAATCTATTTTTAGACAGTAAGTCGATGGTGTCAATAGGTTGTGTGAAATGTAAACAAAATTTTTGTCTCTCACCCACTTTGTTGAGAAGGTGGTCAACAGGAATTCAGTACCTACAGTGGTCAAATTAATTATTTAAAAAACACACAAGAGTCACTGATAAAAAAAAGTAATAGGTGGATAGAAACCTTTGTCAATAGATGTCTTCACAAAATCCTGAAGATAAAATGGATTGACACAATTTAAAATGAAGAAGTGTGGAGAAGAGCTGGACAAGAAGCCGTTGAAAGGCAATAATACAAAAGAAAATGGAGATGGATAGGACAAACATTGAGGAAACCAAAGGACAGCCCTGCAATGGAATCCATACGGAAAGAAGAAAAAAGGAAGACCAAGGTCAACCTGGAGGAGAGACCTTCTGGTAGAGCTGGAGAGATCTGGGATGCGCTGACAGGAGACGGAAAGACTGGCCAACATCGCAAGTCGGTGGTCCATACCCACTGTGGGATGAGGATTGAAGAGAAGAGAAGAGAGGAGGATAGACTATTGAACTTTAGCTAAATAACTTTAACACATCAGCTGATGCTGCTATAGCTCTCTCCAATCTGTTCAGTGTTCTGCACTTCTTTAGTAGTAGTAGTAGTGGTGGTGGTATTAGTATTTGTAGTAGTAGTAGTAGTGGTGGTGGTGGTGGTAGTAGTAGTGGTAGTAGTAGTAGGAGGAGGAGGTGGTTTGTGTTTTTAAGGGTTTTACGGTGCTTGCAACACATTAAGGTCATATCAGCGCCAGTAAAAAAGGAAGAAAGTGGTATAGTCAAAAGTTCTAGAATTACGAGGGCTCTTTCAGAAATAACAGAAAAATGCCCATTGCTCAGCAACCAGTGGAGATTTTTTAATTCTGTAAACGGCATGATATTCTTTATTTCCTTACGGATATTCCCAGAAATTATGAAGTGCATCATTTTGCACAATGAATTTCTAGACGATTTTAAAGATGGCGGCCCACCTTGAAACTTGGTCAAAGGAGGAAATCAGAGCTGTCATACGTTTTTTGAACGCCAAAAGTCTGAATCCTACCGAAATTCATAAAGAACTTCAGAGTGTATATGGTGAGCATGTTATAAGCCGTACACAAGTCTATCACTGGTGTAATTTGTTTGAAGCCGGCCATTCCGACTTGACAGACAGGGAAGGGAGAGGGCGTTCGATAACTGCGACGTCAGAAGACAATGTGAAGCGAGTTGATGAGCTTATTCGTCAAGACAGGAGGTTGAAACTTCATGAAATCGCAAGCAGTCTTGAAATTTCGGAAACTTCAGCCCATAGAATTGTATTTGATGAACTTGGCTACAGAAAAGTCCGCGCAAGATGGGTTCCTAAGCAATTGACAGACAATCATAAAGAACAAAGATTGGACATCTGCAGGGAACTTTTGAGAAGAAGCAAGAGCTCACGCAGGGTTCACGGGCATACTGCCAACGCCGGCAGATACTTTCTAGGGTACGATGTGACTTTTCTAGACAGCATAGTCACCGGTGATGAGACTTGGTTGCACCATTGCACCCCAGAAACAAAGCAAGATTCGATGACATGGAAACATCCATCCTCACCTGTCGAGAAGAAATTCAAAGTCATGCGGTCAGCAAAGAAAATAATGGGAACTGTTTTCTGGGACAGTCGTGGTGTTATTCTGTTCGAGAAACAATCAATGTTGCAAGGTACTGCCAAACTCTTGACAAGCTTAGGGAGGCCATTCGCAGAAAGCGCCCAGGGCAGTTGACCAACGGGGTCATTTTGCAACACGACAACGCTACACCCCACACAGCACGAGTGACGCAAGGTTGGCTAGAGAAATATGGATGGGAGATTTTGCCACACCCACCACACAGTCCAGACCTCGCACCATCTGATTGTCACCTCTTTGGGCCACTGAAACGTGAGCTGGCAGGAAAGCGCTTTGATGTCGATGAAGAGCTTGTTGACCATGTGCGGAAATGGCTACAAAACCTTGACGGAAATTTCTTCCGAGAGGGTATCTATTCCATGGTGCGGCGTTGGCAGAAGTGTGTCGACAGACTTGGCTGTTACGTAGAGAAATGAAGGATGAGTCAAGGTATGAACACGTGCAAGAATTTTGTTGATAGCATAAAAAACGCGGATTTTACAGGCATTTTTCGGTTAATTATGAAAGAGCCCTCGTACAATTAAAGCACCCAAGAAAAAGTAAGACAAAGGAGAAAGGTTCAAATAGAGAAAAGATGTAGATTCCAAGAGCACACTGTCAGTCACCTAAAAGTCTCATCCAGACACCAGCACATGATCCCACTAAGAGGAATACACTCAAATGTTTACAAATCAGACGTTAAAAATAAAAAAATAACAGTACATACCAGAGAGATGATTTAGAAGACAAAAAATATCATTTCCCAAAACTCTAACTATACATTTGACTATTTCTCTCCCAGCTAAGGTATCTGGCCAGGACCTGGACAAAACCAAGTAATCTCATTCCAAGACAAAGACAGAAAGCATGTTGGAAACAGATAAAGGAGGATAGAAGACACAGTAAGTGCCTCCCTGCCCACTGTGGGAGGTAAGGAACCACACCCAGGTAGTAGTAGTAGTAGTAGTAGTAGTAGTAGTAGTAGTAGTAGTAACAGTCCCCCCTCACTGCTGTTTATTTCTTCATAAAATCGGATCACTTAGTTATACTGCTGGAACCCAGCAAGTGACTGACAACAGCAGCTGCATGCTATAAAAGTGGCTACCTGGACGGGGATTCCCCTTTTTGAGGGTTAAGACGCAAAGTATTGCATTTTCGTGATGTAATATAACACCATATCTAGATGACCACTTACATTACAATAATATTAACTTATGGAACAGACAGTACTACTTTCACTTGTTATGTTGTTTCTTTTTTCGTTTTATTGTGATTATTCTGATAGGTTTTATAAGCAATTTAAAATCCCTACCATTTTAAAATATTTTTGTTGTTGTGCGGACAATAAAAAATTCAAATCTTTAAAATCAGACGTTGGATTCCGAAACTAATTAATGCTTTGTCCAGTCTTTATATTATTACACACAGTAAAACATTCATTTTCTGATTCTACGTTTTTAATGGTCATAAATGTAATGGGCTGGACATCTGGTATGTTCTCTTCATTTGTATTTTGTATTGTATTTAAAAGATATGGAGATAAATGGATTAAACAATTTAACACACTCCTAGAGAACATATAAAGCAATATATTGTGTGTGTAGGTTTTACTTCACTATGACAAATAGAAACAAAACCACCATCATTACACCAAACATCAACACCATCACAGTGGCGTAGTAGATAATAGAAGCAATGAATATGGTAGAAAAAGGTATTCCTCTCTCTCTCTCTCTCTCTCTCTCTCTCTCTCTCTCTCTCTCTCTCTCTCTCTCTCACACACAAACACACACATACATACACCCATACATCCTGCATATACACACATATTACATACAAACGTAAAAGACAGGCTAAGAGAAATGCATCACATTCACACTACACCTATTCATACCACTGACAACAACGATATAACATCAACAGTTAGTACAGATAGTATTCCACA
>NC_088370.1:24594565-24647065 GCF_034508935.2 Berghia stephanieae | reverse complement strand
CATATTTTCCCTGATATTTATGCTCATTTTTTCATACCCCCCCCCCCAAGAAATCATATTTTTAATCACTGCAACCGATCAATATTTCACATTTAACATTCGCTGAATTTATGGAGACTTATCAAGCTGGTAGAGGGAAGGAAAATCGTGAAATTCCTGGAAGAACCATCTGTCTGGCTACTCAGATTCACATCGAGATGTGGGGGAACTTTAGTCTAATTTTATTGTGATCTTTCCCCCCTTTTTTGTTACAAATCATGACTTGTTTTCATTTATCATATTTTAGTCAACATTCCCATATTATCATGTTTTGGACCTCAAAGCGTATTCAAATATGAGGAATCACACTGGTTGGCAAGTCTGTAAATGTTGAATTGTTATAACAGTGTCTGTGTTGATGAGTTTATTTAGTAACCACATGTTTGTCAGTGCATGACATAATCAGTGGGAAGGTGAAAATTTTGAATTTGCATTTTTATTTTTTCATTTTCTGAAAGAATATGCTCCCCAAAGCCGTTTAATCGTCATTTGAAGTAAATCGGGTGATTTTTATATCAAGTTATGGTCAGATGTATGGGAAAGGTATCCAGCAACATTTTTCAAATTTCATACTTTTTCAACTTGACTAGCTGTAAAAAATATTTAGAAGTGAAATTAAGCTTTGATATTTCCCGAAGATGTACAAAAAGGGCCGATTTAACCATTTATGTCAAGAACTCATTTTGGAAATAAATGAACCTTCTAACTAAACTTGGCAATATCTTAGTTCAAACCTCTTCAGCATCTGACTGATTATGGCATTGTGACATTGTGTTTACCTCAGTATACCATATCACCTCATACCAGTTCACTTCATCTATTTCTCTCAATCTTGGCTCACTTTTCAGATATAGTAGTCCCTTGGAGCCATTTGTCCCATGGAGTCGGAGTTTATCCCTGTTTCTATAGCATGAAACAGACATGAGCTTGAGCTTTTTATATACCTACCTAGCGCAATATCCACTATACATGCTCAAAGCGCTTTACAAAGGGTCCCCGACCAACAGCAACACGTAACATGTAGAACGAGACACGACACCTGTTAAGTGATATACAATTTTTTTTTTCCGACAGAGACAACGCTGTTAACAGCTAGGTAAATTTTTTTAATTCAGAAAAGTGAGTGGAGCAGGCACTTATGTTGGTAACAACAAGATATGAAGTGAATAGAAAAGTGCCAGAAGACAATAGAGAATAAAATTTTTTTGCGGCGGTGGTGGGGTTTGAACCTGCGACCTTATTGGTACGACAACTCCGCCTGGCAGGTGAGAGCGTGGCTCTACCGTGTGAGCTATCCACGAACACAAAAATATTCGTTTCAAACCCAAGTCATTTCTAGATCCCTCTCTCACCCACTTCTGGGACCGCCGATTCGTTCGCCCACCACCATCGCGAAGTATTTTGACCAGCAGTTAAGCTTAATAGCCAATATTCTCAACACAAACATATAACATAGAAACGATTGAGTAACTCATCGTTTCTATGTTATATGTTTGTGTTGAGAATATTGGCTATTAAGCTTAACTGCTGGTCAAAATACTTCGCGATGGTGGTGGGCGAACGAATCGGCGGTCCCAGAAGTGGGTGAGAGAGGGATCTAGAAATGACTTGGGTTTGAAACGAATATTTTTGTGTTCGTGGATAGCTCACACGGTAGAGCCACGCTCTCACCTGCCAGGCGGAGTTGTCGTACCAATAAGGTCGCAGGTTCAAACCCCACCACCGCCGCGAAAAATTTTTATTCTCTATTGTCTTCTGGCACTTTTCTATTCACTTCATATCTTGTTGTTAACGGCCAGGTACTCATTTTACACCTGAGCACTGTGAGAGAATGTGAGTAAAGAGCCTTTTCCAAGGACTCATGTGCCAAGCCAGGCTCGAACCCAGAACCTTCTGATCTGAAAGCGAGTGTCATACCACAGAGAGAGAGAGAGATAGAGAGAGAGAGAGAAAAGAGAGAGAGAAAGAGAGAGAGGGAGAGAGAGAGAGAGGGAGAGAGAGAGAGAGAGAGAGAGAGAGAGAGAGAGAGAGAGAGAGAACAGCATTGTCTCCATCCAAAAAAATAGTAATATAGCCGCAGACAATAGCAATTGCTTGCTACCCTTTGGATAGTATGCTGGTCTATCGCAAAGTACTTTCCACCAGATCTAACAGACCCAGCTATCCATCACCGCTGGGTGGACAGGGGGGGGGGGGGGGGGGGGTCAGAAAAAATCTCGAATGCACCAGGGAAGGATCTGATTTTGAAGCGAGTGCTCTACCAACTGAGCTATCTATTCAGTGGTGTAAGAGCCTATTGAAACAAAAACAATTTCAGCGTATCAACCTGCCAACCTCTGCTGAAAAAAAAAATAGGAGTCAAACTAAAAAAAAGAGGAGTCTGGGGAAAAAAATGATGAATGAAAAAAAATCGGAGTTTTCCATATAACGGCAGGGTGCTCAAAAAGGAGGAAAAACATCGAAGTAAATCCTATTTTATCGGGGTACTTGGCGGGTATGGTGTAGTAATGTGTCAAGTTTTATTATATCAGATAAAAAGCAGACTTACTGTCCATCTTCATCGAAATAGGCCATGCACTTGTCCCCGATATTCCATTCCATACTGGCAGACTCCTGCTTTTTGGGGACAGACCCTTCTGATTCCGATGATATGAGGCCATCACCGCCGCCTGCTACACCAACATTGTCTCCACCACCATCACTGGTGCTTGCTGAAGTTGGAACTGATAGAAGATCAGAGGTCAGCTGGATCACTTCCTGAGTGGGGTGGAAGAGATTCATTCAAGAAACATTTTAGAATCAAAAGTTGAATGAATGCATGTCTCATAGTCATTCCAAAATAATCACAAGTTCCATACGATGACAATCTTTGTGATGGAAAAATCATTTTTAAAAAGGTTTATTTGGGGTTTTAACCTTCTGATGAAAGAAGAATTTTACAAAGTTTTAGTTGCGGCAAAATTTCCAACCCGTCATACAGGTTTTAAACAAAATGAATTTGTCAACATACAACATTTACCATGCCTATATGACCCTACCAATACATAAAAGAGATTGTCATTTATGTTTATTTATATCCAAATTGTCTGGATAGCTTTGAATAACTGCTAGAAACAAGTCACTGATTTTAATCTATTAACTTTGGGAATTTTTTGGTAAAAGATTGCAGTCTCTCTTTTCCATTTTACCAGAATCCCTAAAAGGCCGCAGAAATTCAGAAATTCCTATCCATAAAAGCTGTTATCATAGAAACGTGGGTATTTTAGAAACACCAAGCCTGCATCTAATACCACCATAAGATATGACTGAAATCCTTAGCATGTTTGTATTAGTAAAAAAATCAGAGAAATGATCCATTTACGGAGGGCGTTTCTCTCCCTGCCCCCACCCTTATCTTTACAAAAAAAAACCCACCACTTTTATGGTATGGTACAAGTTTTGTTTATAATCTATAAATACTTGTGATTAAAAGGTTTGATTATGAGACATAAGTTAATTCAACAAGCATATCATTGGCCTATCATTTGCCTCCTAAATATACACTTAACTTTCTATTTGGAGCCTGACTAAGACATTTTTTAAAACTTTAAAATAAATCTGATTTTGTATTTTTTCCATTAAGCATCAAGTAAAAATGTAAAAGAAAATCATAAATTAAATATCTATAACGACATTAACACTTTTAACCCAGAGTGCTAACATCATTGAAAGCAATGGATGCAAATGGTGGGGAGATAAAAACTCACCAGAAGTACATAAAGCATGGAAATGGAACAGTAAAAACAAAAACCCAAAAAAAAAAACCTCGTATTTAAAGAATACAAAACATAAACACAATTTACATCCAAAGCCTTCAATACAAGTTGGGCCTGAAAAAATAAAAAGGCCATCTCCATAAACAATCTTTGTTATTTACAGGTTCATCAAGATCAAAGGATAAAAGATATCAACAATGTGAGTAGCTGTGCCGTTGTATGGCCCATACTTACGCCTCCAATCAGTTACAGACTACAATCAAAATGAGATTGTTTGAGAGCCCATGCCATCCTGTTATAAACACCAAGCTCTGAGTGCGACGTGACAATTATCTAGAATACACAAGAGTCTAAGAGAAATTAAATTGAGATTGTTCGACCATAGCACCTCTATTAATGTCTCCTTTTGTTTCTTCTGTACATCATCAATTTTAGACATCTCTAAACTTGTACAGCTAGCTGCCTACCCAGACAAATGCACCACATTCATAACCAAAATATACAGGTAGAATTTTAAGATTGAAAAATATGGAACGTGTTGACCCAATGTTGATGACAAGAGGTTCAACGCTACTCTCTGATTAGTTTTTTCTATCATTAGGTAATTTTCAGACTTACCAGAATCTGACCCTATGATAATAATAATAATAATAATAATAATAATAATAATATAATAATAATAATAATAATAATAATAATATAAATATAGTATCAATATCAAAATTAAAATAATTAAAATAATAATAATAATATTTCAGCTGGTAATGTTTATTTTTAGACAAGGACAGATGATACATCAATCTGAAGAAAATAAAAAAGGATTTTGCACAAGGATAGGCAGCTCTAATTTTTAATTCACAAAATGCATAATGTTTATAAATATATATATGATTAGAAACTGTCACATGAATGTGAAAATGCTGAAAATCAATAAATTATTATGGTGCATTATCTACATCACATATAGAGTATTTTAGTATTTTCTAGATAGAAACATGTTTCATCACAGACTCCTGTACTCTTCATAGATAAAGTTCAATTCTATTCAAGCTTCAGCAGAACTGCCAACCCTTCATATTCCAAAAGTGGAATCAGATGGTTCGAATATGTAGGTCTGTGGTCATGACCAGATAAAGAAAGGGGGGAAAAAATCATGATTAAATGAAATGTTAGTCTCCATGTTATTATTTTAATACATGGACGTGCAGATAAACATTGCCTGCACTGATGAATATGGGAAGAGAACAGCTAGTATAAAACTTGTTTTGTCAATAAAAAACTTCATAAGGATGCTCTAATGTTGTGTAACTAAATTGTAAATAAATAAATATGAAAGTACAAAAAAAAACTAACTTTTAAGTCTCTTTGTAACTTGAGAAGCTCCTCATTTTCTGGATCTGTCGTTAGGGCAGCCTCAACCTGAAGTACAGCGATCAATGAAATCTATTGTTAGTAGAGTGCAGTCTAAAAGAAGTCAATTCATATTCAAGTTCAAGATAATAGTATGCTGTTATGTGGTCTTGTGGATTGGAATGTTCCTGGTTTCAAGTCCTGTTCTGACTGGTGCATAGTTGAGTCCTTGGAAAAGGCTCTTGACTCACATTCTCTCTCCATACTCAAGTGTAAATTGAATACCTGGCTGTTAACAGCTTTGTCTCTGTCAGAAAAATTGTATTATCGCCCAACAGGCATCATGTCTCCTCTTACATCAGGGGTGAGAATGACTGGTCACAAAAAAAGGAGGAAATTTTTTAACGTATAGATCAAGACCCATCCATACTACTATGATAACCTATAAATTCGAATTTCATTAAAATTTACTGAGATCTGTCTCGCAGCAATTTCTGACACCACAAGGACGAATTTCGAAAGTTGAAAGTGTAATTACAATATATGGTGGTTGTAGTAATGGTGGTGGTAGGGATCATGATGTGGTGGTGGGGAAGATGATGTGGTGGTGGTTGTAGTAGTAGTAGTAGGGATGATTATGTGGTGGTGGTTGCAGTAGTAGCGGTGTTAGGGATGATGCTGTGGTGGTGGATGTAGTAGTAGTGGTAGGGATGATGATGTGGTGGTGGTTGTAGTAGTAGTGGTGGTAGGGATGACGGTGTGGTGGTGGTTATAGGGATGATGACATGGTGATAGTTGTAGTAGTAGTGATGGTAGGGAGATGATGTGGTGGTGGTTATAGTAGTGGTGGTGGTGGTAGAGATGATGATTTGGTGGTGGTTGTAGTAGCAGTAGTGATTGTAGTTGTAGGGATGATGATGTGGTGGTTGTTGTAATAGTAGTGGTGTTAGGGATGTTGATTTTAGTGGTTGTGGTAAGTGTTTTTTATTAATTAATTTTTTTTAAAGGCGGAATTGTCATGGTGATGGACAGAGTTAAACCACCTTTTAGGCGGAAGATCTCTGCCCTGTACATGTTAAGATTCTAATATTAGGATCATTATCAAAAAAGAGTATTGTTCAAGGTGGTCACAGCAATAATGACCTTTTAATCTATATAATTTATTATTACCGGTTTTTCATGACCACCATCAATACTATCTTTATTCATTTATCTATTTATTTATTTATTTATTTATTTTAATCTATAGTCAACCACTGCTAGTCCGAGTCACCCTCTCCTATGCACTCTTAAAATCCTCCACCTTACTCCTCCTCTCTTCATATCCCTCCTTTCACTCATTCACTCTTCCTTCCTCCATTCCCCCATCCCCATCCTTCTATCCATCTCTCCATCTACCACTAGAATCTAGGACTCGCCTGGACGCCCATATTACTTGCTCACTCGTCCTTCGCACTCAGTGCCCTCTCCCTCTCACCGTCCCATCCCCACTTGACCATCTCCAACTCTACCAGTTTTAATTTCTTCATTCGGTTTGCATAAGGGAGCGTTCACATATTACGTCATCAAAAATTTGCCCTTTTTAGACCCCCCCCCCCCTCCCCCAAGTCATCACTTGTCATCATTGACCTGACCCCCCCCCTCCCCCAACAGATGATGATGTCATCTAATTTAATAAAAACTAAAAGATAACATTAATTTCACAATATTTATTATTCATTTTTCAAACCATAAACATTGATTATCAACGTTTGATAAAACACATTCAGACATTTTATTAATTTCAGAAACTGTTGATAATTTATGTTTTACGATACAATGGGGACATAAAATTTAAATTTGCAAAGATAAAATCTAACAAACATTATTTAAATTAGGCTACTTGGTGCAGATGCTATTAAAAAAATTTCAGAAAGTGTAATTTAAAATAGTATAGGAGGCAAATTATTATATAGCATATTAGTCTTTTAGTGGAATGAATTTCTGTTTCAATTTCCAAACATAAAATTAATTGATTCAAAAATGTTTCTGCCTTGGACCTCTGGCAATGTACTATAAATAGTATCATCAATTTCATCTTCATCGTCATCACTTTCTCCCATTTGCTGTTCTTCTTGTATGCCGCATTTTCGTCAATGGTCTTTCATTGCTGTGATCGAGGAGTGATACAATGAACATTTAGGGCAAGTTCGCCTTTTGAGAAGTGATACCCCTTTCCCATCTTGTTTCTTGAGAGATGGGCAATACTCATCATAGCAATTTATCTTTAGCTGTTTTGAAAGGAACAAACTTTGAAATAGGCTTCCAAATCTTCCATTATTGCCTATCTCCAAACCATCATCACATGAAGCAAGTGGTACAGGTGGTGGCAGAAAACGCTCTGGAAAAAAAGATGAATAGTTAGTACGCCAAGGTTTGCAGCATGAGTTGTCACTGCATTTCACTATTTGCAGCAGATATTGGGATTAACGAATGTGTTTTATCTTCCAATCATCTGTTTCTTGAAATTGAAGTTTGGGTCTTGGATTTTCAGGTGGAGGGATCAATTTTCCAACTACTGGGTATCCATCTATTATCAACTCGGACCAAATATTGGCTAATATTTTTCCAGCAGCTTCAAAGTTCTTTTTTTCCAGATCAACATCAACAGTCTTGTTGCTTCTTGAAGCTCTTGCATTTAATAAAATAGGCCTAATTTGCCTATGTTTTGATGACATCATCTTGGGTCTGACCCCCCCCCCCTCCCCCATGTCAACACATGTCAACATTTGGTAGACCCCCCCTCCCCCCCTAGCTGATGACGTAATATGTGAACGCTCCCTAAGCCCATTCTGCGGATCAACGATTCCATCATCATCCATTCGATAAGTTTCATTTTCATATTTACTTCTTTTTCCTTTCTCACCTCTTTCATTTTCTTCTAATAAAAAGACCCCCCCCCCCCCCGATATTAAGTCTCTCCAAATTACGTTAAAATTACAACTATTCTTTCTTACCTTTTCCTCCGCCTTCATCTCTACCTTAATACATACCTACCTACACACTAACTCCTTCTACCAGTCTTAGACCGACCACTCACGGAAACTTACATCCTCTCTCCCTTTCTCTCTATCTATCTATCTACCTATCTATCTATCCATCTCTCTCTCTATTTCTCTCCCTCTCTCTCTCTATTTCTCTCCCTCTCTCTATCTCCTTCTATCTACCTATCTCTCCTCCTCTCATTTTGTTCATTGATATATATTTGGTATGATATACTAACCACCCAATCAATCGCTCTCTCACCCCCATCCCCATTTTAAAGACCTTTTTGCAGTTACTTTTACTATATATACACATACACAGTCATACGCACACGGACACACATACACAAACATAACACATCCTCTCCATTCTCTCTCTCTCTCTCTCTCATTCTTTCTCTCTCCCCCCCCCTCTCTCTCTCTCTCCTTATCTCGCGCCACTTCTTGCATCAACACTCGACGCCCTTTCCTCACATTAACTTTATTTCCACATTTGACAAAATGTGATATTTTGTAAATTTACATATTTGTTTGTGTTTTTGTTTACTGTCTCCTGACGAAGGCCAAGGGCCGAAACGTTGTTTGTTTTGTGTTGTTCCCTTATATATAAGTCACATCTACTCACTTTATATTTTTTATCTCCATTTTACTGGCTCATTTAGGCACCTCTAGCTTTGGTTATATGAAAATAAAGCTTATTTCCTGACCTTTAACTTTAAAATGATACCCAAAAACTTGCCATTTATTTTTTAATTGAAACAAAATTACTGAAAACAATAGGTGGGCCATGTTGATTTTAAAACTCAAACTTTCCCGACCGCCGCGAGATGCTGGTTTTGAGGCAGCAGTGAGATCACAGATTCTCTGTAAAATTGACAAAAATTTTCAACAGAAAAATATAAATAACCCTGGAACCGTTAGTCGTAGAGAGACAAATTAGGTATCAAATTTTATATTTTTTCAAGTCCCATCCCCCTGACTGGGTCAAATTAAGATATTTTGAGTTTGAAAATTTTATCAAAGTGCCTTACTGTACTGCGTCGCCTAAACCTAGTGGCACTGGCGTTATCAAATGCAGGAGATGGTGGGCACAAGTCCCAAATGAATTAAGCTTGGGCTTGGGAGATAATTTCTGAGCGTTACCTAGCACGACCTGGACTAAGGATAATTCAGGTTTAGTTATGTCCTAATAAAGGTGCTATTATGTTTGCTTTTCCTGTTAGGGTTAGATAAAGGATAAAGATAAAGGTTTCAGTTTAGCGTCAGTCAAGGGAATATTTGTTAGCACGAGGAGCTCTCGGAAGGCCTTCCGATATGCATGACACTTGAAAACTACATCTATAGTTTAATCTAGATACATTTTTTATCATTTAGATGGAATAAAATGTAAAAAATTAAAGATAAATTAAGACGTGATTTTACCTGCTGGAGCTGTAATTTGTACGTTTTCAAATCGTCGCTGTCGGCCATTTTCTTTGATTATAGCTGGGTGGTAGTCGATATCAGTATTCAGTACTTATCTGATAGCCTGTCAAGTCGATACTTTTCGATACTCCATTTCACAACAAGTTTCAATTCTGTTTAAAAAAAAAAATATTTGGTTTATAATCATCACTTAAACAGTTCTTCTTATTTGGTCATTTGGTTCTTGCTTTAATACTGACAAATCTATGTTGATAACTACAAAAAAAAACACAATATAGATAATCGAATATTCAGATCGTTGACACATGAAGCCAGACCTATCCGAAGCCTCTCCATTATCACTATCACTCTTTGTTAGTATTTTCACGATCCTAGGCTTCAGGCAGCTCCACAGAGCAGTAAAGTTAGGTGCCCCAAACGTAAACAAGGTCGAGAAGCACGTGGCAAACCACATGTTCCTGTCTTGACAGCTCACGTTCCAATGTAAATAATAGAAAAAAATAACCTTTAAAATTTGGCTGTTAGGTGGCAAAAGAAACACATATTCATAAATACTCGATCATGCATCAAATAATGTCTAGATATGGATATTTTATGGAACAAAAGGTAAAATTTTCTAAAATTTATCAAAAGTTACAGTCTATCTATTTTTAGACCAGAGCAAATTATTGCGCTGGTGTGAACAAAACGAGAATTATTCGGAGCCTGATTTTCATAATAATTTAGCCTTATATTATTATTTCTGCAACTGTTAGATTTTATGTAAACATATTTTCAATACTGAAAGTGTATTGCCTACAACTCAAACTACAAAATTGGGAGACCTATATTGTGTGTAAATTATTCCGGTCCCTAACGGAAATCACTAGCAACTTGTTATTGTTTACGTTTGGGGCACCTAACTTTACTGCTCTATACTGGGAGTCCTGTGTAATCTGTGGGCAGCCCTTACAGGAGTAAATGTACATGCCTTAACCAAAGAAACGAAGTTGTGTTGACAGTACTTTCAACTAAACAAATATATTAGCGATCGATATTTAAGTACTTACTAACTTAAGTAAATAATATATTCGTTTTTAACGGTTTTAGTTTAAGTTTAAGGCTCTTGCAACACGTTAATAGACAGATTGCGCATCGGGGCTCTAACGGGGCCGATTAGAGATAGACGACGATTGGGATTGTTTGGAAGCTTTAACCCTTTGCCCACTAGTCATTATGACATCCGAAATGCTATCGCCTTCTACATCTACGCCAGAACAGAAATAGAGGGTGGAGCCTACCATGATATAACATTTTATGGAGCCCTAATTTCGTCATATCAGTTCTGTCCACTGACAGGTGGGTGGGTATCGCTTTCCAGAACTTGTGTCCTTATATGAAATTCTGAGTTTTTGACCAATCAACGATTGCTCTTTTGATAGCTCGCTTGTCAAAATGAGTCAGCTCAACCCTTGATTTATGTACAGGCATCACAGGCGGTATATGTTGTGTAACTTCAAAGACCACGTTTGACCGAAAGCGATGAATGGAAGCCCTACTGTGGCGTGGAGAACGAGGTCTTGTATGTATAGTTACGTCATATCTCAACGCTCGTGAATTCTTAGTACGGCTGGACTCACAATCAAAACACGAAATATGTGTTTTAAACTCTTGAATCAATCGAGTTACATCAGTGCGTTCGTCTCATTGAGAAATGAAAAACGATATATAAATCAAGAACATCGACCGGAAAACAAGGAAATTATCATAAAATTATAAAATTTGAGAAAGCTGTTTTCAAAATCAAATCTATTACAAAAAAGGTTATTTCTAGACCGATTTTTATGAGACAAAGACAATTTTTCTCCACTTTTCAAGCTGATTCCAACAATGAGGTTTTCAAATTTATCGCGATAAGATTATTTGTCATTATTTTTTTTTTAATACCCAATTGACTGCTCAGGAAATGAATACGTAATCCTTGGCGGCTAGCGAGTAGGTGTTAAATTTTGCTTACCCTTTCCCACGTAGACGCACGCACACACACACACACACACACACACACACACACACACACACAAGACTTATCGTCGTCTATCATCCTATCGTTCGGCTCGACGATTAAAAGGGGTTCGTATCGTCGCTAAAATAATTACAAAATACATATATTTAAAATATATTTATGGTAATGTGAATTAAATATTTTAATGCTCTAATATATCAAGAATGATCATTATTATGATTTATTACGGTGTGAATTGAATTTGACTTTTAAAACTGAAGTTTAATCTGACACCCTACTCGCTGTTATCATTCGAGTCTAAGTTGTAATAAGGCAACTTTGGCCAGAAGTGAAAGACATACATTGTGTGTTCAGTCTGTGTGTGTGTGTGTGTGTGTGTGGTGTGTGTGTGTGTGTGCGTCTGCGTGGGAAAGGGTAAGCAAAATTTAACACCTACTCGCTAGCCGCCAAGGATTACGTATTCATTTCCTGAGCAGTCAATTGGGTATTAAAAAAAATAATGACAAATAATCTTATCGCGATAAATTTGAAAACCTCATTGTTGGAATCAGCTTGAAAAGTGGAGAAAAATTGTCTTTGTCTCATAAAAATCGGTCGAGAAATAACCTTTTTTGTAATATATTTGATTTTGAAAATAGCTTTCTCAAATTTTATAATTTTATGATAATTTCCTTATTTTCCGGTCGATGTTCTTGATTTATATATCGTTTTTCATTTCTCAATGAGACGAACGCACTGATGTAATTCGATTGATTCAAGAGTTTAAAACACAGATTTCGATTTTGATTGTGAGTCCAGCCGTACTAAGAATTCACGAGCGTTGAGATATGACGTAACTATACATACAAGACCTCGTTCTCTACGCCACAGTAGGGCTTCCATTCATCGCTTTCGGTCAACCGTGGTCTTTGAAGTTACACAACATATACCGCATGTGATGCCTTTACATAAATCAAGGGCTGAGCTGACTCAAGTTGACAAGCAAGCTATCAAAAGAGCAATCCGTTGATTGGTCAAAAACTCAGGATTTCATATAAGGACATAAGTTCTTGAAAGCGATATCCACCCACCTGTCAGTGGACAGAACTGATATGATGAAATTAGGGATCCATAAAATGTTATATCATGGTAGGCTCCACCCTCTATTTCTATTCTGGCGTAGATGTAGAAGGCGATAGCATTTCGGATGTCATAATGACTAGTGGGCAAAGGGTTAAAGCTTCCAAACAATCCCAATCGTCGTCTATCTCTAACGGGACCCGTTGGCGCAAACTCAGTAATATCATATCAGCGACAATAAAAAGGAAGAAAATGGGATAGTAAAATGTTCTAGAATTACAATTAAAGCACCCAAGAATAGGGGAATTGGTTCAAATAGGAAACAGATGTAAATTCCAAGAGCACACTATTTAATGTACTTAATTTGAAATCACCTAAAAGTATCATCCAGACAAAATCACATGATCCCACTAAGAGGAATACACTCAAATGTTTACAAATCATTATATACATATTCAAACCAACAAATGTTACAGTACATCATGTAGATAGATGATTTACTTGGGATAAAATACCATCTGTCAAAAACCATACATTTGACTGTTTCCCTTTCAGCCAAGGATTCTGGCAAGAGCCAGGACAAAACGTAGAAATCTCATTCCAAGCCAAAGACAGAGCAACTCAGAAAACAGATAATATATGGGGATAGAATCTTCTGAATATTCCTTTAATGTCCACCTTGACTCATGAAGATTTTGACATTAATAAAACATTAAGTTGAAAATATAGCAGTGATCTAGAATCTCTGTAAATAAATCAAAGGTGGGTGCAGAAGTACTTTCCCGTGGTAAATTATTCCAATCGGTGATGGTTCTAGTAAAGTGAGAATTTTAAGAAGACACGGCAAGTGACCTCCTGCCCACAATGGGATATCAAAATATCCCACCCAGTGTCATAGAGTGTCTTGATCTGCGAGTAAGTAATTAGCAGAAAGTACGGATATTCGTAAAGACACGGATGATAGTTAGCACACCAACCTGGTCCAGTGTTTAACCCCCCCCCCCCCCCCCTTCAACGCAACATAAGTTTTTTTATTCTCAAATGACCTCTAGCACTTTTGATATTCCTTGTGATCATTTACATAAAATTGAAAAAAAAATTAGTTCCCTTTTTTTTTCATCCCATTTGGGGAAATTTGTCTTTAGGGTTTATTCCAATGGAAGACCGGAATAACCCAGGCGTCAGCTGCAGTGAGCATAGATAATACAGGACTAGATACGACAACAGGTAGGAAAACACCATCAAAAGTGGCTAGTGAGAGGTCGAGAGCCGCCATTTTCTTTTTTTATGCAACCAGGGACGCTGTGCGATTTTATCTCTATATGAATGACTTTGACTGAGCTCGATTAACCTTGATTTGTGGACGGAAAATAGAAAAAAAGGCCAGGTTTATCATGATAAACCAAATTAGACATATTAAACTACACTTTTATTTGTACATTTTAGACTTGGCTCCAATGATCGGGTTTATATTAATAACTCTAAAAAATATTATGAATAATTTATAACTCCCTTATTTGTGGGGCGATTTTGTCATTCGAGGTATCAATTTTATTGTAATAAAGAGATAGGAATTTCAGAGTTATTTTTTCTGATACGAATTTATTACTTTGTAATTTTAGCACTAAGAAAAGTAGTTGGTAAATAAATTTGGTACACCTCTTTGATCTACCGCCACCGCCCATTCGTGTAGAATTGTGAATCAAGCGTCTCAAAGTCTTCGACCAATCACAGGCTATCCATAGAGACAGAGGCGTGGGGCCATCGGATCGAATGGTGCCAGGCACCGTACCAATCTTTTAAAAATAATTAACAGCATAATTTAATTAAAAATAAAACTGAGAAATTTTAACTCCACTGTCTTTCGCCAACTCGCCAACAACATACTGCCTTTTTAGTCTCCACTCTATTCAAGATTCTGAATCACGCACTGCGCCGACTCGTGTGTTGGTGACATCACTGCGCGAAGTAGTGACTAAATCAAACACCGTGGTGCAAAGCAATCCAAGCTCCAGTTAATGCGCTATCCTTAAGTATCGCTACAGCTGATTGAGCGAGAGACTGGGTCGAATTATACTATCTTCAAATAGCGGAAAACCCCTCGACTTGTGCCAGGATCTGAGAGCTCCACCGTTGGACGAGGGGATGCGCCAAATTAGGGTAACTTCGGCCATCCAAAATATTACATTAACTGTCAAAAACACTGATCATTGTCAAGTTTATTTGTAAGCAGCAAAGAAAGACAACATAAAACTTAAAAATATGACATATCAACCCCCCCCCCCTTCTTTTTCACGATTATCGATTATCGAATAAAGTAATTCTTTGCAACGAAGCATTGTGGACGAATTTACCAACATTTTTCTTGCTTGTAGTGCCGAGTTGATGGTTACGTGTGTATGAGTGTTTATTTGTGTGTGTGTGTGTGTGTGTGTGTGTGGTGTTGTGTGGTGTGTTGTGGTGTGTATTTGTGTGAGTCAGAGAAAGAAAGCGAAGTTGTCAACAGTTATACTTTGGTGTGTTTTTAGATTTTTTAAGTACTTAAGTGGAGTGATTTTTTCTTTGTGATGCTTTAAGATCTGAATCTACCTTTTATTTGTGCAATCATTAATCGTAGTCCACTGATTTCCATTATTTGAGATATACTTTGAAGTTTTGTTTTGTTAAACAATGAATTGCAATGAATCAAGTTGACTCTTTACTTCACCGACCGTTTGGGAGATTGACACTAGATGACAAATTAGAAATAAAAAGACTAGTTCCTCACCAACCAACTGATTTTGAATTAACACAGGTGTGGAAATCTCGAAAACGCTCTTTTTCAGTGACATGGTATGACAGGCATGAATGGCTCACAGTTAGTTTAGAAAAAAAAAAACGTTTCTTTTGTTTTTATTGTCTACTTTTTACAGATACAACAAACACTGACAAATCATGAACATCTATAGGCTATAGTGACCTTAACCATTCCATCGTAATTCTTAACCTCCTGAACGTTGTTTTAGCACCCTTAAAAGAGTGAAAAATTTCTTGCGAAATTCAATGAAACACAGAGCGGTTAAATTTGTTAATGATTCTGTCAATTCACAAAGCTGAAATAGATGCCATTCCAAATTTCAAAAAATACATTATAAAAAGATTTGCAGAGATGAAACATCGCCGTGCAGATTTTCTTTACAAGTACTAAAAGTAAGTAATTTCTGTCATAGGTTTTTTTTTTCTCTTTTGATTTACATTTATCACATATTGATTGCATTATCGACCAAAACCAATCCTTTAAATGGTGGACAAAGAATAATTACAAAGACATTTTCATACGGGACTTGTATCTCAGTGTTGTGGCTTGATGTTTTCATGAATTATTTGTTTTTGTGAGTTTTGTCCACTCGTAGAAACCATCGACCCTCCCCCCACCCTTCCAAAAAAGAGAGTTTTTAACATGTGCTCTCTCCTCTTAACCGTGTTCACTGTTTTAGAATTTTTTTTCTTCTTCTAATCATGGCACCACCATACGCCGTCAATACGCCACGCCGCTGCATAGAGAATACAGGACTAGAGGGGACAACAGGTAGGAAAACGTCATCAATAGTGGCTCGTGAGAGGTCGAGCGCCGCCATTTTCTTTTATATGAAACCAGGGACGCTGTGCGATTTAATCGAATGTCTTTGACTGAGCTCGATTAACCTTGATTTGTGGACGGAAAATAGAAAAAAAAGGCCCGGTTTATGATGATAAACCAAATTAGACATATTAAATTACACTTTTACTTGTACATTTAGACTTGGCTCCAATGATCGGGTTTATATTAATAACTTAAAAAAAATATTATGAATAATTTATAACTCCCTTATTTGTGGGGCGATTTTGTCATTCGTGGTATCAATTTTATTGTAATAAAGAGATAGGAACTTAAGAGTTATTTTTTCTGACGCGAAATTATTACTTTGTAATTTTAGCACGAAGAAAAGTAGTTGGTAAATAAATTTGGTACACTTCTTTGATATGCCGCCACCGTACATTCGTGTAGAATTATGAATCTCACCGTCGATGTATTACGCTATTGTTACGCAAGGAAGGAATATAACACCTTTTTGAGTAGGCCTAAAAGCTAAAATATAAAAATAAAATTCTGAGGAATTTTAAAGTCACATAGTTGAAATCAGCTTGAAAAAAAGAAGAACATTGGTCTTTATTTCAGAAAAATCGGTTGAAAACCAACTGTTTTACGAATAAATTTGATTTTAAAAATTGCTTTTGTTTATTTTAGCTTTTTTTTAGCAACTTTTTTATTTATCGGCCGATTTTCTTGATTTTTATATCATTCTTTATATCTCAATGAGACGAGATCAGTGATATACTTTGTTTCAAATGTAACTAGAACATAGTTTGGCTTTTTTACCTATCAACCGTGCCTGGATAATATATTCAGCAACGCGGTGATTGTGACACAACTATGCCATGAGCGTCTTCCAGTGTTTCAACGATGATTCAGTTAATTTTGACGGCTGTTGACACGTGAGCTGTCAGAACGACCAATCGTTGAAGGGTCAAGATTCTCAATAGTTCTTCGATCAAAAAACTTAAGAACTCACGAGAACAAAAGTTTGAAATTTGGCGATAGACGGACCAATGAAATCGCTTCTGGGCGGAGTTTAGCCATGAGTGACCGTAGAAAACGAAAAAGGCGACTGCAGACATCAAAGGGTAGGCTTATATCATCAATGGATGTCTACATGATTGACATGGCCATATAGGGAACTCATTATCTACTCCCCCATGATGAACACGAGAGGGTTAAATACGATGGCGACACTAAAAAGTGGCTGTTGTCTGGTCTGCTCCTAGTAGTCTGTGGCAGTGAGTGCTGCAAACTGGGATAGGTCGAGGTGACTTGCTCAAGACCACACAGCATGGTGAGTAGTCGAACTCTGTACCTTTCGGGTACGATGCAAAGGCCTTTCCGCTGAGCCATGCCAGCTCCACTTAGTTTCCTGAATCTAGCTATCCACGAGCGATAAAGAATTGAAAAATTGTGTATTAATCAGTGACAGACAAAGCAAGAAAGAACAATTCAAGAAAAAAAAAACATTAAAAAAAATCCAGACAAAGCAAGAAATAAGGGGTCGAGGCAGGCAACAGGCAGATATTTTGGGATTTTTTCCTCCCTGCTTTGTCTGGCACTGTTTCACACACTTTTTCAGATCTTTATCAGAGCATGCTCTCTAATTTGTCATTTTGAAACTTTCCGTGTCTAAACCCAGTCTAAATCTTACATAGAAGCTGGTACTGGATCCCTAACACATTAAAGTCATTTCAGCACTAGTAACAGGAAGAAAAGGGGATAGTAAAAAATATTTTTAGATTTACAATTAAGAGCAAAAGAGAAACAGTAAGACAAAGGGTAATGGTTCAAATAGTGAACGGATGCAGGTTCCAAGAGCTGTTTTGTTTGTTTTTGAGGGTTTTACGGCGTGTAGTGTATTGTAGATTGCTAATGATAATTTGTTAAGTAGAAAACGTCAATAATAGTCAGCCATTTTGGAATCGAAGTGATTCTTTTTATAGAGCAGTAAAGTTAGGTGCCCCAAACGTAAACAATAACAAGTTGCTAGTGATTTCCGTTAGGGACCGGAATAATTTACGCACAATATAGGTCTCCCAATTTTGTAGTTTGAGTTGTAGGCAATACACTTTCAGTATTGAAAATATGTTTACATAAAATCTAACAGTTGCAGAAATAATAATATAAGGCTAAATTATTATGAAAATCAGGCTCCGAATAATTCTCGTTTTGTTCACACCAGCGCAATAATTTGCTCTGGTCTAAAAATAGATAGACTGTAACTTTTGATAAATTTTAGAAAATTTTACCTTTTGTTCCATAAAATATCCATATCTAGACATTATTTGATGCATGATCGAGTATTTATGAATATGTGTTTCTTTTGCCACCTAACAGCCAAATTTTAAAGGTTATTTTTTTCTATTATTTACATTGGAACGTGAGCTGTCAAGACAGGAACATGTGGTTTGCCACGTGCTTCTCGACCTTTGTTTACGTTTGGGGCACCTAACTTTACTGCTCTATTCTTGAAATAACGTAATCGAATACTGATATTTGGGTACTCAGGTATCCCACAATCTCCCCCTTAAAAAAAAATTAGATGATGTAAAAAAAAAAATGAGCTATTATACTTTCGCTCGTTTTGGTTTACATAATAGTTCATTCATTCTTACATTTGTTTTATACAGCTTAAATGATTAATTAAGTAAATGAGAAAAAAAAAATAATGTTTGCATACGAGGGAAAAAAAAACATTATCTCATATATCAATGATGAGTAAGAAAAAGTGTTTCTTCTGTGTAGTACTAAACTAGTTGAAGTGGTCAACAGTTCATAATGATAAAAGAAAACACAGTAATGGACTCTAATAGTCTTAACTAGTGTCTACTTCGTGCGGCTGTGTAGATGCAAAGTGTTTTTATGTTTGTGGTCGCAACGTCACAAATATTTCTTCCAATATTATAGTCGAAGCTTAAGGCTTATAAATGGCCCTGCCTACAGTGTGAATTTGTTTGGTTTTCTCACGTTGCGACCACTTCTCGTAGTGTAAGGTGCACTTGTAGTGTTGTGATTGTTTTGAGATTGCGTTCTCTGTGACATGTTGTCAGAGAGACTTAGAGAATTTGGGAATTCTCTATGTGGTGAGGGCGGGACCTCGACCTGTGACCGCGTAGAATTTGGATCTCGGTCATTCGCTGGGGTTGTTTGAACCATGGTTGGTATCTCTGTCGTTCTGAAGTTTGGGACGATGTCCAATAGTGGTGCCGGTGCTGGTTTGCTTGTGATTGCAGGGGCGTTTGTGTGAACAATTTGGTCGGAGTGTCGTCTCCATATGGCTCCGGGAGCTGTTTTGACTTCAAAGGTGCGTGTTCCCGTTTGGGCATGTATTACGCCGTGTTGCCATCGTTGGTGTCCGCGGTAGTCTCGGACCAGGACGTTGTCTCCGTTGTCGAAGTTCCTGGTGTTGGCAGAAGAGTGAGTACGAAGCTGACGGTCTTGACATGAAGATACTCTTGTATGAATGCTTGGTCGAATGATGTCTAGGTGAGTTCGCAGATGTCTGCCAAACATAAGTGATGCTGGGCTCTCGTTTGTTGTGGTGTGTGGTGCATTCCTATAAGCAAACAGGAATCTTGCCAGTTTGGTATGGATGGTACCCTTCTCATCTTTTGAAGCTTTCATAGCTTGTTTGAAAGTTTGGACCATTCGCTCAGCCAGCCCGTTGGTTGCTGGGTGGTAGGGTGTGCTAAGGGTGTGCTTGATTCCATTGACCTTTGTGAAGGATTTGAATTCATTGGATGTGAACTGCACACCGTTGTCAGATACGAGCTGTTCAGGTAAACCAAATCTTGCAAAAAGATTGCTCAATATATTGATTGTTGAAATGGATGTGGCGTTGGATGTCGGTATTATTTCGGCCCATTTGGAATGGGCGTCGACGACCACTAGAAACATTAATCCCATGAATGGTCCCGCGAAGTCTATTTGAATTCTTTGCCATGGCTTGTCGGGCCAGTGCCATGGGTGAAGAGGAGCTTTCGGTGGATCAGGTTGAACTGAAGCACAACCAGGGCACCCTTTTGTAGTTGCCTCGATTTGTTTGTCAATAGCAGGCCACCAGAAGTATCCCCTAGCCAAGTTTTTCATTTTGACTATACCAATGTGTCCTTCATGAAGAACACTTAAGATTTTTGCATGCAGTTTTTGTGGAGGGATGAGTCTATATCCCCAAAAGAGACAGTTTTGTTGCACTGACAGTTCGTTTTGTTTGTTGAAGTAAGGTTTCAGTTCTTCGTTGACTGTGTTTGGCCATCTGTCAGTTTGGACGTAATGTATGACTTGTGACAGTGTTTTGTCGTGGCGTGATTCTTTGGCAACGTTTGCTGCGTTGACTGTTAAGGACTCTATTACTTCTGTATAGAATAGTTCATCTGCTGAATCGGCCTCTTGACTTGAGTTTGTGGTGGGTAAAGGCAATCGTGAAAATCCGTCTGCATTAGCGTTTGACTTGGAGTTCCTGTATTCGATTGAGTAGTCGAAGGCTGAAAGGAAAATTGCATATCTCTGTTGTCTGGCTGCAGACATTGCAGGGACTGGTTTTGTGGGCGAGAAGATGTATTTGAGTGGCTGATGGTCAGTGATTAGTGTAAAGTGCCTGCCACATACATAATTGAAGAACTTTTTAACACCCCATGTGATAGCTAGAGCTTCTCTGTCTAGTTGGGAGTAATTCTGTTCTGCCTTATTGAGGGTTCTTGAGGCGTATGCAATAGGTCTTTCGTCGCCTTCTGGTGTGGTGTGCGAGAGAACGCAGCCGATGCCGTATGGTGAAGCGTCACAGGCGAGTCGCAATGGTCGATCGGGGTCGTAGCGCATGAGGACTTTGTCCGAAGCGATCATTGTTTTTATTTGAATGAAAGCATGATCAGCTTCAGTTGACCATTCAAATTTTGTGTTATCCTGTAGAAGATTGTACAGTGGCTTCGCAATTTGAGCTACATTTTCCAGCCACTTGTGGTAATAATTTACAAGCCCGAGGAATGATCTGAGTTGTGTTTTGTTTGTTGGCTGTGGTGCGTCGATGATGGCCTTGACCTTGTTTTCGGTTTTGTGCAAGCCATTTTTGGTTATTTTGACACCGCAAAAGATAACTTCGTCTTGGAAGAATTGGCATTTTTCAAGATTGACCTTCAGTCCATACTCTTGAAGTCTAGCTAGGACTAGTAGCAGATTTTGCCAGTGTTCATCGTTTGTTTTCCCTGTGACTATCATGTCATCTTGGTTGCATTGAACTCCGGGTGTTCCCTGGAGGATTGTGTCTATTGTCTTTTGCCAAATTGCTGGTGACGAAGAAATACCAAACGCTAAACGGTTGAAGGAATACAGTCCTTTTGACGTGTTGATTGTTGTTACTTTTTGTGACGCGCTGTCTAAAGGGAGCTGAAGGTATGCTTGTCTCAGATCAATTTTAGAGAATGTTTGACCTTGTTCCAAAGTAGCTAACATGTCTTCCATTTTTGGCATTGTGTATTGCTCTGTGTTAAGTGCTGGGTTGACTGTTACCTTGAAGTCACCACATATTCTCACTGTTCCATTGCTTTTCAATACGGGTACGATGGGTGTGGCCCAATCCGAGGTTGCAATTTTTGTGATTATCCCTTGTTCTTCTAAGTTGTCTAGTTCTTTCTCAACTTTTTGTTTTAAGGCGTACGGCACTGGTCTGGCTTTGTGGAATTTGGGAAGGGCTCCCTCTTTTAGATGAAGTGTTGCCTCTATTCCTTTTATTTTTCCAATTCCATCTGAAAATATATCTTGAAACTGAGCTTTCAATTTTTCTGTATTGAATCTATCTTTAGGTGTCGTCATCTGATGTATGCTCTGCCAGTTCAGTTTTATAGCGGCCAACCAGTTTCTTCCCAAAATAGGATTGCTGCCTTTGTCAAGTATAAGGAGTGGAAGTATTTTCTTCTGATTGTTGAGTTCTACATGAACTGAAATTTTTCCCAGTGGAATAATGGTTTCACCTGTGTATGTTTTCAGACGAACAGCTGTCTTTTCCAAATTTGGGAAGGTTTTGAATGTTTTTGTGAAGTCCCTCTTCGTCATCACTGAAACAGCAGATCCTGTGTCAACTTCCATTTTTGTAGGAATATTATTGATTTGCAAGTCTACCTTTATTTTTGGTGTGTTTCCTTCCATGTGAAACATTTCCAGTGTAAAATTATCTTCGGAAACATTGTCTTCATCTAGCTCGTGAACTTGTCGGGATTGTGAGGTTCTGTCTCCTCCTCTCCTCTGTTGTTGGCTGCTCTTCCTGGCCTGACACACTCTCTGAATGTGTCCTTGTTTGTTGCATGACTTACACACTGCATCACGGAGGTAGCAGTCGGCTCTCCTGTGGTTATTTTTCCCACATGATTGGCACGGTGGGTATGTTTGTGAGTTATGTCTTCTGTTAGTAGGTAAAGGCTGATTTGTTTTTATAATGTTGAGATCAGCTGTTGATTTGCCGGATGTTGTTGTGTGGATTTCCGCTGCATCTCGCTGGGCAGTTTCCATTGCAAGTGCCAAAGCTGTTGCAGATTCTAAAGTGAGATTTGGCTCTTGCAAGAGTCTCTTTTGTATGGTTTCATCGCGTATTCCGCAAACAAATCTGTCACGCAGAGACATTTTTAAATTGTCTCCGAATTTGCAGTGTTCAGCCAACCGTTTTATGGATGCTAAAAAATCAGGAAGAGATTCGTCCATCGCTTGACTGCGTTTATGAAACTTGAATCTTTCAACTATCTCAAGTGGAGGGGGGGCAGTAATGGTTGGACAGCAGTTTGCAAAGTTCTTCGTAACTTTTACTAAAGGGAAGGTCGGGTGACGTCAAACATCGTAGTGTGTTGTACGTTTTAGCCCCGATGGATGATAGCAGAGTTGCTGTTTGTTTCTGTTCGGTAATGTCGTTTGCAACAAAAAACGCATCCAGTCTTTCTTTATAGTTTGTGAAGGACTCTAGTCCTTCGTTGAAGGTGTCGGGTCTTGGCATGTTGGTATGTACACGTACAAGACTGGAGAATGCAAGCTCAATAGTTGGTAGTAGTCTGTCAATAGATTATAGTTTTATGGCTTGGTAGAATGAAAATACATGTAAACGTTATTGCACTTATCTGGGTTCTAAATGCTCGTCGCCATTTGTAGTGTATTGTAGATTGCTAATGATAATTTGTTAAGTAGAAAACGTCAATAATAGTCAGCCATTTTGGAATCGAAGTGATTCTTTTTATTCTTGAAATAACGTAATCGAATACTGATATTTGGGTACTCAGGTATCCCACACGGCGCATGCAACACATTTAGGTCATAACAGCGCCAGTAAAAATGAAGAAAATGGGATAGTGAAAAGTTCTAGAATTACAATTAAAGCACCCAAGAATAAGGGAGACAAATGGGAATTGGTTCAAATAGGAAACAGATGTAAGGAAAATGATTTAGATTCCAAGAGCACACTATCTCAGTGTACTTAGTTTGAGATCACTAAATTTCTCATCCAGACACAAGTACAGGCCCCCGCCAAGAGGAAGACAATCAATTGTTTACAAATCATACATAATATGTAAAAGGAAAAATAATACCGTGCATATCAGAGATGCTTTGCAAGGGAAAAAAATATCATCTCCCAAAACTCTAACTATACATTTGACTGTTTCCCTCTCAGCTAGGGTATCCGGCCAGTGCCAGGACAAAGCCAAGTAATCTCATCCCAAGACAAAGACAAAGCATGTTGGAAAAGAGATACAAGGGGGATAGAAATAGAAGACACAGTAAGTGCCTCCCTGCCCACTATGGGAGGTAAGGAATTCCACCCAGATAGGGGGATAGAAGACACAGTAATTGCATCTCTGCCCAGGGTTCCAAGAGCAATCACTGATTATCATCCTGGCACAAGCACAGAATCCCGCCATGAAATGCATACAAAGTACAATCTTATATTCAAAATTAATAATTATAATAGTGCATACATAAAAAAAAAGATGATTTACAAGGAAATAATATCATGTCGAATAAAAAAAAAATACTATGCACTTGACTGTATTCCTCCTAGCTAGGGATCCCCACCAGGACCAGGAAAAAAACCCCGAGCAATCTAATTTCTAATTTAGATTCTAAATCCAGAGAAAAGACAGGGAGCAACATGGAAAGGTTAAACAGATATAGAGAATAGAAGACACAGCAAAAGAACCTCTTTGCATGAGAGGTTAGGGGACTCCAGCCAGGGTCTAGACAAAACAAAATTGTCTTATCCCTGATAATTCGAGAACCCCACAATAAACAAAAATGAATATAACAGCTTCTAAAATAGAACCAAAAAAAAAAACAAAAACAAAAAACAACAAACACGGAACGTTTTGGCCTCAAAACCCTTATTCAGTTAAATTAAAAACGCAGATCGGCTACAGAGAAATAGTCAGTTCATCCTTTCTCTATAAAAATCTTGGAATCTTTTATCCGGAGAGGACGAACTGAATACATATTTCTCTGTCGTTGATCTGCCTTTTTAAAAAATTTTTTTTAGTAATCTACCCTTTAATTTTTTTGTTGTTGTTGTTAGCTGAACATGGGTTTTGAGCCCGAAACGTCCGGTTTTTGGTATTTTGTTCTTTTTTTTTTTTTTGAAGCTGTTATTTTCATTTTTGTTCATTACTCTTTACAGTTCACAGCTTCAAGCTGATTTTATTAGTATCACTTTAAAAAGAAACAACAATACATGTATTTGAAGGATAGTAGACGACGAACAGTCAGCACTATCTGCTCATCTTTTAATAGAAAATTGCACATACCAGAGGTAAAAATTAAGAAAGACCATACACAATTAATTTACAGCATCCATACTACAATTAACAGCTAAAAATTTCAAATGACTGAAAGGGAAGTAAATTGTTTAAAAAACGTGCGCTTTTATATATCCACTAAACGTGCTCAAAGTGCCTTACAAAGGTTCCTGACCAACAGCAATGCGTAAAATGTAAAAGGATATGTGCCGGCTGTTAGGCAATATTACATTTTTTCCAGACAATGCTGTCAACGACCAGGTACTCATTCTACAACTTGAGAATGTGAGGATATAGCCTTTCCCAAGGACTCAAATAGCGAGATTTGAACCAAGGACCTTCCGATCAGAAAGCGAGTGTCATATCACAAGACCACATAGCTGCACAAATACCTGAAAAGCAAATGCACAATTAAAAACATGTTATCCATTAAAAGATAAGTCGACACTAAAAGGTATAAATAAGGTATAAAATGTAACTTTCTGATCACTTCCCACTAAGCATAGAATAACAAAAATGAATCAACAACTCCTTTTTGATATGTAAGCTTTCATATTGCACAATTTCCATTGACTGTGCTGATGGTTGTGCCCCAAGCCAGCTGCAACACTGATGACGAAGGACCAGACATGCTGCCTAAAAGTAAAAGGTTCGGGTAATACAATCTCCTTTCCATGGGGGCCGTGCTTTTACAGGACAGGTACTCGTTTAACACCAGAGTATGGTGAGAAAATATGAGTTAGGAGCCTTTCCCAAGAACAGATCCTTGCCTGACCCAAATGCGACTCGAACCTTCTACTTGCAGGATGCTATAAGTGTCATACACTAGACCACAAAGTTGAATATTATTATGTGATTCAAGGTCCCAAATCTTGAACATTTTTTCAAGACCCCTTACCCGCCTATCAATCGGGTTTTTTTTAAAGGGTTGTATGGTGCTTGTGACACATTTAGGTCATATCAGCGCCAGTAAAAAGGAAGAAATGGGAGAGTAAAAAAGTTCTAGAATAACAATTAAAGCACCAAAGAAAAAGTTAGACAAAGGGGAATTGGATCAAATGTAGATTCCAAGAGCATTCTATATTCTATCAGTGTACTTTGTTTGAGATCACCTAAAAGTCTCATCCAGACACAAGCACAGGTCCGCATGCGCACTAAGAGGAATACACTCAAATAAATGTTTTACAAATTATTATACCTATGTAAAACAAACAAACAAAAAAAACCCAAACAAAACAATACAGTGCATAACAAAGATGATTTACAAGTCAAAAAAAAAAATCATCTCCCAACCAAAACTCTAAACTACACTCCAGCACGGTTCCTTGAACTCCTCGGGGCATGCCAAAAAGGTCAGGGGAAGCATACCTTGCTATAACGACTTGATGGGAGTGGGGCAATGAGGTTCGGCAGTGTAGACTTTGCTTTTGGGAAACATTTTTATACATCTCTATTTGAAATGACTTACTACACACTGAAACAAAACTGTCCATAGTTTTGATCAAACTGACCACAATACAAATATTAAGTACCTACTCCCATGTCATGTAAAACTTACCCACAGAGACAAATACAAAATTATTTATCACATGATTTTCTACAATTGTTCGGCAAATTAAAAAACAAAAATGTAAGTACAGTTAATACATAGATCAGTTAGAATAAATAACTAAAGAGTCTAAAAGTATAAATTGGTTCAAAATTACCAATGACAGGGAGCTCCATAACTTAAAATATGAATATGATAATGAATAGGTTTTTAATTACATTTTTGATTGATTATGATGTAAATGATAATAATATCAGGGAATTTTGAGTTTGTTTTGTTTGTTGTTAGGGGTTTTACTTTTACGGCGCTTGTGACAAATTTAGGTCATTTCAGCGCCGGTAAAAATGAAAAAAATAGGATTGTCAAAAAATTATAGATTTACAATTAAAAGCACATAAGAAAAGTAAGACAAAGGGGAATTGGTTCAAATAGGGAACAGGGATAGATTCCAAGAGCACACTATCACTATCATTGTGCATAGTTTGAGATCACCTATAACTATAAGTAAAAGTACCATCCACACAATAGCACAGGACCCCACTAAGAAGAGTAACATGTTAGATGCTTCCATTATATATTCAAAACAACAAATATGACAATGCATAACAGAGAGATGATTTACAAGGGAAAACAAAATATCTCCCAAAACTATAACTATGCATTTGACTGTTTCCCTCCCAGCAAACGACCCGAGCCAGGGCCAAGACAAGACCAAGTAATCTCATTCCACGACAAAGACAAAAAGCAAGTTAGAAATCAGATATAAGGATATAGAAGAAGACATAGTGTAAGTGACCTCCCTATCCAATGTGGGAGGTCGGGAACCCCAGCCAGTCCAAGACAAAGACAAAAAGCAAGTTGGAAATCAGATAAAGTGATATAGAAGAAGACATAGTGTAAGTGACCTCCCTGCCCACTGTGGGAGGTCAGGAACGCCACCCAGAATGTTTGAGCTGAACCTTTTTTTCTTCTTTTCACAGGGTTTTTAACCAGTAAACTGTCGTACTCTGGAAAGACATGAATTTAAAAAATTGGCCAGAGAACTCGTCCTTCAAATATCGATTGATTGTAAGTGATCCTCATCTTGGCAAAAACTATCAAACCTGGGACATCGCGAGGTCTTCCTTCGTCCCTGGTTTGAGATTTGCCAAGATGAGGGTAATTTAAATCGATCAGTATTTGAAAGACGATTTTCTGGATACATTTTAAAATTTAAAACATTAGTTCTATACGTTAAAGGCCTTTACCATAACCCCCTTACGATGATATGCTTTTGGTTGTGTTAAAGAAAAATAGATAAATATATAAATAAATAAATAAATACATTAATTAAATAATTACAGGCATACAAAAGGAATTGTCTACATTGACAAGATATCGTATATATAATCATTTATAAATAAAGACACAGCTTCACCAAATGGTCTCGTTTTGGGATGTTTTATGCTATCAACGACAACAATTAGATGTACAGTGGAATCTGCAAAAGTCAACACTGCTAAAGCCAACTTTTGCCTCAGTAAAAACTAGTGCCGCGCTGAAGACCGGTCTGGACCGCGGTCCGACGGTCTTTTAGCTGTGAACCGAAGACCGGTCCCAGAGGGGAAGACCGGCGGCGGTCCTCACTTCTTATCACCTTTCAACTAGTGCGGGGCGGTCCTTGCAAGGACCACGGTCCTACGGTCTCGCGCCATAGCCTACTACTTCCCCAGCGATTCGTTGCTTCGGTTGCCTATCTTCCACCAATCACCACCCATCCCACTTAATTAATCGCACCCACCCCCCTTTGCCATACATTAAACGACACAGACGACCATACAGGCAGACGACCACCAACCTCCACTCCGCAAACCGCCCTTTCGTGTGTGAGATGGGGGGAACAGGAGGCGCACGCCTTGGACGATTCCATTATACGGGGTAAATTTCATAATTTACTACACCATAATGATCGCAATGACAATGATCTATGGTGAAGGCATGACCCCTCTTCTCTAATGGGTTATTGTTTGAAATGTATGTGACTACAAAAGATGTGTGTGTTTGTGGGGTGTGTGTGTGTGTGTCGAACCTAGCAAGTAGCAAATCCGATTTTTTGTTTTCTTTTGTCCATCTCTTGTCACCACTCCTTTCTATCGCAGTGTTGTCATTTAAAATAATACAATAATATTAAAATTTCGTTTGGTGTTTTTACTAATCAAATAATATGAGTTTCATTAGTTTCTTCCTTCCAAAAAACCCAGTTATAACGTCTGAATTTTAAAAAAGTCCAATAGAATATTTGGGGACCCCGATAGCTCAGTTGATAGAGCACTCTCTTTATACGCAAAGGGCCAGAGATCGATCCCGGGTGCAGTCGATTTTTTTCTGAATCCCTGTCTACTCAGCAATGAATGGGTAGCTGAGTTTGTTAGATCTGGCGAAAAGTCACCATCGACCCCTCTTATCACCTCATCCACCCCCTCTTATTATAACTTCACGTCTCTCTCTTACTCTTCAATGCTCGCTGCCCTCTAATGTGTGTGTGTGTGTGGGGGGGGGGGGGGGGGGGAGGGGGGGGTAGGAGTTGCGTGTGTGTATCAACGCCACGAACAACTCGATCAACGCCTTGGGCGATGCCATTATCTCCGTTAATGGGGATAAATTTCAAATTTTATTAAATTATCGAAGTAACAATGAAGTACGGTGAGCAAATAAAGAAGGCATCACTCCTCTTCTCTAATTAGGTTACAATTTGAAATGAGTGTGACTACTCCGTGTGTTTTACTCCTGTAGACCACGGTTTTCATCGTGTAGCGGTCTTTAACGGTTCAAGAATGAACGATCCCACGGTCTCAAAGGTCAAACCGGTTCGAATTTCCAACAGTCTCTCAGGAATGTTCAATGTCGAAAAGGACCGGTCCTAGGACCGGTCCTTGCGGTCTTCATTTCCCAAGGACCGTAGGACCGTGGTCCTTAAGCTTGCCAAGGACCGCCCCGCACTAGTAAAAACCTCTAGTTCATCCCACATTTTCTACTATTCTTTATCTAAGTGTGTGTTCCATTGATATTGGAAAATAATAATAATAATAATAATAATAATAATAATAATAATAATAATAATAATAATAACAATAATACACTAATAATAATAATAATAATAATAATAATAATATTAATAATAATAACATATAATAATAATAATAATAATAATAATAATAATAATAATAATAATAATAATAATAATAATAATAATAATAATAATAATAATAATAATAATAATAATAATAATAATCTTTTCTTAGAAAAATATAGCATTGTGGAGAACATTGTGCTTATTTGAGTCAATAAAAAAATTGTACGGCGCACAACTCTACTGAAAGATTTGAAAATTAGAAATGTATTTTTTACAGACAGATAAACAGATAACTTGATTTCCTTTTACAATTTAAAGTCAGTTTCAAAGTTCGTTAAGTCAAACAGATATCATAAAAAAATCTACCGACGACACTAACACTCAAAATCAACCAATTTCTACACTGCAAAAAGTTGTCAGTTTGGCGTTTTTAAGCAAATCGTTGCATTCGAAATAATGTATTCATTTAATTAATTTCAGACCTACACTAAGTTTTCAACAGTTTCCATCTATTAATGACATCAAGTATTATTATTGCCCCTTTGATGCTTTCAATGTGAGATGGTTTCGGGTGGATAATACCCAGATTTAACTTATGGCCACACCCTCAACTCTATCTGTCCAGTAGTTCTTACTTCCGTTGTGTTGTTGATTTAGCGGTGATCCGTGTTGTTATGTAGTAGTGTGTTCTCAATGCGTGTATGTTTGTGTGTGTGTTGTGTGTGGTGTATAGTTAGTATGCGCTTGGCTAAGAAGTTCAGAACATTGGCAAAAACCAATAACAAAGACCTGAGTGACGTCAACTTCGAACAATCTATACAGGTGTGTGTGTGTGTGTTTTGGAATGTGGTTGCGTGGAAAAAAAAAGTACAGAAATTCCTGAGCGAGGAGGGGGGGGGGGGGGGGGGTTGTTTGCTAGGTACTGTCAGATTGGCATTTTTCAGCAAATCGTGGCATTCATACTGATATTATTAACTTGATCACATGAAGGTATTCGGATTTATAGAAATTTTAAACAAGTTTCACCGATTAACAACATCCACTAATATTACTGCTGCTATTACTGTCGTTTTTATGCCATCGATGTGATAACTATTGCCCTGGGAAATATTTTGTTAAACGTTGTCGGCAAACTGTCAATTGGTTCTATCTAGCTTCTAGCCCGAACAAACCAAAAGTAGACAGATTCGGGGACATGATATTTTTCGCGTCTGCTTCAGATTTTCATTTGACCTCACATAAGTTAAGTAAAGGGGAGACCTCACATAAGTTAAGTAAAGGGGAGACATTCCAAAAGCTCCTACATCCCCAGTATTTTTTCACCGTTGATCTTTTGTCCGGCGTTTATTTATTCAATTTGTCATCATATAGAAGCATTAAAAAAAACTCAAGAACAAACCTTGATAGATTTGTGAAAGTTTAAAATTTCCTAATTTGACCATTGTTTAAATTCTCGGCCGCCATTTTAATTTATGAAGTATTGAAGGTAGTGCAAGCAGTCCGAGGGTTTTTATTTCCTATTAGGGTTAGTCATAAGTCTTAGTAAAGGTGCTAGGGTGTTTATTTTCCTATTAGGGTTAGTTAAAGCACTAGGTTTTACTTTTTCTTGGGGTTAGTTGAGGGAATATTATTTAAGTTGTTTCCCTTTGTAGTAGCTTTCGGAAGGCCTCCCAAGTAAAGAGTGGTAAAGACTTGTGAATTATTGATATTGATATCTACTGACTGATAAACTAAACTCATGCCGAGTCATGCATGTCAACGACGACAAGCACATCGTTTAAAATATGCATCTAATCGTAATCAAGCTAATCAAGAAAATGACTCAGGCAACATCGAATGAAAATAGTTCTTTCCCTGCGAAATTGCGGGCTTTTTACTAGTAATAATAATAATAATATAATAATAAATAATAATAATAATAATAATAATAATAATAATAATAATAATAATAATAATAATAATAAAATAAAATAATAATAATAATAATAATAATATAATAATAATAATAATAATAATAATAATAATAATAATAATAATAATATAATAATAATAATAATATAATCTTATTATATATTTGGCAAGTCAGATTTTTTGTTCCACTAAAGGCTCCAGATCTACCTAGCCAGTCGTCACCAAATTATGCATGGCTTTTACAATTGACCTGAAGATGGTTTTTGTCTACCTATGAGTTTGATTAAACAACGCCTTGATTTTATTTTAAAAAATCAATCATTTCATTCAAATTTCCATTGAAAACAGATGCCATCATTTTAGCACGTTGATTAAGGTTTAAACTTCTGGTAAACGAATATAAAAATTAGAATTGAGTACTTCTCATTATTTTTAATACAAACAATTTCTTAAAGTTCATATAAACCATTTTCTGTTCTAAAAGTTGGGAAATAATTCTACTTCACATGATCGAAATATTTAATATATTTGACCAGATAGTTTTTGATGATGACTATATCCGATTACAAACAATAACGCATGCCCTTACAGAGAGAATGTCAACATAGCACTGCTCACGCGTCTCTCTTATCAACTGAGGAAATCTATCACTTGGTGAATGAGATATCACTAATCATGTTTGAGAAGTCACTTAAAAATGTTATTATATAATACTTTTATAAAATAAAAATATAACCAATAAACGTCAGACTTTGGAGGGGCTCATCTACTACTATGAATGTTTTGAGACATATTTTGAATGAAAAAAAAATAAAAATCTCTGTTTGTTTGTTTTAAAGGGTTTTACGGCAATTGCAACTCATTAAGGTCATACCAGCGCCAGTTAAAGGAAGAAAATGGGATAGTAAAAAGTTCTAGAATTACAATTAAAGCACCCAAGAAAAGGTAAGACAAAGGGGAATTGGTTCAAATAAGAAACCGGTGTAGATTCCAAGAGCACACTATCAAAGTAATTAGTTTGAGATCACTAAAAGTCTCATCCAGACCCAATAACAGGTCCCCACTAAGAGGAACACACTCAAATGTTTTACAAAGCATATATGATATAAAGAAAACACAATACAGTGCATAACTGAGAGATGATTTACAAGGAAAAAAATATCATCTCCCAAAACTAACTATACATTCGACTGTTTCCCTTTCAGCCAGGGCATCTGGCTAGGACCAGGACAAAACCAAGTAATCTCATTCCAAGACAAAGACAGAAAGCAAGTTGGAAAACAAATATAGGGGAATAGAAGACGCAGTAAGTACCTCCCAGCCCGCTTTGGGAGGTAAGGGACCCCACCCAGAAAAAAATCTCAGTGCACAAGTAAATAGCGCAGTGGAGTTATCTTACAACGTTAAAAATGCAATTAGATCTATCTATAAATTAGACAATAGATAATGAATTCAGTTTTTCTTTTTTCATCAACACTTGAATTTTAAATTCTTTGTTGATCAACCTCTCACCCCTTCATTCAACGGGTATCTATGCTTGTAATAATAATAATAATAATAATAAATAATAATAATAATAATAATAATAATAATAATAATAATAATAATAATATAATAATAATAATAATAATAACAAAATAATAATAACAACAATAATAATAATAATAATAATAATAATAATAATAATAATAATAATAATAATAACAATAAAGTAATAACGATAATAAATGACACTTATCGATCATTTTTCCAAGACATCTGAAAGCGCTTTACAGCTAATGATACATTACAAACGCAAATAAAGTTAAACATTGACCATAGACAACTTTATTTACAAGCAGGTCTGATATCCGAACCCAATTATGGGCTTGATTTAACACATTGTTGTAATGGACGATACTTTGTGATGGCTCGAGAGTATTTCCATTACAACCATGAGCCCATAACAATTTGGGCTATCAGACCTGCAAAAAAGAACACGACTTTCCGGTCCGAAAGCGAGTGTCATACCACAAGACCACATAGCTACACAATGGGTTGAGGTAGGGTATTCAAGAGTTTAAAGCCATAATATTGAATAGAAATATCACTGAAAGATTTTAGCTCAGTTTTAACTTTGGGTGCAGATAACAGAGAGGTATCTATGATGACTGAGGGTTTCATCAATAGTTCTCCCCCCTTATGACACCAAATTTCATGATGAGGCCCGATCCATTTTCCTCTTCTTGTGTAAGAATTTGAATGCTTGATGCTGGAATCAGAGTTCCAGGTGGAAAGTAATCACCCAAATTAAGGGCCGATGTCACACAACGTCTTCTTTGGCTTGAAGCCTTTTTCGCAGATGCATTTTGGGTTTTGAGATCCTTGCATGAATTCATATCATGATCACGATCTGAATTCATGTCATTTGGTTTGTCGTTGGAAGGGGACATTGTTGCTGTGCTGGGAATGTCTGCAAAGTCGAATGTTTGGGAGCTGTTTTTGGTATCTGACTCTCCATTCATTTTAAGAGTTCTGAATATTGTGTTAACAGATCTGTCGTGTTTGGCCAAAAAAGTGGCTCTTTCAGTATAGTGATGTCTTGATGATGATGATGATGATGGTGGTGGTTGTGGTAATTGTGAGTGTGACTGAATCAATTTTGGTGAAGAATTATTAAAAATGAGCCTAACAGATACATCGGATGGCAAAGATTCTGAGGTAGTAGATGATGGCAAACTGTTGACTTCAGCAGGATTTTGACTAGAACTGGTTTCAATATGATGAGGATCAAGCTTGTTGGCATCTTTGGAGCAAGACGTTTTCATTTTCCCGGAGAGTGTATTCAACTTCATGGTGACTTCAGGATTTTGCACCTTCTGTGATGCCGATTTTGTTAACGGTAATAAAGATGTAGATGAAAGCAATGTTGTTGATGACATGGAACTTGCAGGTGACAAAGAGACGGTGGTATTTGACATAGTGTGAGTAAAATCCTCTTTGGATTCATTCTTCAAAATTGATCTCAAAAGAGGATTTTGTTGAAGATTCTGTTGCTTTATAATTTTGTGTTCGTCTTTACCCTTCATTTCAAAATCATCGACTGAAAGGGGAGTGAACTGTTGCAACCGTTGAGCAGAAGGTGAAGAGTTGGTAACAAAATTTGTTAGTTGTGATGATGTCACAGAAACATTGCTTGACGTCACAGAAATATTGCTATCATTATGAAAGATTGATGCCAGTTTTGTTGGAGAATTAACAAGACCATCATTGAGTGAAGAAGGACCTGAGCATTCATGTGATGTTGACAAAAGTTCATTATAAGATTTTTCTTCAAGCATGCCTATAGAACAAGCGTTATGTGACAAGTTTGTGTTTAGTTGTTTTGTAAAATCATTAATGAATTTCTCTTTGCTTTTGTTTATCTTTACACACTTGGACCGATCATTAGTTGGACCAGATGACTTCAGAATATTCTTGATATGTTGGTTTGCATGGTCAAGAAAACCCAAAAGATTGCTTGATGTTGACGATGATGATGACGACGATGCTGCTGCTGAAAATGTAAAGGTTGTGTGTGTTGTGCCATCTTCGCAGTTCTCCAGGATGTATGGCATTGTTACATGATCATCTATATTTTCAGAGGAACCAGTAATTTGAGGAGATAAAACAGGCGGGGTTAAGTCGATGGTAAAGTCTTTTTTGTCTTCGGAGTTTTCATCTTCACTCAAAATTTCAGGACTAGAAACGTTTTCCTCTGAATTACTTTTAGCATCACTTCCACTTTCAGCTCTCACTGATTTACTACAACTGTAGGTGGAAGACTGATCTATATTGGAACAATCGATAGATGCTATAGCTAAAGCACATCCATTGCTATTATTATTATCATACAATTCTGTGTCAGCTTCTAAATCCAATTCCTGTTTCACATTCACCAAGAACTGTTCACATACATTGGCAGGATTTTCATTTTTTGCCCTGACCAATTTCTTGTAATCTGATGATAGATTTGAGTGGGAATTATCATTGGATGACGAGGCAGAAATAGAACGGTCCGGACAGGTTTCATATAATTTGGTGCCAGCCTCCGAGTCTAATTCTAATGTCTCATCCAGCTCCTCACTTTCCTTTTTAATTTCCACTAAAATAGTTTTACTTACAGTCCCAGTGTCTGCATCATTTCCATTTTCTGCACTGATCGTTTTATCATATCTGGATGATTGACTGGAGCAGGAATGGTTGATAGCTTTTATAACAGAATTAGAAGCATCATTACACATTTCATACAATTTCCTGCTCACTTCAAAGTTTGATTCTTCATTAATTTCCTTTTTCACTTCCACTGATTTACTATGACTGGAAGATGAATCTAAAAATGAATGCTTAATGGAGGATACACTGGAAGAACTATCATGACACTTTTCAAAAGATTCTATCTCAGCTTCCAAGTTTAAATCCTCCTCAGATTCCTCATAACAATCCTTTTTCACGTCTCCTATAAATGATTCACATTTGGGTACGATGTCAGCAGCTTCCCTATCAAAAGTTGCGGTCATTGTATCTGTTTGATCATCTATTCTTTTATCGGTGACATCGGCATTGCTGCTATGTGAATACAGAAAATCATCAGAATGAAGTGAACTACTTCCGGTGATAATTTCCAAAGATGTTGATAAATGCACTTTTTTAATCTTTTGCCTTTTAGATTTTTTCTCACGACAATATGAATTATTCTGCTTGCATTTTTTAGGCTGTGCAAAAGATGTGTCTTGTGCTGGAATATTTCTTTTTCTAGCTGTCGAATCAGAAGAGTTCAATTCTGAAGTTCCTGATTCACCCGCCTGGGATGCCAATGGATTCTCAGAGAAAGTCGACACTATTCTCAACCCAATACTTCCATTATCATGATTCTTTGATGATTGTGTTGGCAAACACTCAGCTCCTTTTGAAAACCGGTGGTTAGAGGAATCAGTTCTAGACTTCAAAGTTGCCAAAAATTCACGATATTTATTGGATTTTTTTTGTCCAATACGTTTTATAACATTCACCGAATTCTTAGATTTCACTTTTTTCCCAGAACACAAATTGGTCATCCAAGAATCGAAATTCTCCACTGTTACCTGATCTTTATTCTTCTCTTCCATTTCAATCTTTTGTAACACATCGACTACATTATCAGGAAAAGGTGAATCCAATAACCGACTTATCATAAGGCATATTTCAGGATTCAACTCTTCACAATTATCCGGTCCACAATCCGCTGCTGGTGACATTTCCCCTGACCCATTATCAAATAGCCATGGGGCTAAACAGTGACTTCCAGTTCCAAACCGAAGAAGTATATCCACAACTTGTAGGTTGAGGGAGTAATTCCCATAAAAAGAAAAATTCAGTCCTGCCTCTTTCATAAGAGTGTATACCATGCCTGTGACAACATTAATACCAAGTGGTTGGGGACTGTAACAGATGAAATCCTTAATTGAGGAAATTGGCCGAACTAAGAAGGGGCCTTCATTGGCTACGTGACTTCTGTACTTTTTAAAAATCTTGTAAACACTCCGTGGATTTGCGGGATCATCATACCTTTTTGTCCTTTTTTGCTTTGTAGGAATACTTTCAAGATTGACGGCCACAAACAATCCCAAATCGTCTTTTCCAAAGCTGACATGGCTCGTTTCTAGCTGACGGAGTTCCCTCCCCTTCCACATGGCAAAACACTTGATGAGGTAGAATATTACAGCCTTGGACAAACCTTCTGAGGAATCCATATTCAGTTCCCCCTTGTCCCACAAAGTCTTTTCCTGCTCAGGAGACAACGTGGGAGGGGTGGGCATCTTGAAGGTATTATTACAATGTATGGAAAAACACCATTGATAAAGAAAGTTGTTGAAATCTCCACATTATCTTTTGGTTACATTCACATCCTGAAAAAAGCAAAACAAAACAAAAATAATTGAGCTTTTATATAGTGCAATATCCACTAAATATGCTTAAAGCGCTATACAAATTTAGAATTCAATAATAATTTTTTCAGACAGAAACAACGTTGTTTAATGCCCAGGTACTCAAAGCAGGTGCAGTCAGATGCGAAAATTTTAGAACTATAAGTTTAATAAGTCACATCAACAAAATACTGTTGCGTATAATTATCAACAGGCTAAGGAGTAAGATTAACCCCGAAATCGCAGAAGAACAATATGGATTCCAACCTGACAGAGGGACAAGGAACGCAATATACCTCCTCCGTGTTTTAAGTGAAAGAGCTATACAGGTTCAGACCCCACTATACCTCTGTTTTGTCGACTACAAAAAAGCTTTTGATAGAGTACGCCACGAAGAAATACTAAAACAACTGCACTCCATTGGCGCTGATGAGAAAGACCTCAGACTCATGCAAACATTATACTACACCCAGCAGGCATCTATCAAAATCGGAAACTCTACAGGAAATTCCATTCCTATTAAGAAAGGAGTCCGTCAAGGGTGTGTTGCCTCACCAGATCTGTTTAATCTATACCAAGAAACAATCATGAGGGGCATAAATAATATGGAGGGAATAAAAGTAGGAGGTCACAACATAAATAATATAAGATACGCAGACGATACGGTACTCATTGCAACATCAGAAATCCAACTTCAAAAGATTGTTGACAAAGTGGTAGTAGATAGTGAAGCCAAGGGAATGGAAGTGAATATCACCAAAACAGAATGCATGGTAATACAGAAAAACCCCGAAAACAACAACACCTGCAATATAACGATTCACGGCGAGCAGCTTACCAACGTAGAAAGTTTTAAATACCTAGGTTCAATAGTGACAACAGATGGAAGATGTAACCGAGACATACGAGCAAGAATAACTCAAGCCAAACAGGCCTTCATGGACCTGGGAAACATTTTGAAAAACAAACAGATGTCGTTCGGGATTAGATTCCGAGTCTTGAAGTGCTACGTGTGGCCAATCTTGTTCTACGGATGCGAAAGCTGGACTACAAATGCAGAAACACAAAAGAACATTGAAGCTTTTGAAATGTGGTGCTTGAGAAGGATGCAGAGAATATCGTATACCGCACACAAAACGAACGAAGAAGTGCTAAAACAAACATACCAACAAAGGAAACTAATGCCCTTAATAGTGGATCGACAACTATCCTTTTTCGGACACATAGTAAGGAAAGATAAGAATGAATACCTGGCAAGTTGTGGAAAAATACCTGGTAAACGCGCCCGGGGGAGACAAAGAAAAACACTCATAGACCAACTGAAGGGCTTCACCAACCTAACAATCCAAGAGCTGTTTGAAAAAGCAAGAGACAGGGAGGAATGGAGAGAGATAATTCACGCAGTATCCGAAGCCTGGACCAGGCATGGAACCTAGAAGAAGAAGACTCAATTTACACCTGAGTACTGTGAGAGAATGTTCATAAAGAACCTTTTCCAAAGACTCAACTATGCACCGCCCAGAGCGGGCTCAAACCCAGGACCATCCGATCCAAAAGCGAGTGTCAGCCCACTAGGCCACATAGCCGAGCGGAAGGCTTCAGTCTGTATAGATAAGCACCAGTGACAAAAGGATTTCTTGAAATCTTACTTCTTGTTTCAATTCATATGTTGATGGCAATTTGATGAAGTTGTGAGGAAATGAAGACTGCGTTGATCATCATTGAGTAGCTATAAGACAACCATCTTGATGTAGTCATGACATTCTGTCTGGCTGTGGAAAAAATAAACAAAAAAAAACATGTTGAGAGAACCGCACAATTGAAGAAAATAATATGATAATATCTAATAATGTGCGGCTGTGTGGTCTCGTGGAATGACATTCGCTTTCGGATTGGAGGGTCCTGGGTTTGAGCCTCGCCCGGCACATAGTTGAGTCCTTGAAAAAGGCTCTTTACTCACATTCACTCACCATACCCAGGTGTAAAATGAGTAACTGGTCGTAAACAGCATTGTCTCTGTCGAAAAAAAATTTGTAATATCGGCCAACAGGTGTCATATCTTGTTCTAAATGTTACGTGTCGCTGTTGGTCAGGGACCCTTTGTAAAGCGCTTTGAGTATGTTTAGTGCATATTGCACTATATATAAAAAACTCAACTTTGAAACATATTTTGATGGGACAATTTAGCCACTTAAAATATGTGATCCATCGTATCCAAACAGTATTATGTCAGGATGAGCCAAATTCAGGTTGCATTGATCAACAATATGAAATTTTGATATTTATTTCTCTATGTTACAATATATCCATTCTCCTCAATGAAATGTATAAACTCAACCCCCAACCTGCCAACTTGAAAAGTTAAAAATTCGTACGTAGTCTTTAGGGTATAAAAGTAGAAGTCGCTATAGTTAACTATGTAGATCAACAATCCATCCATTCAAATTTGGGGGAGGTCTTCCGCATGTTCCTCAAGCTCAGGGAAACAACCCAAGCCCAAGTATTCCTTTAACTAACCTTAAGAAAAAATAAAAACTGTTACAGTTGACTCCGCTTAATCGCACACTCTCGGGAGTTCAGGTTAGTACGTCGATTAAGCAGAGTGTGATTAAGCGGAGAAGCTAAAACTAGCATCTAAGCATCAGCTTTCAATTACAATTCATTAAGGACCTTCCCCTCTGAGTTTTCTACGGTCTTGGGACCGTCATATTCAAGACACTAGACTGATTAGAAGAGGTGTTTTATTATTTTTTTTTTCGGGGGAGAGGTGGGGTGTTTGGGGGGCTCTTTTCTTTTAAAATTGCTCTTTTTATTCATGGTTCACCAACAACAAAATGTGACATTATTGTTTGTAAGAATGGTAACCGTGAAGCGTTGATTGTAGTAAAGCCTCATCTCGTCTGCATTGTAAATGTTGTACTGCTGAAGAAATTGTTTCAAAACTTCATCACTCCATTGGCTGGCAGAACAGACATCAGCACAGTGTTTCAAGTCATCTTCTTTTTTAAGCATGACATTCTGTCGACCTTTCCATATCTAGAGCCAGCTTTCTAATGGGGAGAATGTCTTAAGTTTATGCCAGTTCAGTCGCCTTTTGAGTGAATCAATATGGACATGGACCATATCAAAAGATGAAAGACGAGTCCTCCCTGTAATCCTCATTGTTCACAGCCCAGTAGAGGAAAACAATGAACAGGTAGAGAATTGCAATTGAGTGGTCAGACAATGTGGTGGACTGCCATCACGTTTCACACTTTGTGATACAGATAGCGAGTTCTGAGTCAATTAGCCTGTTGTGTCAGGTCATCCTTTGATGTCAGTTAAAAAGCATTGCGCATCTGACCTAGTTGAGGTCAGAGGGACAGTGGAATTGTGTTGACGGGAAAGCTTTTTTTCACGTGTGATATGATATTAACGTTCTGAACTAGTTCAACGTGAAACACATTTTCATTACCTTTTTAAATTGTATTTTAAAAGATATTATTCTCAAATTAAGATGGAATCAAGGTGTAGTGATTGAGCTGAGAAGGTGTGCAATTATATAGAAAAAATTCTGTTTTTCGGGAATGTGTAGGGAATAAGCGGAGTAAGCGATTAAGTGGAGTGAACTGTACCTTTAACTAACCCTAATAGGAAAAACAAAAACCCTAGGGCCTTTACAATGACCTATAACTAACCCTAATAGAAAGGAAAAATAGCTCAGACCTCGAGCTGGATAAGCTCTTCAGTATATTATAAGGGAGTGACTATTCTCATCCTGGATGAGAATAGAGGTAGTGGCACCTTCTCGCTATTCTCCCCCCACAGATTAGTCTGTGCTCTCACCAAATCATCATCATCTCTCACATGACTGCTTTTAGTGATACTGGACATAAGAAGAGTCGACCTGTAAATGAGCCCTATAAAAATTGACTGAAACTCTACGTAATTCGTCGTAGCAGAAAATTCCAAAGAATCGAACTGAATAGTAAAGTAAACAGCAAGCTCGTTTGAGCAAAACAATGGCAGAAAACTAATTTGCGGGGTAATTAATTAGGCTACTTACCATTAGCCTATAATTAGGTACCCAATCAGTGAAGAAAACTAGAAACAGTCAACCAGTTTGTTTACAATAATATGAGGCAATCGAGATTGAGATAGCAATCCCTAACTTTCGATTTGAAGGTGTCTACATAACGCACTTCCGGCTTTCACATTTTACTTTTTTCATACTTTTACTTCCCTCAAGGTAAATGTGGTCAATATTGGCTTAGATGAAACAGTGAAATTTATCGCTCAGCGGCTCAGTTATAATTTCACTGTGTGAAGATACACTGGGATGACCTCAGACATGACAATTCTAAAAAGTGTTGCGTAACCTTGGCAATATATCTATCGTTAATATAAACGGCCCATGAGCTATGTGTAGCGCTGTGGAACATTCCTAATTACTTTACGGTCATTCGACTACGATTAATGAATTCTTTCTTTCTTATGTGCGGCAATGTGGTCGTGTGGTATGATACTCGCTTTCGGATTGGAAGGTCCTGGGGTCGAGCCACGCGGTCAGCGCATAGTTGAGTCCTTGGTAAAGTCTCTTTACTCACATTCTCTCACCGTACTCAGGTGTAAACTGAGTACATGGCCATTAACAGAGTTGTCTTTGTCCGAAAAATTGTAATATCGCCTAACAGGCGTCATGTCCCGTCCTACATGTTAAATGTTGCTGTTGACCAGGGATCCCTCGTAAAGCGCTTTGAGCACATTTAGTGGATATTGCGCTATATAAAGCTCAATTATTTTTATTTTTTATTCATTTTTTTCTTTCCTTTAAAAAAATATTTGAATTTGACGAATTGACTGATTTCAGTTAATTGACTGAGAATTTACAGGTCTAGGAGAGTAACATAGGTACTCAACGAACACTTTGCATTCAGCGAACAGACCCCCCCCCCCCCCCCCCCAACCCCTTTTTTTCTATTTTCATCAACTTTAGTAAAATACCTCTTATGGAACCAACCAATTTCAGAGCCAACCTCAGATTCATTTAACCGGTAATATTGGCAAACTCACTTTTTAAATGTTCGTGTTTTATACTGAGACATACAGTTGAACTTCAAAGAACCAAACGTCTGCTGTCGGCATTCAATTGACAAGAAACGGAGGATAGAAGAATGGAGACTCATGAGGCCTCATCCCACCATGTGTTAGGGGTGGGGCAGGGTTAGTGTCATTCAATATTAGACTAGTGCATGCAGAGCTCTTTCCTAGGTTGGGAGAGAAATAAACTGATGATGAGGGAAGGTAGGGAGGAGGGGGGGGGGGGGGGGTTGGCCCACAAACAACCGAGGTGTTGGGCATATGGGAAACCATGATACGAGATCAAAGAGAAAAAGTCGTCGGCACTTGGACGGTGGAAATGTTTTTTTTTTTTTTTGGGGGGGGGGGGGGGGTGATAATCAGAATGGGATGTACACATTCACTGTATAGGTGGAGGAGGAGGGAAAGAAGAAAATACCAACAAATTAAAACGACGTAGACAGGGATAACGAGAGGGGGGATTGGAGAGAGAGCGAGAGGTGCTTCATTTAGTTAAGAGTAATCCAATGAATGGAGTTGCAACATACTGAATCATATGGAACTGTAAAAATAGATCTGAGTACCGTCTTTACGGGACTGTGACTGTACTGTAACTGTAAATTAAATTTACTGTAAAAATAAATAAAAATAGCCACTGCCACTGCACTGCGGTCATTGAAAATGAAAATGGAACGTGAACGGCAAATCAAGGATGTAGTTTCGTTCCTTTATCATTTGTTCATGAATAATTTAAAACAATGAAATAAAATGGATTTAAATCCGCACCGATAATGATAATGTAATTCAAGATCTCCTTTCATTATGAAGTGTAAGAAATTTTAATTGTACTGATGATTGTGCCTTGCCACATTATTTTTGAATAAAATGCCAATTGAGTCGTAAAGAAGAAAGCCAAATGCCAATATGTTTTAAGCATCACATTTTCATTTTATTTTTTCGAAAATGCAAATAAAACTAGAAATAAATCTTTATTTGGTTATCCTGTAGACATGTGAATATAACCTTGTCTTCTTGATTTTGGAGTAAAAATTATACATATTTCGGCTTTATTGTGGATTATATGTCTATTACACCAAGTGATTTCTGATGAATTGCTAAAAAACCCCCCAAACAAACGACTTTTGCATGCAAAACGGATTTTCAATAATCAAAAAGCGAAGCAAAAAACCCCAAAAGCAACAAATTAATAACATTTAAAAAATGAGATAAATGTTAAATTGGTGGTTCAAAACACTAAATTGGCAAACCTTATTTACTTGGGGCTTAAAAAATTGTCAAAAGGTATATGACAGTTCAAGCACAAAAACGACGTACGTCGTTAGCAGTTAATATATTTATTTGATTTTCGACAATTTATTATTTGCCTGGTTTTGCCACAGCATATCTGGGTTTTACTCATGCTATGATAATTAATAAATTTCAACGGCAGCAGCACCTGGTGATTATAATTATATTGCTCGAAATTGGTTGACGAATTAAGTCAATTTTAAATATAATAGAACGAATGTAGAGAAGTTGCTAGAGTTTAAATAAACCAACGAACAAAGATACAAATAAATAAATAAATAAATAAACCGCCAATGGTCATAACCATGATTGTATTATTAGGACAAACAAAATGGTTGATTAGTTCTTCAGAGCCAAAAGGCCCACGGACCCGGAGTTTATCCCGGGCTATAGTAATTGCTTTCTATCATTTAGATAGGACGCTAGTCTATCGCAAATTACTTTCCGCCAGATCTAACGCTCATTTACCCAATCACTGCTGGGTGGACACGGGGGTCAGAAAAAATCTCGACTGCACCCAGGATCGATCTCGGTCCCTTTGCGCGTGAAACAAGCGCTCTACCAACTGAGCTATCGGGACCCTCAGGGCATAAATAAATAAAACTTCAATGGTCATATTCATGATTGTATTATTAGGACAATCAGGATGGTTGGTATTATTATTAGTTTTTCTTATATTTGAATGTTACCAAGTTTCTTAAATTATATAAATTTGACCCACACTTGAAAATGATGATTCGAGGTCGACTGATTTTTTGGGATGTTTTTTTTTCTTGTAATTCTTATTATTTTTTTTTTTTGGTGCTTTGTCTGGCACCTTTCATAAAAATAATTTTAAAATAGTGAGCTTTTCCATAGCGCAATATCCACTAAACGTGCTCAAAGCGCTTTTCAAAATGGTCCCTGACCAACAGCAACAGGTAACACGAAGAACGAGACGTGGCGAGAACGTGACGCCTGTTAGGCGATATTATTACATATTTTCCGACAGAGACAAAACTGTTAACGACCAGGTACTTATTTTACACCTGAGTACGGTGAGAGAATGTGAGAAAAGAGCCTTTTCCAAGGACTCCTCCTCCTCCTCCTCCTCCCCCTCTTCCTCCTCCTCCTACTACTACTGCTACTACTACTACTACTACTACTACTACTACTAATACTACTACTACTACCACCACTACTGCTACTACTACTACTACTACTACTACTACTACTACTACTACTACTACTACTACTACTACTACTACTACTACTACTACTACTACTACTACTACTCTACCTACCTACTACCTATCTATCTATATCTACTGATTATCTACCAATTCATAGTCATCTACCTTTCTAGCTACCGTTTTCATCTCTCATTGTGTCTACTAATCCACTTATTTACCCATTTATATACATATAGACCCAGCTATCACCCGGCTGTTTACTCTCCCTCCCCCCCCCCTCCTCCCCCACTATCTCTCTCTAAATTTTTTTTTGAGATTTCCAATATTACAATGAGCCCATACGGAATTGGGTTATCAGACCTGCGAATACGTGCACGTTGAATGTGAATCATCGCCGTAAAACGGTATCTCAGAATGATTGAAAATTGCTGAAAATTGAATTTATAGTTTAATGTTAAATTATGTGCGACTATGTGGTCTAGTGGTATGGCACTCGCTTTCGGATCGAAGGTCCTGGGTTCGAGCCTCGCTCGGCATAGTTGAGCCCTTGGAAAAGACTTTTTACTCATATTCTCCCACTATACTCAGGTGTAAAAAGAGTACCTTGCCGTTAACAGCGTTGTCTATGTCGAGAAAAAAACAAACATTGTAATATCTCCTGACAGGCGTCATGTCTCGTTCTACATGTTACGTGTTGCTGTTGGTCAGGGACCTCTTGTAAAGCGCTTTGAGCACGTTTAGTGGATATTGAGCTTTATAAAAGCTCAAGCTCAAGTACATCGACATAATACCGATTTGAGACGACGAGTTACAAATACAAAATATTGTCACGGGTGATGCCTTGCGGTCCCAGGAAGAATACATCCACTTTGTGTTTGTTGCCCCTTCTGAAAATGACGTCACAGAGTCAGTTACGTTGATGGGTTCTTTGTATCCAGGCCGTGCCAAAACCAGCATGTTGATTGTATTAATGAAGCCACAAATTATTTACGTCGTCGACCTATGTATTAGCAGGTCTGCTAGCCGGAAGGAATTACGGGCTTGTTATAACATTGTTGTTATGGACAACAATATTTTGCGTTGGTTTGAGAGTATTTCAGTTACAACAATGAGTCCCATGACAATTTGGGTTATCAGACCTGAAAAAAAGTACACGTTTCCCCAAACACATCAACGACAAGGCAAGTGGTAGACCCGTTGATTACATTTAAGAAAATCAATAGGTGACGTCGGTCATCTTGTTTGATGGATTATCTATTCCTTCAGGGAATATTCATTCGACGGTATCTAATGGTGGAAGGGAGTGATTATTGTTTAAAAAGCAATAGGTTGTCACTGACATGTCCGATAGTCCGAGGGACAATTCATACACTTTACTGTTTCTTACTCCTTCTGAAAATGATTTGATCAAAGACAGTTTTATAATTGGAGCTGTTCCTGTAGTACACAACAATATTGATGGCAGAGTTAAAGGACTCCCACGTAAAGGTGAAATACGCCAAAAATACAACCATGTTTGAAAACTGGCCGTCAATGGCCATTCTTTTGTCCATCCACATAGCTAGTTGGGTGGCCACTGTTGGGACAAAACAGATGATGAACAAAGTGGAAAGCGTGGCGATCATTCTTGAAATTTTTTGCTCTTTAGTTGCCGCCATCCCACCATCTTCTTTTGTGGTTTCAGATTTTAGAGCTCCCTTCGAGGTTACTTTTAATCTCCACTTCGCCGATTGTCTCAGCTTGAGAATAAGTAAAATTGTACAAACAATGATAAACACGAAAGCACCGCATGACATGAGTAGGTTAAAGAAGGGAAAAACCACCACGTTTTCTATTGTTCCACGGTGTTCCGTGTAAACGTATCCAAGCAGAGTTTTATTTGCCTCTGGGTAGAACGTGTAGCCGAGTCTATTCGCATGAAAGAGAACGACCATGAGTGCGATGATGAGTAAGTAAGAAAATATCAGATAACAAATAACCCGTGTTCGTGTTAGGATACTTTTTACTTTCAAAGGCTTCGATACGCACAGGTAGCGTTCAAATGTTATAAAAGCTGTGATGAGTGTTGTGATTTTTGTGAAAGCAACGTGAGGCCAGGCAGACACGATGTATTGAAGCCCAAGCGGATCAAATGACAAGTTGAGTTGTTGAAACAAAGGGTTGAGTGAGATGTTTGACCAGATCAGAGTCACACACGACCCGAAATCGGAAACTGCCAGGGCGAAGAGGCTAATGTTGATGGATTCTTTGAATCCGGTCCGGGCGAAGACGGCCATGTTGATTGCGTTGGTGATTCCCCCGAACACATTAACGACGAAGCAGATGATGGACCAATTAACGACGTTTAAGTAAAACAAGAGGCTGTCACTGATGATGCCTGATGGGGCGAGGAACGACTCGTCCAATATATTGTCACAATGGTATTCTTCTGTCGAATTGCACACCATCATCGCTGGCAATAGGGGAATCACGTACGAGGAAGACAGGACTGGTCAAGATGTACACGAGACATTCATTTCCTGTAACCAGAGTATAAAAGTTCTAAAATAGAATTGGAGCAAGCACTGGTGCAAGATTAGATTCAGAAAAAAAAAGGAAATGGAAAAATACAAGCGAAAAGCTTCTGACTTCGACTTGGATTCGAATCCTAATTCATTTTTCTCAAATAGGTATTCGTATATAAGTAGAAAAGAGAAAAACAAACCCTCAAGAAAACACAATTTCCATGCTATGCGTATCTCATCAGTTGACTAAAATGGACGTCTGTAGTTTGTATTTTGTTTACATCCTGCAATGACGTCATGATTTCCAGTGTTTATCTACGCTATGCGCTTATGTAATAGGATTCAATTGTCTGATGTCACGTCCGCCCAGCAACTAGCAGCTTGGTTCTAAACAAAGAAAATCGGTACTTTTTATTCTTCATGCTGGCTAGAACTTTTTCACATGTCATGTGATCAGAATGTATAAATGTCAAAACATGATTAGATCTATTATGTTTTTCTCCTCTGGATACACTTTTATGCTCGTCGGAGAAATATTTCATAAGGACGCCCGCCATTGTTCCGATAGGTTAGAACCAGTAATAAGTTACTATGCGTCATACTAGGGAAGTGACGTCACGACTGTTGAATCCTATTTACTCACAACATTCCGCCAGCCGGATATAGATTGTGTGCGCTTGGCTAAGAAACTCACAACATTGCCATCCGGAAGTATAACGGACCAACACACCAAACTGTGTGTAACCTTGAACGTTTATAGTCTGGTTAATACAGTTTAGTGAGAATTACTCATACACGGGGATGGCAAAAAAAAACAAAAAAAACAAACAAAAAAAAAAAAAACGAAAAAACCCCCACAAAAAACACACCAAAAAAAACAAAAACAAAACAAAAACAAAAACAAAAAAACAAAAAAAAAAAACAAACAAAAATTATAACAAACCTAACCCAATAACAAGGACATGAGTGACGTCGTCTTGGTTCTATCTATAGAGTTCCAACACACAAAGCTGCTTGTAATCATGACCGTTCAAAGTCTTATTGATAGAATTTACTGAGAGCTACCCTAGAAAGAGGAGCTACGACGTTAGCTCTCCTCTTTCTCGGGAGTAGCTACTTATACTAATGACTGGCTAAAAATAAATAACAAAGAGCTGAGTGACGTCAATGTCGTTCTAATTTTGGCCATTAGTATTGGCAGCTGATGTGTGCTCGCTTTTCAGTTGATATAGATAGAACGACGTTGACGTCACTTAGGTCTTTGTTACTGTTTTTTGCCATGAGTAATTCTCAATTAACAGTCTTAACCAGTCTATAAACGTTCAAGGTTACACATAGTTTTGTGTGTTGGTCCGTTTTACTTCTGGATGGCAATGTTGTGAGTTTTCTTTTTCCAAACGCACACGCATCTATAGATAGTATGAAGCTGACGTCATTCAGGTCTTTGTTATTGCTTTTTGCCATCCGTGTTTATGAGTAACTCTCACTAAACTATATTAACCAGATTATAAACGTTCAAGGTTACACATAGTTTTGTGTGTTGGTCCGTTATACTTCCGGATGGCAATGATGTGAGCTTCTAAGCCAAGCGCATACTATCTATAGCATGTTTCAGGGTATGTATGTTTATTTATATATGTTTGTTGTGTGTGTGTGGGGGGGGGGGGGGGGGAGGGGGGGGGGGGGGGTGAGGGGTGAAGGGGGTACATACACTCCGTGTTATGACTCATGGACTGGAACGTTGTCTTTATCCGTTCATATGAAGTAACCAATGGGGATTGTATGTTGCCTCATCAGATACAATTCTCTTTGGTTCTCAAACAAACTGGATTTTGATTTCTTTTGAAAATTATGTCATTGTCAAAACTGGAAGAAAATTGATTGACAATGTAGTGTCAACAGCATTTTAAAATTGATTGACAATGTAGTGTCACAGCATTTTAAAGTTAGTATTAGTAGTAGTAGTAGTAGTAGTAGTAGTAGTAGTAGTGTAGTAGTAGTAGTAGTAGTAGTAGTAGCAGCAGCAGCAGCAGCAGTTAGTAGTAGTAGGTAGTATTAGTTGTAGTAGTGTAGTAGTTAGTTGTAGTAGTAGTAGTAGTAGTAGTATTAGTATTATTATTATTAATTATTATATTATTATTATTATATTATATATTATATTATTTATATAATATATAATATAAAATATAAATTATATAATAAATATATATAATAGTAGTAGTTATGTAGTTATTAGTGTAGTGTATGTAGTAGTAGTAAGTAGTATAGTAGTAGAGAGTAGTTAGTAGTAGTAGTAGTAGTATAGTAGTATAGTATGATATTAGTATATGTATAGTAGTAGTAGTAGTAGTATTAGTAGTAGTAGTAGTAGTAGTGTAGTTAGGTAGTAGTATGTAGTAGTAGTGTAGTATAGTATGTAGTAGTTGAGTAGTAGTAGAGAGTAGTAGTTAGTAGTAGTAGTGTAGTATATAGTAGTAGTAGTGTAGTAGTGTAGTAGTAGTAGTAGTAGAGTAGTAGTAGTAGTTTAGTTAGTAGTGAGAAGTATAGAGATTAGTATTAGTAGTATAAGTTTAGTAATATATGTATAGTATAGTAGTAGTAGAGTATAGTATAAGTAGTATGTAAGTTAGTAGTAGTAGTATATAGTAGTATAATTAGTAGTAGTAGTAGTAGTATGTAGTATAGTAGTAGTAGTAGTAGTAGTAGTAGTAGTAGTAGTAGTAGTAGTAGTAGTAGTAGTAGTGTAGTAGTAGTAGTAGTAGTAGTAGTATAGTAGTAGTATAGTAGTAGTAGTAGTATAGTAGTAGTAGTAGTAGTAGTAGTTAGTAGTAGTAGTAGTAGTAGTAGTAGTAGTGTAGTATAGTAGTAGTAGTAGTAAGTAGTAGTAGTAGTAGTAGTAGTAGTAGTAGTAGTGTATAGTAGAGTAGTATTATTATATATAGTATATAGTATTATATATATATATTATTAGTATAGTAGTATAGTAGTAGTAGTAGTATTAGTAGTTATAGTAGTAGTATAGTAGTAGTAGTAGTAGTGTAGTAGTAGTAGTATGTAGTAGTAGTATATAGTAGTATATAGTAGTAGTAGTATAGTATTATATATAGAGTAGTTAGTAGTAGTAGTAGTAGTAGTAGTAGTAGTATAGTAGTAGTAGTAGTAGTAGTATAGTAGTAGTAGTAGTAAGTAGTAGTAGTAGTAGTAGTAGTAGTAGTAGTAGTAGTAGTAGTAGTAGTAGTAGTATAGTAGTAGTAGTAGTAGATAGTAGTGATGTAGTAGTATAGTAGGTAGTATAGTAGTAGTAGTAGTAGTATAGTAGTAGTAGTAGTATGTAGTAGTTAGTAAGTAGTAGTAGTAGTAGTAGTAGTAGTAGTAGTAGTAGTAGTAGTTAGTGTAGTAGTAGTAGTAGTAGTAGTATAGTAGTAGTAGTAGTAGTAGTATAGTAGTATATAGTAGTAGTAGTAGTAGTAGTAGTTAGTAGTAGTAGTAGTAGTAGTAGTAGATAGTAGTAGTAGTAGTAGTAGTAGTAGTAGTAGTAGTAGTAGTAGTAGTAGTAGTAGTAGTAGTAGTAGTAGTAGTAGTAGTATGTAGTAGTAGTAGTGTAGTAGTATAGTAGTAGTATAGTAGTTGTAGTAGTAGTAGTAGTTAGTAGTAGTAGTAGTAGTAGTAGTAGTAGTAGTAGTAGTAGTAGTAGTAGTAGTAGTAGTATAGTAGTAGTAGTATAGTAGTAGTAGTGTTAGTAGTATGTAGTAGTAGTATAGAAGAGTAGTAGTAGTAGTAGTAAGTAGTAGTAGTAGTATAGATAGTAGTAGAAGAAGAAGAGAGAAGTAGAAGAAGAAGAAGAAGTAGAAGAGTAGAAGAGTAGTAGTAGAAGAAGAAGAAAAGAAGTAGTAGTAGAGAAGTAAGAGAAGTAGAAGAGAAGATAGATAGAGATAGAAGAAGAAGAAGAAGAAGTAGAAGAAGTAAGAAGAAGAAGAAGAAGAGAAGAAGAAGAGAAGAAGAAGAAAGAGAAGAAGAAGAAGAAGAAGAAGAAGAAGAAGAGAAGAAGAAGAAGAAGAGAGAAGAAGAAGAAGAAAGAAGAAGAGAAAAGAAGAAGAAGAAGAAGAAGAAGAAGAAGAAGAAGAAGAAGAAGAGAAGAAGAAGAAGAAGAAGAAGAAGAAGAAGAAGAAGAAGAAGAAGAAGAAGAAGAAGAAGAAGAAGAAGAAGAAGAAGAAGAGAGAAGAAGAAGAAGAAGAAGAAGAGAAGAAGAAGAAGAAGAAGAAGAAGAAGAAGAAGAAGAAGAAGAAGAAGAAGAAGAAGAAGAAGAAGAAGAAGAGAAGAAGAAGAAGAAGAGAAGAAGAAGAAGAGAAGAAGAAGAAGAAGAAGAAGAAGAAGAAGAAGAAGAAGAAGAAGAAGAAGAAGAAGAGAAGAAGAAGAAGAAGAAGAAGAAGAAGAAGAAGAAGAAAGAAGAAGAAGAAGAAGAAGAAAGAAGAAGAAGAAAGAAGAAGAAGAAGAAGAAGAAGAAGAAGAAGGAAGAAGAAGAAGAAGAAGAAGAAGAAGAAGAAGAAGAAGAAGAAGAAGAAAGAAGAAGAAGAAGAAGAAGAAGAGAGAAGAAGAAGAAGAAGAAGAAGAAGAAGAAGAAGAAGAAGAAGAAAGAAGAAGAAGAAGAAGAAGAAGAAGAGAAGAAGAAGAAGAAGAAGAAGAAGAAGAGAAGAAGAAGAAGAAGAAGAAGAAGAAGAAGAGAAGAAGAAGAAGAAGAAGAAGAAGAAGAAGAAGAAGAAGAAGAAGAAGAAGAAGAAGAAGAAGAAGAAGAAGAAGAAGAAGAAGAAGAAGAAGAAGAGAAGAAGAAGAAGAAGAAGAAGAAGAAGAAGAAGAAGAGAAGAAGAAGAAGAAAGAAGAAAGAAGAAGAAGAAGAAGAAGAAGAAGAAGAAGAAAGAAGAAAGAAGAGA
>NC_088370.1:24590302-24594465 GCF_034508935.2 Berghia stephanieae | reverse complement strand
AAAAACATGGCAGAACTGACGCCTGTTAGGCGATATTATTACATATTTTTCCGACAGAGACAAAACTGTTAACGACCAGGTACTTATTTTACACCTGAGTACGGTGAGAGAATGTGAGAAAAGAGCCTTTTCCAAGGACTCCTCCTCCTCCTCCTCCTCCCCCTCTTCCTCCTCCTCCTACTACTACTGCTACTACTACTACTACTACTACTACTACTACTAATACTACTACTACTACCACACTACTGCTACTACTACTACTACTACTACTACTACTACTACTACTACTACTACTACTACTACTACTACTACTACTACTACTACTACTACTACTACTACTACTCTACCTACCTACCTACCTATCTATCTATATCTACTGATTATCTACCAATTCATAGTCATCTACCTTTCTAGCTACCGTTTTCATCTCTCATTGTGCTACTAATCCACTTATTTACCCATTTATATACATATAGACCCAGCTATCACCCGGCTGTTTACTCTCCCTCCCCCCCCCCCCTCCCCCCCACTATCTCTCTCTAAATTTTTTTTTGAGATTTCCAATATTACAATGAGCCCATACGGAATTGGGTTATCAGACCTGCGAATACGTGCACGTTGAATGTGAATCATCGACCGTAAAACGGTATCTCAGAATGATTGAAAATTGCTGAAAATTGAATTTATAGTTTAATGTTAAATTATGTGCGACTATGTGGTCTAGTGGTATGGCACTCGCTTTCGGATCGAAGGTCCTGGGTTCGAGCCTCGCTCGGCATAGTTGAGCCCTTGGAAAAGACTTTTTACTCATATTTCCCACTATACTCAGGTGTAAAAGAGTACCTTGCCGTTACAGCGTTGTCTATGTCGAGAAAAAAACAAACATTGTAATATCCTGACAGCGTCATGTCTCGTTCTACATGTTACGTGTTGCTGTTGGTCAGGGACCTCTTGTAAAGCGCTTTTGAGCACGTTTAGTGGATATTGAGCTTTATAAAAGCTCAGCTCAAGTATCATCGACATAATACCGATTTGAGACGACGAGTTACAAATACAAAATATTGTCACGGGTGATGCCTTGCGGTCCCAGGAAGAATACATCCACTTTGTGTTTGTTGCCCCTTCTGAAAATGACGTCACAGAGTCAGTTACGTTGATGGGTTCTTTGTATCCAGGCCGTGCCAAAACCAGCATGTTGATTGTTAATGAAGCCACAAATTATTTACGTCGTCGACCTATGTATTAGCAGGTCTGCTAGCCGAAGGAATTACGGGCTTGTTATAACATTGTTGTTATGGACAACAATATTTGCGTTGGTTTGAGAGTATTTCAGTTACAACAATGAGTCCCATGACAATTTGGGTTATCAGACCTGAAAAAAAGTACACGTTTCCCCAAACACACCAACGACAAGGCAAGTGGTAGACCCGTTGATTACATTTAAGAAAATCAATAGGTGACGTCGGTCATCTTGTTTGATGGATTATCTATTCCTTCAGGGAATATTCATTCGACGGTATCTAATGGTGGAAGGGAGTGATTATTGTTTAAAAAGCAATAGGTTGTCACTGACATGTCCGATAGTCCGAGGGACAATTCATACACTTTACTGTTTCTTACTCCTTCTGAAAATGATTTGATCAAAGACAGTTTTATAATTGGAGCTGTTCCTGTAGTACACAACAATATTGATGGCAGAGTTAAAGGACTCCCACGTAAAGGTGAAATACGCCAAAAATACAACCATGTTTGAAAACTGGCCGTCAATGGCCATTCTTTTGTCCATCCACATAGCTAGTTGGGTGGCCACTGTTGGGACAAAACAGATGATGAACAAAGTGGAAAGCGTGGCGATCATTCTTGAAATTTTTTGCTCTTTAGTTGCCGCCATCCCACCATCTTCTTTTGTGGTTTCAGATTTTAGAGCTCCCTTCGAGGTTACTTTTAATCTCCACTTCGCCGATTGTCTCAGCTTGAGAATAAGTAAAATTGTACAAACAATGATAAACACGAAAGCACCGCATGACATGAGTAGGTTAAAGAAGGGAAAAACCACCACGTTTTCTATTGTTCCACGGTGTTCCGTGTAAACGTATCCAAGCAGAGTTTTATTTGCCTCTGGGTAGAACGTGTAGCCGAGTCTATTCGCATGAAAGAGAACGACCATGAGTGCGATGATGAGTAAGTAAGAAAATATCAGATAACAAATAACCCGTGTTCGTGTTAGGATACTTTTTACTTTCAAAGGCTTCGATACGCACAGGTAGCGTTCAAATGTTATAAAAGCTGTGATGAGTGTTGTGATTTTTGTGAAAGCAACGTGAGGCCAGGCAGACACGATGTATTGAAGCCCAAGCGGATCAAATGACAAGTTGAGTTGTTGAAACAAAGGGTTGAGTGAGATGTTTGACCAGATCAGAGTCACACACGACCCGAAATCGGAAACTGCCAGGGCGAAGAGGCTAATGTTGATGGATTCTTTGAATCCGGTCCGGGCGAAGACGGCCATGTTGATTGCGTTGGTGATTCCCCCGAACACATTAACGACGAAGCAGATGATGGACCAATTAACGACGTTTAAGTAAAACAAGAGGCTGTCACTGATGATGCCTGATGGGCGAGGAACGACTCGTCCAATATATTGTCACAATGGTATTCTTCTGTCGAATTGCACACCATCATCGCTGGCAATAGGGGAATCACGTACGAGGAAGACAGGACTGGTCAAGATGTACACGAGACATTCATTTCCTGTAACCAGAGTATAAAAGTTCTAAAATAGAATTGGAGCAAGCACTGGTGCAAGATTAGATTCAGAAAAAAAAAGGAAATGGAAAAATACAAGCGAAAAGCTTCTGACTTCGACTTGGATTCGAATCCTAATTCATTTTTCTCAAATAGGTATTCGTATATAAGTAGAAAAGAGAAAAACAAACCCTCAAGAAAACACAATTTCCATGCTATGCGTATCTCATCAGTTGACTAAAATGGACGTCTGTAGTTTGTATTTTGTTACATCCTGCAATGACGTCATGATTTCCAGTGTTTATCTACGCTATGCGCTTATGTAATAGGATTCAATTGTCTGATGTCACGTCCGCCCAGCAACTAGCAGCTTGGTTCTAAACAAAGAAAATCGGTACTTTTTATTCTTCATGCTGGCTAGAACTTTTTCACATGTCATGTGATCAGAATGTATAAATGTCAAAACATGATTAGATCTATTATGTTTTTCTCCTCTGGATACACTTTTATGCTCGTCGGAGAAATATTTCATAAGGACGCCCGCCATTGTTCCGATAGGTTAGAACCAGTAATAAGTTACTATGCGTCATACTAGGGAAGTGACGTCACGACTGTTGAATCCTATTTACTCACAACATTCCGCCAGCCGGATATAGATTGTGTGCGCTTGGCTAAGAAACTCACAACATTGCCATCCGGAAGTATAACGGACCAACACACCAAACTGTGTGTAACCTTGAACGTTTATAGTCTGGTTAATACAGTTTAGTGAGAATTACTCATACACGGGGATGGCAAAAAAAAAAAAAAAAAAACAAACAAAAAAAAAAAAAAAACGAAAAAACCCCCACAAAAAACACACCAAAAAAAACAAAAACAAAACAAAAACAAAAACAAAAAAACAAAAAAAAAAACAAACAAAAATTATAACAAACCTAACCCAATAACAAGGACATGAGTGACGTCGTCTTGGTTCTATCTATAGAGTTCCAACACACAAAGCTGCTTGTAATCATGACCGTTCAAAGTCTTATTGATAGAATTTACTGAGAGCTACCCTAGAAAGAGGAGCTACGACGTTAGCTCTCCTCTTTCTCGGGAGTAGCTACTTATACTAATGACTGGCTAAAAATAAATAACAAAGAGCTGAGTGACGTCAATGTCGTTCTAATTTTGGCCATTAGTATTGGCAGCTGATGTGTGCTCGCTTTTCAGTTGATATAGATAGAACGACGTTGACGTCACTTAGGTCTTTGTTACTGTTTTTTGCCATGAGTAATTCTCAATTAACAGTCTTAACCAGTCTATAAACGTTCAAGGTTACACATAGTTTTGTGTGTTGGTCCGTTTTACTTCTGGATGGCAATGTTGTGAGTTTTCTTTTTCCAAACGCACACGCATCTATAGATAGTATGAAG
>NC_088370.1:24572802-24582802 GCF_034508935.2 Berghia stephanieae | reverse complement strand
TCTATGTTTAACATTTATCTACAGTCATTTTACACTCATTTTCAGTAAGTAGCTTGAGTAGAAATCGAGGTATCCTTATTTGAAGGTCTGACAACCCAATACTGTTGCGGGCTTATTGTTGTAATGGAAATACTAATTCTCTCAAACCAACGTACAATATTGTCCATTACAACAATATTAAACCAAGCCCATAGCATATTAATGCGTTCGGTAATTAGCTAATGCCCTTAATAGCGGATCGACAACTATACTTTTTCGGACACATAGTAAGGAAAGATAAGAATGAATACCTGGCAAGTTGTGGAAAAATACCTGGTAAACGCGCCCGGGGGAGCCAAAGAAAAACATTCATAGACCAACTGAAGGGCTTCACCAACCTAACAATCCAAGAGCTGTTTGAAAAAGCACTAGACAGGGAGGAATGGAGAGAGATAATTCATGCAGTATCCGAAGCCTGGACCAGGCATGGAACCTAGAAGAAGAATAAGCTTTACTAATGGTTCGGGTAAAAGGTATATATAACTGAAGAAAGCTATGGACGGACCGAAACGGTTTGTGTTTTACCTAAATAAATATCTGATAAGTTTAGCAAGAAACAGTGCCAAAGTAGGTAGAAGAAAAAATACAAAATATGGTTGAGGGGAATACGCTGGAAACGTAGAGTGCGCGACAGTGTCTTGGAGCGAATTACTTATTTATTCTCAGCGCATTCTGTTATATCCTCCGACAACGTTGTTTTATCCGTGTTGAAGATTCCAGCACGGATGAAACAACGTTGTCGGAAGATATAACAGAATGAGATGAGAATAAATAAAGGAAAATACAATATATATATATATATTTATATATATATTTATATATATCATATATATATATATATATATAGATATATATATCTATATATATATTATATATATATATATATTATATATATATTATATATATATATATATATATATATATATATATATATATATATATATATAATATATAAATCAGCCCGTCTCGACGGGGGATCGAACCTCATACCGCCTGATTTCCGGAAATTCGCACCCTTGTGAAGAAAATAAGTAATGAATCGTGCGAACCATCGAGTAGCCTCTGTGATGTTAAGGTAACATATCTGACTGGTAATCAGGGGGTCCGATCGACCAGACCGTTTCGTACGCCGCTTATAGGTCTATAAATACAGCATCTGTTTGCTGTTTCCTCTCGTACCCTTGCTCAATATGCTCTGTAAGGGCAATGGCCTGTTCCTTGGTGCACCTCCCTTCCCTAAAGCCCGCCTTGGAATATAAGAGAAAGCTTCCTTTTTTTTTACTATTACATTTGAATGCGTTATCATTATTTCTTATACAAACAACTGTAATAAAATCATTTATCAGTATCTATATGATGTCATCAAATTCAGTTCAATAATTGATCGGGGTAAAAGATCAATCGTGTTTGAACTGATAGTTGATTCTAAAACAGATTCTTCAATTCTTTCTCCTACTTTTCTTTCCCCCCCCCCCCCCCCCCAACCGTCCCCTACTTTCCTAACCCTTCTGCTACCTCTCCTTGTTCTGGCTAGTCCTCTTTGAAGGCCGTTTTCGTTTTCGCTCTGTCTTCTTGTACATCTTTCTCCTCATCTTCCAACTCTCTCTCCCTCCCTCTCCTCTTCCTCCACCTCCTCCTCCTCCTCCTCCTCCTCCTCCTCCTCCTTCTTCTTCTTCTTCTTCTTCTTCTTCTTCTTCTTCTTCTTCTCTTCTTCTTCTTCTTCTTCTTCTTTCTTCTTTTCTTCTTCTTCTTCTTCTTCTTCTTCTTCTTCTTCTTCTTCTTTCTTCTTCTTCTTCTTCTTTCCTTCTTCTTCTTCTTTTCTTCTTCTTCTTTTCTTCTCTTTGTCTTATCATTATCATTATTTTATTATTGTTAATATTATTATTATATTTATTATTATTATTATGATTATCATTATTATTATTATTATTATTATTATTATTATTATTATTATTATTATTATTATTATTATTATTATTATTATTATTATTATTATTATTATTATGCGTTATCATTATTTCTTATACAAACAACTGTAATAAAATCATTTATCTGTATCTATATGATGTCATCAAATTCAGTTCAATAATTGATCGGGGTAAAAGATCAACCATTCGAGAACCCAAAACTACAGGATAAATTTGGCAAACAGACAACAAATCCCAACGATATCCTTGACATTGTAACTGACCACTTCCAGCAGAAATTTCACAAACAAGTCTCACAAATATCGCCCTTCTCAGGAAACCCCAGAGACCTAAACAACCGCATCACAACAACTGAAGTTAGAAATAGCATAAAGTGCCTAAACAATAACAGATCCCCAGGCGAAGATGAAATTCCCGCTGAATTGCTGAAATGCGGTACCCTCTCCCTGGATCTGAGCATTGCAAACATAATGAACAAAACATTCTCAACACACAAAGACTGGGACATAAACAGCGGTGTCCTAATTACAATACAAAAACCAGGAAAAACGAAAGGACCCGTAAACAACCTGCGCCCAATAACATTACTGAATACCATAAGAAAAACACTGTCAACTATTGTCCTCAACAGAATTAGACCGAAAATAGAAAAATATCTATCACATAGCCAAAGCGGGTTTCGCCAAGACCGAAGCACATCGGACGTTGTATGGACACATAAATGGTTGGCAGCAAAGGCACTCAAAGAAAACATATCCATAACAATAACCGGAATCGATATGTCCGCAGCCTTTGATACGATCGACAGAGGAAAACTTTTGGAGATATTAACAGACATAGTAGACGAAGACGAGCTCCGAATAATCCGATTTCTCCTCAGCAACACAAAGATACAACCAAGGATATATGGGGCCACAAAACAGACGCAGTTCGAAAGTAACATCGGGACCCCCCAAGGAGATAGTCTGAGCCCGATTCTGTTCACAATATACTTAGAACACGCTCTGAAAGAAGTTCGAAAAGTCATTCCAAAACCAACGACTCATATTGAGAATGCAATCCCTAGAGAAATCGCCTATGCAGATGATGTCGATTTTATTGGATCAACACCAGCAAATATAGACATCATACAAAATACCCTCATGAAATATAACCTCCAAGTCAATGCCAATAAAACCGAATTTACAACAATATCGAGGAACGAAGAGGAATGGAAAAGAACAAAGAAAGTCGGCTCACTAATTGGAGACACCGAGGATGTACAAAGAAGAAAACAGCTATCAAACGCCGCACTCAGTAAACTCACCAATGTATGGATTAGAGGTGACAAAATAAAGAGAAAAACCAAACTGAAACTGTACCGTGCTCTTGTAAAACCGGTACTTCTGTATAACTGCGGCACTTGGGCGTTGACAAAATCCGAAGAAGAACATCTGGATGCCTTCCATCGCACACAGCTAAGAAGGGTACTGGACATCAAATACCCAAAAAAGATCTCAAATGAATCACTCTATAAGATCACAAAAGAAAGACCAATCTCCCTTGACATTTTACAACAACGATGGCAACTTTTCGGTCACATACTACGCAGGGACAAAAACATACAAGCTAACCAAGCCATGTCGGGATACTTCCAAAAACACGGGAACCTTTTCAGAGGAAGACCGATCACAACACTCCCTGTGATCCTAAACAAAAACCTCACAACACTTGGACAAAGCATTAGTCTCATAACGGCAGGGGACCTTGAAAATCTGAGAACTCTAGCAGAGGACCGGCAATATTGGAGACACCTCACACAGGAAATAATGGAAACAGCCAAGGCGACCCGATCTTTCGGTCGAGACGCGAAAGGCATCTAAGTCAAGTCAAGTCATTATTATTATTATTATTATTATTATTATTATTATTATTATTATTATTATATTATTATTATTATTATTATTATTATTATTATTATTATTATTATTATTATTATTATTATCATTATTATTACTATTATTATTATTATTATATTATTATTATTATTATATTATTATTATTTTATTATTATTATTATTATTATATTATTATTATTATATATTATTATTATTATTATATTATTATTATATTATTATTATTATTATTATTATTATTATTATTATTATTATATTTATTATTATTATATTATTATTATTTATTATTATTATTATTATATTATTATTATTTATTATTATTATTATTATTATTATTATTATTATTATTATTATTATTATTATTATTATTATTATTATTATTATTATTATTATTATTATTATTATTATTATTATTATATTATTATTATTATATTATTATTATTATTATTTTATTATTATTATTATTATTTTATTATTATTATTATTATTATTATTATTATTATTATTATTATTATTATTATTTATATTATTATTATTATTATTATTATATATTATTATTATTATTATTATTATTATTATTATTATATTTATTATTATTATATTATTATTATTATTATTATTATATTATTATATTATTATTATTATTATTTATTATTATCAGACCCAGCTACCCAATCACTGATGGGTGGATGGGGGGGGGGGGGGGTTCCTGAAAAAAAAATCTCAACTGCGCCCGGCATCGATCTCGGTCCCTTTGCTTGTGAAGAGAGTGCTCTACCAACTGAGCTAACGGGACCCCGGGAAGAGATCATGACCCAGAACGCTTTCCATTGAATTCGATTGAAACCCATACGAAAAAACGTGTGTCTCAGTCGGATGCAATGGAAACCTTTTGAGAAATGATAATTTGCTCGCTGCTTCTTTTTCAGACGACGCACATCGTCAGTCAGCGTATTTGGAGTCGGGTAAATCGGGTAAATGCCAGCAATATTAAGCATGGTCAGTAGCTGACGGGTGACAGCAATCGTGGAAAATTGGAGAAGATGTCGCTTCTGTGTGCTAGTTTAATGATCGTGTCGAGTTTATTTCATTAGAGCCACGTGTACGTATACGCGGGTCTGACATCAGAACTCACTTTTGATCTAGTTTAACATTGATGTTGTAATGGACAATAGTTTGCGTTATTCTTTTGAGATTGCCATTACAACAACGAGTCCACAGGAAATTGGGTTATCAGACTTGAAAAGAAGTGCTCATTGATTGGAGGGGACAACGAGTAGAGATATACGTCAGTGCTGGAAACCGGAAGTTGAAAAGAGAAATTCGAGTTTCGAACAGTTCTTGTTATTTTGGATTTACGGCGCAGGGATATTTATTGGCCCTTTAATTTATGCTCGTTGATATAGCGACGTTCAACGTTCAGAGAATTAAGTTACAATAATGAGGACAAAATCAATTTAAATAATTTCGAATCAAAGAGTAAAGATTCAACATGTGATGTGATTTTCATAGTCTGTTTTCTCAATATTTGGATTCTCTAGAACGGATCCTTTGGAACTTCCAACCAACCACTTTTAAATAAAACCTTTCGACTGATGGCTTCAAAAAATCGCTCCCTACTTCCCTCTAAAACCCATGTTCCTAAAAAGACGTCCATGCGATCTTCAGCCTGACACTTTGGCCTTAATGGACAATGAAGACGAAGAAGATTGAAGGAGGTATCTATGTTCATAATAAATATTATAAATGACAAAAAAACCCCAAAAAGCAAACGAAGTGAGTAGATAAAAATTATTAGAGGATAATAGATAATAAAAAATGTTTTTTCAGTGATGGGAATCGAACCAAAAACTCGATGATTGATAAGCTCCCCCCCTCCCACCTACCACTCCTCTACCTGGCAATAATCGCTAATGGTGTCACACTACTATGCTATGATGATCTATCCAGGCGGAGCGTCTAATGGTGTCACACTACTATGCTATGATGATCTATCCAGGCGGAGCGTCCCGTAGTGTCACACAACTATGCTCTGATGATCTCTCCAGGAGGAGCGTCTAATGGTGTCACACTACTATGCTATGATGATCTATCCAGGCGGAGCGCCAAATGGGTCACAGTACTATGCTATGATGATCTATCCAGGCGGAGCGTCAAATGTGTCTCACTACTATGCTACGGTGATTTATTCAGGCGGAGCGTCCAATGGTGTCACACTACTATGCTATGATGATCTATCCAGGCGGAGCGCCAAATGGGTCACACTACTATGCTACGGTGATTTATTCAGGCGGAGCGTCCAATGGTGTCACACTACTATGCTATGATGATCTATCCAGGCGGAGCGCCAAATGGGTCACACTACTATGCTACGGTGATTTATTCAGGCGGAGCGTCCAATGGTGTCACACTACTATGCTATGATGATCTATCCAGGCGGAGCGCCAAATGGGTCACACTACTATGCTACGGTGATTTATTCAGGCGGAGCGTCCAATGGTGTCACACTACTATGCTATGATGATCTATCCAGGCGGAGCGCCAAATGGGTCACACTCCTATGCTACGGTGATTTATTCAGGCGGAGCGTCCAATGGTGTCACACTACTATGCTATGATGATCTATCCAGGCGGAGCGCCAAATGGGTCACACTACTATGCTATTTAAATAACAAAAAGAGGAAATAATGGTGGAAGGAAACAAAAACAAAAACCAAGAGAAGTCAAAGAAAAAATCAAAAACAACTCACTCAAATTAAAATGCAATAATTTAAATTCTACTAATAATAATGACGAAAGGCAACGGAAAACCACCGTCACTAACAAACTTTCCCAGGACATCAGCTGTCCCGAACACGTTGAATGTTTCAAACTGGTGCGAAATGAAATAATCACATTGGCCACGTGGAATATACGTACATTAAACCATTTAGGAAAATTTGAAAACGTTATTCAAGAAATGAAAAAGTTCCAAATTAACATCCTTGGAATCTCAGAAACGAAGTGGAAGGGAGAAGGAGTAGTTAAAGGAAATGATATTGTATTGTATTATGCAGGTGGAAAACATCATGAAAAAGTAGTTGGAATTCTTTTAGACAAATCAACATCAAAGTGCTATTTAGATCCTGTTGCAATCTCAGAAAGAGTTATTTTAGTAAAGTTGAAAGGAAACCCATTTAATGTTAATATTATTCAAATATACGCCCCGTATCAGACAGTGACGAAAACACAATTGAGACATTCTATCAAGATATGGAACAAGCATTAAAACAATGTAAATCTGATGAAATTCGTTTAATAATTGGTGATTTCAATGCAAAGGTTGGTAACGAGAGAGTTGAAAATATCGTTGGCCCCCACGGACTAGGTACCAAAAATTATAGAGGGGAAAGACTTATCGACTGGTGCAGATTGGATAACCTGACAATTGTCAATACATGGTTTAAAAACCACGATAGAAAGAAGTGGACATGGATAAGCCCAAGTGGCCTATATAAAAATCTGATAGACTTTATTCTGGTCCAACATCGATTCAGAAATATCGTACTATTCCAAGCGCAGATTGTAATATGACCACAGACCTGTCAAGGCAACGTTAAAAATAAAACTTAAACAAATAAAGAAAAAGAAAGTGGAACCAAAACTGCAATTAGATCTTTTGAGAATTAACCATCAAATAAGAAATGATTACAAAGAATGCGTGAAATAAAAAAGTGATAACTTGACCTCAGATATAGACATAGATGAGTACTGGAATCAAGTATCGAACTGCATCACATAATCTGCAAGAGAAACTATTCCATCTGTGAAAAAACACGAACCAAAACATAAGTGGATGGATGACAAGATCTTGAAACTGATGAATGAAAGACGAAAACTAGAACGCAACAGCAATGAATATAAAGAAGCTAATAAGATTATAAAACGTGAGTGTAAGAGAGCAAAGGAAGATTATATTGAACATGAATGTCACAGAATTGAAAGACTAAAACAATCTAACACCAAACAATTCTACCAGTCAATACAAGATCTAAGTGGAAAACGCCCAGCCGTGGCAAGAAAATGCGTTAAAGACGCAAACGGTAATATACTTATCGACAACAACGAAATTTTGGAACGTTGGGCAGTATACATAAAAAATCTATACGCGGAATGTAAAAGAGGGACGAGCTTGGATAAAGAAATCTCTACTGTGTCCCCAGATTATGCGAGAAGAAGTAGAAGCTGCTTGCAAAGAGATGAAAAAGGGGAAAGCGGTTGGCCAAGATAGCTTCTCAATAGAATTGATTGACGCCCTCGACGATAAAGGAATAGACATTCTGACAAAAGCCTTTAATGTCTTATATGAAAAGGGTGAATTGCCTAATGTCTTAAGACAATCGGTATTCATTGCGATACCCAAAAAAAAACAAGGTACTGTTGACTGTGACACAGAACAATCAGCATAATGAGCCAGGCCACAAAAATTATGTTAAGAATACTTATGAAAAGAATGAGGATCAAGATCTTTCCAGAGATAGGTGACGAGCAGTTTGGTATTGTTAAAGAAAAGGGTACGGTAAATGCAATCTTTACTTTAAAAACATTAATGCAACGGTCAATCGAAAAACAAAAATCACTTTATCTATGCTTCATTGATTATTTCAAAGCTTTTGATTTAGTACAGCACGATACGCTATTCAAAATCTTAGAAAAGATCGGTATAGACAGTAAAGACCTTCGACTTGTGAAAAACTTATATTGGAATCAAACAGCGTGTGTCAAACTGGATAATGAAACATCGGACTTCTTTAACATCGAGAAGGGAGTAAGACAAGGTTGCGTCTTATCACCTAACCTTTTTAACAAGTATAGTGAAATAATATTCAAAGAAATTGAAGAGATGAAAGGCGTCGTCGTTGGAGGGCAGAATATGAATAGCATAAGATACGCAGACGATGGTACTCTGATGGCCTACTCTCCAGAACACGTGCAGAAAATTTTAGATATAATGGTGTGCAAAAGTGAAGAGATGGGCCTGAAACTAAATATTAAGAAAACCGAATGCATAGTGGTCTCAAAGAATGACAACAATGCGATCTTCCACTTGTCAAGCAACAGGGAGACCATCAAACAAGTAAAGAAATTTAAATATTTAGGCACTATCATCACCCATGACGCACGTGACATAGAGGATATGAAACAAAGAATAGCAATAGCAAAAAACGTGTTCCATAAAATGCGACTAGTTGTGTCAAACAACAATCTAAACTTGAAGACCAAAATGAAAGTAGTAGAAACATATGTTATAAGTACCCTTTTATACGGTTGTGAAACGTGGACGCTTGACAAAGAATGTACGAGGAGGTTAGAGGCACTGGAGATGTGGGTTATAGAAGAATGTTGAGGGTATCATGGACAGACAGGTGTACGAACGAGGAAGTGTTGGAGAAGGTGAGAAAGGGAAGAATACTGATCGATAACATCAGAAAGAGACAGTTACGCTTTCTGGGACATGTGTGGAGAAGAGACGGAATAGAAAAGTTGGTAACATCTGGGATGATCGAAGGAAAGAGAGCTAGAGGAAGACAAAGAATGACTTATTTAAATAACCTAAGAATGGCCAAATGTGACTTTAAAAGCAACACAGATTTCATGCGCACCGCAGAGGATCGTGATCCGTGGAGACAACTGACCGGCAACGTGCTCAAGAGCACAAGCCACGATGGCTGATGATGACTATGCTATGATGATCTATCCAGGCGGAGCGCCAACTGGGTCACACTACTATGCTATGATGATCTATCAGGTGGAGCGCCAAATGGGTCACACTACTATGCTATGATAATCTATCCAGGCGGAGCGTATAATGGTGGCACACTTACTATGTTATGATAGTCTACCCAGGCCGCAAATTCATCGCCGCAGTCGTGTACGGTCGGAAACCCGGTTCCAATTTTATATAGGCGGACTAGATTTAGTAATTTACTAGTCTAGTAAATGACTTGCTAGTCTTAAGCTTAAGCGGAGCAAGTGACTAAAAATCGGATTTTAAAAATGTCTTCTAGTTTCTGACTAGCTAGTCTCCTGCCTAGAAGTGGGCAAGTCGTAGAAGTAGAAGTTGTAAGGACAGTGACTAATTCGGCTATTTTGTGCTGG
>NC_088370.1:24557802-24567802 GCF_034508935.2 Berghia stephanieae | reverse complement strand
TCAAAAAACTGAAGTCATTATGATAGGCAAACCAAACAATATAAAAAAAAAACAACAACAAAACTCCCCCCCCAAAAAAAAAAAAAAAACCAAAAACAAACAAACAAACAACTGGTTTAATAAATAAATACAAATAGATGAAAGAATCGTGTATTATTATATCTCTGTGGTTTTGGTGATAGTGGAGTGACTGCATTTCATACCAAATTTACTCCCTTCTAACTAAAGCTTTTTTATATTGCGCTATATCCACTAAACGTGCTCAAAGCGCTTTACTTATTTTGGTAGTTTCCTTTTACCTGTATAGGGAATGAGATTAGCGGAAGAGTAGCGTCCCTTCATTGGACGTCACCCATAGTCTGTGACGTCACCGGCGGAAAAGTTATTAGAGAGAGAACGTCATGTTGGTTGTGCGCATGCGGAAGCGAGGACGAGAGACTCATGCGCACAACCAACATGACGTTCTCTCTCTAATAACTTTTCTGCCGGTGACGTCAGACTATGGGTGACGTCCATTCAAGGGACGCCACTCTTCCGCTAATCTTATTCCCTTTTGATTTGTTTTTATTTCTTTTTAAGGGGTATACGGCGCTTGTAACATATTTAGGTCATATCAGCGCCAGTAATAAGGAACTAGATGTACAATAAAAAAGGACTCGAGGAAAAAGTAAGACAAAGGGGAGTGGTTCAAATAGGGAACAGATGTGGATCCCAAGAGCACACTATCAGTGTACTTAGTTTGAGATCACCTAAATGTCTCACCCATACACCAGCACAAGATTCAACTAAGAGGAATACACTCAAATGCCTATATTATACATTCAAAATTACAAACATAATAATACATAACAGAGAGATGATTTATAAGGAAAAAAATATAATCTCCCACTCCCACAACAATAACTATGCATTTGACTGTTTCCCTCCCAGTCAAGCGCTAGGGCCAAGGCAAAACCAAGTAACCTCATTCCAAGACAAAGACAAAAAGCAAATTGGAAAACAGATATAGATAGTATTCGTTTGGCTAAGAAGCTCAAAACATTGCCATCCGGAAGTATAACGGACCAACACACAAAATTGGGTGTACCCATGAACGTTTATAGTCAGGTTAATACAGTTCCTGAGCATTACTCATAAACGCGGATGGCAAAAAAAAAACAATAACAAAGACCTGTGTGACGTCATCTTCGAACTATCTATCGGGCGATAGAAGACACAATAAGTGCCACCCTGCCCACTATGGGAGGCCAGGAATCCCACCCAGCTGTATTGATTTGAAATTGTTTGCAAATGCATTGTTTATATTGGCAATTGCCTAAAATAAACCTTTGAATTGAATTGAATTGTATTATCCAGACTATAAAAGTTCATGGTCACACAGAGATTTGTGTGTTTGTCCGTTATACTTCCGGATGGCAATGTTGTGAGCTTTCTAGCCAAGCGCAAACTTACTCTTGATGTAGTCTGAAATAGATATAGATAGTATGCAGATGACGTCACTCAGGCCTTTGTTATTGTTTTTGCCATCCGCGTTTGTGAGTTGTTCTCACTAAACTGTATTAACCAGACTAAAAAAATTCATGGTTACACAGAGTTTGTGTATTGGTCCGTTATACTTCCGGATGGCAATGTTGTGAACTCATTGGCCAAGCGCATTCTATCTATATGTGCTTGGTTAATAAGCTCACAACATTGCCATCCGGAAGTATAACGGACCAACACACAAAACTATGTGTTACTACGACATTTTATAGTCTGGTTAATAGTTTAGTGAGAATTACTCATAAGCATGGGTGGCAAAAAAAAAAAAAAAAAACCAAAACAATAACAAAGGCCAGAGTGACTTCATCTTCGATCTATCTCAAGATAGTTGGTCTTTGTTATTGTTTTTTGCCATCCACGTTTATGAGTAATACTCACTTAACGGTATTATCCATACTATAATAGTTCATGATTACACATAGTTTTGTGTGTTGGTCCGTTATACTTCCGGATGGCTATGTTATGAACTTCTTAGCCAAGTGCATACTATCTTTTGATAGTTCGAAGATGACGTCACTCAGGTCTTTGTTATTGCTTTTTGCCATCCGCGTTTATGAGTAATGCTCACTGAACTGTATTAACTCGTCTATAAACGTTCATGGATACACACAGTTTTGTGTGTTGGTCCGTTATACTTCCGGATGGCAATGTTATGAGCTTATTAGCCAAGTGCATACTATCTATAGATAGTTCGAAGATGACGTCACTCAGGTCTTTGTTATTGTTTTTTGCCATCCGCGTTTATGAGTAATGCTCACTGAACTGTATTAACTCGTCTATAAACGTTCATGGATACACACTGTATTGTGTGTTGGTCCGTTATACTTCCGGATGGCAATGTTATGAGCTTCTTAGCCAAGCGCATACTGTTTATACACTTATTGATGCAATGCATTTATGTAAAATACTCACAACACCCTCCAGCCAAATTAAACAGGCCGACACATAAAACTATGTTTAATCTTTTACGTTTATAGCTTGATTGATATAATTTAGTTAGTACTAATCACTAACAGTCTGCTTAAAAATAATAACAAAGAGCTGAGTAACTTCAATGTTGTTCCTTCTATTTTTTGACAACCATTTTGGTGATTAGTTTTTCACTAAATTCTATCAGACTATAGATAGTTCGAAGTTGACGTCAGTCAGGTCTTTGCTATTGTTTTTTGCCATCCGCGATTGTCACTAACCTGTACTAACCTGACTATAAACGATCATGGTTACACAAAGATTTAATTTGTGTGTTGGTCCGTTATACTTCCGGATGGCAATGTTGTGAGCTCCTTAGCCAAGCGCATATTATCTATAGACGTTTATGGTTACACATAGTCTTGTGTGTTGTTACGTTATGTCCGGCTGGCGGATATTGTGAGTATTTTATCTAATGGGTAATATCGATTGATGCACTGCGTTTATAAAAAAAAAACCCAAACCATCCGCCAGCTGGATATGACCTACCAACAATACTACCTGTTACCTTAAACGTTTATAGATAGATAAGTGACGCCACTCTGGTCTTCGTTATTGTTTTTTGCCATCCACGTTTGTGAGTGATACTCACTAAACTGTAGTTAAAGGTTTAAAGTTTCACATAGTTTTGTGTGTTGGTCCCTTATACTTCAGGATGGCAATGTTGAGAGCTCCTTAGCCAAGCGCATAGTATCTAAAGTCTGATTCATACAATTAAGTGAGAACTACTCAAAACAATGGCTGGCTAAAAACAATAACAAAAACCTGGGTGACGTCAATTTCGTTCTATCTGTTAAGAGGACGAGAGGACTTCACAGGTAAACTCAATTCTGTGGGGGAGGGGGAGGGAGGGATGGGGATCGATGGCTTCTAGGAGTGACAAGACTCACAAAATCCCACCATTCAGTACAACAACCAGCCACAACAAGAAGATAACAACCCCGCGTGTTAAGATCTTTGTAATAGAAAAAACGGAATTGAAGAGATTGTACTTACTAAGTTGCTGGGAAGAAAAGAAGAGGGAGGCAGAGGATAGATTACATTGACAATCTGAACGGATGGATTGGTGGAGGAGGAACAGGAATCGAGCTATTGAGAAGATCTGAGGACAGATATGGTTGGAGGGACATGATCGCCGATGTCTGCAACAGGCCTGGCACTTGATGATGAATAGGATTCAATAGTCTGATGTCACATTCGCCCAGCAACGAGCAGCTTGGTTCTAAACAAGGAAATCGGTTCTTTGTATTCTTCATGCTGTCATGTGATCAGAATGTATAAACGTTAAAACATGATCAGATTTATAATGTTTTTCTCCTCTGGATACACTTTTTTTTGCTTGTCGGAGAAGTATTTCATAAGGGCGTCCGTCATTGTTCCGATAATTTAGAACCAGTTACTAAGTTACTATGCGTCCTTACGAAAGTAGTGACGTCGCAACTGTTGAAACCGAGTATGATTTGTCAACCAATCAAGGGATAGAATTTGTTGGATCACGCATTCACGCAATAATTAACTTTCCAAAGAGATCAACGATAAAAGTCCACAACTGTGATTTTGAAACCATTTATTTCACTCATTTATTTACTGTTCTTGTTCGTGACAACATGCTTGGATCATGATGTCTAACTAGTAAGCTTTTGGAGTTGGGACAGAGCACTGAAATAGAAAGAAAATCATTGACTACTATCATGAAAACTATTAAAACAAATAATAAAATAAAATACAATTCCCTTTATTCGACCCATAGGGGGAATTTGTCTCGAGGGTCTATTCCAAGGGAATCATGGCCTGACACTGACCGACAAATGAAGTCAAAAGACAAGTCTTTGACCATAAAGAAAACAAATCGTGAGTTGTATTCAACAGTTCAACCAATGGGATCACTTGTCTACTTGATCTTTACTAAAGGCAACTCACTAGACAGTCCGCAAGCCTAAGAATGACGTCAAAATATGGGTCTTAGTGGCTTTTAGTGTCAGGCTATAAGTTTGCGATGGCTACGAACAGACCCAGCTCCCCAATCACTGCTAGGTGGTCAGGGAGGTCAGAATAAAAAAAAAAAATTTCGACATCATCCACGATTGATATTGGTTCTTCTGCGTGTGTAGTGAGTGCTCTACCCACTGAGCCATGCATAGCGATCTCCTTAAGTACTAAATTTAAGTATTAAATTGTCTGGATAGAACGACTTACGCCTCGCACAGCGGTTTTGAAACAACGCTGGCTACAGGAGCAGCAGATCCTAGAATGGCCACAGCAGCTTTCATGACGGCCCTCTCGCAGGCATTCACAGACTCCCCGGAGTGAATAAATGGGATCAGTTTGTTGACGGTGGCCTTGAAGTCGATTGCTGATGATGTTGTCAAAATAAATCAAAATCAATTAAAATAATAAAAAGAATTCCCTTTATTTATCCCATAGGGGAATTTTTTCTCTTGGGTCTATTCCAAGGGAAGACTGGAATAACCCAGGAGTCAGCCGCAATGCAGTGCCGCAGATTGAACTAGGGCTAGGTGACTTGCTCAAGGCCACACAGCGCGGCGGCGGGTGATCGGCACCTTGCGGGTTCGAAGCAAAGACCGTACCGTTGAGTCACGCTGTTCCTTGATAGATAAGAATACGATAGAATGAAGGATGAAGAGGACAGGCCTGAAGAAACCTCGAGAAAATCAAACTTAAAATTAAGCTTTTATATAGTGCAATATAAAAACGTGCTCAAAGTGTTGTATAAACTGTCACTAGCCAACATTTAACATGTAAGACGAGACATGACGCCTGTTAGGCGATATTGCACTTTATTCGGACAGAGACAACGCTGTTAACGGTCAGGTACTCATTTTACACCTGAGTACAGTGAGAGAATGTGAGAAAAGAGCCTTTTCCAAGAAAACTCAACTATGCGCCGCTCAGACCAGTACTCGAACCCAACACCTTCGGGCCCAATGGCGAGTATTATGTCACTAGACCACATAGCCGCATAGATTCATGAATAAGAACTGAAAGAGGACGGCCTGACCTGGAACAACATCGGTGTCCATGCAGCCGGGGGACAGAAAATGGAGTCTTTGGTAGATGCCTTATGCATTCAATGCAATGAAAGTAAATAAAAACAAAAGAGAATAAAACACAATAAAATAACAATATTGTAAGACCACCTCGACGACCACCACTACCACAACAACAACAACAAAAACTACGTACAACAACAACAACAACAACAACAACTACTACTACTACTACTACTACTACTACTACTACTACTACTACTACTACTACTACTACTACTACTTTACTACTACTACTACTACTACTACTACTACATCACTACTATTACCAATACTACTACTGCTACCACCATCACCACCACCGCCACCACCACCACCACACTACTACTACTACTACTACTACTACGACGACTACTACTACTACTACTACTACTACTACTACTACTACTACTACTACTACTACTACTACTACACCTCCACCACCTTTATACTCACAGCCGTGTGTAGCTTTCTTGAAGTGTTCCATTGCTTTCTTAAAGGTTTTAGAGAAGAAATCCCCGACTTTTTTGGCGGCCTTTTGGAGGACATGTCCAAGCTTCTTAAAGATACTTCCGATGAACCTCTTTCTGGGGTGTCCTACCTCCATTGCTTCCGCCTCATCGATCAAATGGGCCATAGCTTTCAAAATCCGGGCTTTGCGCAAGGCATCGTCGACGTCTATAATTTCAAAATCGTCTTCATCGCCGTCGATAAGTTCATTCATGTATTCTTGAACTTCAGGGGATGAGAGTTCCAATTCCAGTTCCTGTCTGTAGGCATCAGAGAGGCTCAACGCCAGTAGTAAGACTAGGGTGGCTACAATCTTCATGGTTGTTGGTTTGTATCTTTTCTTTCAAAAATTAGATATTAGTACAACGTGTCATCTTGGGTATTTGGGCTTTATTTTTAAGTATTTAAGGGCTTTACGGCGCTTGCAACACATTAAGGTCATATTAGCGCAAGTAAAAAGGAAGAACATTGGATAGTAAAACATTCTAGATGTCCAATTGAAAGCACTTGAGGAAAAAGTAAGGCAAGGGGATTTGATTCTAGTAGGGAACAGGTGTAAATTCCAAGAGAATAGTATCAGTGTACTTATTTTGAGATTACCTTACCCAGACACCAGCAAAAGTCCCTACTAAGAGAAACACACTCAAATATTTACAAATCATATGTTAAGAATATAAAAATAACAGTACATAACAGAGAGATGATTTACAAGGGAAAAAATCTCCCAAAAACTAACTATATATTTGACTGTTTCCCTCTCAGCCAGGGCATCCGGCCAGGACCAGGACAAAACCAAGTAATCTCGTTCCAAGACAAAGACAGAAAGCATGTTGGAAAACAGATACAGGGAGGTAGAAGACACAGTAAGTGCCTCACTGCCCACTATGGGAGGCCAGGAACCCCACCCAGGTATTTGGAATTGATCGCCTTAAAACGGTATTTTGTCGAGTCCACATGATGCACGTCTTTTGTAGGTCTGATAACCGAACGTAATAATTATGAGGCTTGCTTTAACATTGTTAGAATGGACAATCTTTTGCGTTGGTTTGAGAATATTTCCATTGCAACAATGAGCCCACAGGCATTTGGATTACCAGACCTGCAAATATGGACCCATCATTCGGGTGAATCATGTGCCAGAAAAATGTTTTTATATCTTAAAATGACAAGAATTTGGAATTTAGATTTTTCTATGACAATTTAAGAAAATCTCAATAAATATAGAAGCTTTACTAAAGACTTATAACCCGAACCAATCCGACATAAAACATTTTTGAAGTGACAGAGCGGGGTTGGGCTGGGGTAAGGGGGGGGGGGGTGGTGGTGTTGACACTTCCAGTGCACAGAGACATTAATAACTTGCGCGGGTTGATGCGCAGCAAGTCTACTTTCGATTTTGATTTCAGTGAATAACCCAAACAGGCCCTGTTGTTGTTTACGATTTCGAAGTAAAGAGTGTTTATTGTTTACTTCATTCTTCATCAAATCTGATTTTTATTATAATATTGAGATAACAAACATTACAAGACATTATAATTTCAAACGTTTATTTTTAGGTAATTGCCAATCTACCTCATACATAAACATAGTATTTCCAACCAACAAATCAATACAAGAAAATGGGAAACAACCTTACACTTCACTGACATCACGAGGCATCTCGGTATTAATCAGTGAACCACGGAACTCTGCAAAGACTTGTCTTGAAACATTTGGCCAGAAAACTCGTCCTTCGAATATCGATCGATTTAACCCTCTCCTTACCACCTATCGTCACATTTATTACGATGAAACCATCACTTTTCTCATCCAGGTTTAATTTCTTTTAGCTATAGCTATTAAAACTTGACATTCTGTAATAGAGCCCGTATTGGCGAACAACATTATGTATAGAATGTTCTTATTGTTTTTCTGTTTGAATAAGAAATGTCTGTTTTTGTGTTGGGTGGGTGTGAAGTTTTTGGGAACATACTGAATATGGCTGAAGGAGAGGTAATGACTCATTGGCAAAACTTTCACATCAAGGACATAGAACACTTGTACAATGTAAGAGATTTTATTTATTCTCCACTATAATGAAAATAAGTGAAAGCAGCTAGGCTCTTTGCTCCGTACCCAATAAAATGTACCGAGTTCGAATACCCATCGCAATGTGTAGCCTTGAGAAAGTCACTTCACCCTAGCTCAGTTTGCGGCACTGCACTGCGGCTAACGCCTGAGTAATTCCAGTCTTCCCTTGGATTATATCCTAAAGACAAATTTCCCCGATGGTATGAATAAAGGACATTAAAAATATTCATTTAAACCCATGTTTCGCCGTTATGGCTTGGAGTGGGTAAAAATATGCAAATTTATTAAAAACATGTAGACACACACACAAACACACACATACACACACAAACACACAGACACACACAGACACACACACACACAAACACACAAACAATGGGCAAAAAATATTTGTTTTGTTTTGTTTTTGAGGGATTTAAGGCGCTTGCAACACATTAAGGTCATATCAGCGCCAGTAAAAAGGAAAATGGGAAGTAAAAAGTTCAAGAATAACAAGCAAGACAATTGATTCAAATAGGAAAGAGAAGTAGATTCCAAGAGCACTCTATCAGTGTACTTAGTTTGAGATCACATAAAAGTCTTATCCAGACGTAAGCACAGGTCCTCACTAAGTGGAATACACTCAAATGTTTACAAATTATCATGTACAACACAAAAAAATGCATAACAGAGAGATGGTGTACAAGACAAAAAATATCATCTCCCAAAACTATACATTTGACTGATTCCCTCTCAGCCAGGGTATCCGGCCAGGGCCAGGACGAAGCCAAGTAATCTCATTCCAAGACAAAGACAGAAAGCAAGTTGGAAAACAGATGTAGGGGGACAAAAGACACAATAAGTGCCTCCCTGCCCACTATGGGAGACCAGGAACCCCACTCAGAAAAACATCTTTCAAGGAATAGACGTAGTAAAACGTCCACTAGAATGAGGTGGGTTTGAATTGGTTTTAAAAGTAAAAATGATTCACATCGAAATTTTAATTTATTTTTTGTTTTAACACAACTCTAGTTTTATTATTAATACTAATCAAACTCATTATTTATTTGGAAAATATATTCCCATTATTTTGTTGTAGTAAACCTTTTAACCCTCTCCTTAGCACCTAGAGCAAAATCGTCACATTTGTTCCGACACAATATACATTTTGTGTTCTTCAGATTTATTTTGCACATCACAAAAGTGAAGAATGATCTTTGTTTAATCACTAAGAACATAATGTTGTTTTGTAGAGAGCTTGTTTGAGTTTAAAGAATCAATTTTTCTGCTGGGTAAGCCTGTCATTTTTGGAAAATACTGAAGATAGTCGGTAAGGAGAGAGTTAAACATGCAACATCCCTACAAACCCCGAGTAGGTACATGGAGGAGTCAGGGGACAGATCGTCGTGGAGGCATTTGATAGGAAACGTGCATACACGGCACAGGCCATGGATTAGTAAGTATGATATTTTGGTATATGACTATATTTTGACCACGACGTGGGGTCAAGGTGCTAAAAATAGCATTGCGAAGGTCCTCTTTTTGCCAAGCTTAAAGAGTCGTCCACAGACGTCAAAATGATCCCTCTTTCAATGGGTGAAAACAGGGTATAGTCTCTTTAAAGATTAATTTTATATACTTTAAGACTGTTTTTAATGAAACAAGTACGATTTTATGATAGAATAATAACTTAAAAGGTCAAAAATTGAAAAAAAAAAAGCATTTTGACTTTTTAGTCACGTTTGTTCGGCGACATCACATATATTATGTATTACAATATTCATTAACATACTAACATACTACTTGGCAAAAACTCTCAAACCTAGAACTTAAAGAAGACTACTCGAAGTCCCTGGTTTGAGAGTTTTGCCACGATGAGGGTC
>NC_088370.1:24485302-24552802 GCF_034508935.2 Berghia stephanieae | reverse complement strand
TCGAACCCGTGCTCAATATGCTCTGTAAGGGAAATGACCGGCTCCGTGGTGCACCTCCCTTCCCTGAAGCCTGCCTGTTCGGGTGGCAGGATAGCGTCTGGACCGGCCCCCATCGGTTTAATAGAACACGCTCCAACACTTTGTAAAGACAGCTCAGCAGCGATATGGGTCTGTAACTGTCTGCCTCCTTCGCCGGTTTCCCTGGCTTCAGGATGGCAACTATCTTCGCATGCTTCCACACTTGTGGAAGCTTTCCTTTTGCAAGGACGTCGGACATTACATCTGCTAGCCACGCCCGTGCCCTGGGGCCCAGATGCGTCACCATATCGGGATATACACCATTTATCCCTGCTGCTTTGCCGTTCTTCACTTCGCTAATGGCTGCACCCACTTCTCGGGGACTGAACGGGGCCGCCCAGTCCGACTCCTCCGCAGGTAGCGAGTCCAAAATCGTACGGTACGCCTTGCGGACACCGCGCTCAAAAGCCTGATTAGGGACCCGTTTACTAAGGTTCTTAATGTTCTTGGCAATTGTGTCTGCCTCACACTCCGGTGCAGCCTTCACGTAATTCCGATCTGGGTCCAATTTCTTTATCAAACGCCAAGCGTGGCGGCTGGAGTGTGTAAAGTCGAGACTTTCCACGGTCTCCTGCCACCGTTGCTTCCTTCCCTCTGCCAGAGACTGAAGTAGTCTATCGGCTGCGTCCTGGGACTGGGTCTGCTGGTACTCTCGGTACAGCTCTTCCGACTCTGCTGTCCAGCAAGGGGTGTAGAATTTCCGTTTGCCCGTGGAATAGAGCGTTGAGCGCTCTTAACCAGTAGCCTGCTGAATCTGGTTATATTCTTGGACTTGGGAGGAATTGCAGGGCAGACCTGCTCGATATAGGAACTGAATTCCTCCCAGTCAGCCTTCCTGAAGTTCCATCTGCAAAGTGGGAGAGAGTGCACCCTCGGTATTGTCACCCCAGCTGTGACAAGAACCGGCCTGTGCTGGCTATGCGGAAAGTCCCCGAGGACTGTTCGCTTCACTTGCAGCGGTTCACCGTTCGCGCATTTTGTTACGAGGGTGAGGTCTGGAGTATACTCCTTATGGCGGGTACCCCGGAAGGTACCCTTGGCTGTCGGATCGTACACTAGGTGTAGATCATTACAGTCCATCCATGAGCGGAATTGTCTTCCTGCCTCGTTGCAGTCTCGGTAGCCCCATTCGTGATGGTGGCTATTAAAGTCACCCAGACAGATGGAAGGATGGCTGATCACCGTTACCGGTGGTGTAGTCCATGTCGCTCTAGGTGATTTGTAGATATTATGCAAACACAGTCCACCTACTTCCACGGAAATTCGGTTCACCCCATTGCTGTCCGTTACGCTCTCAATGACCCTTACCTTCGATGGCTCTTTAGCGTAAACGCTAACCCCTCCTTTGAGCCTCGAAGTGTCCTCGCGTTGGACCACCGTATAGCCTGGGATCTGGAATCGGGAAGATTGTGCGCCTGAGTAAAGGTGGGTCTCCTGTAACAGGAGGATGTCTACGCTATGGGCGGCCAATAGCTTTGATAAAAGCTCATTTTTTGCCATACTCTGGCTCTCGACGTTCAGGGGCGTCAGTTCGCCATCCCTGCCGTCGCATTTTCCGATTGGCAGGCCGCGAATCAATTGATGCATGGGACGTTTGCTTTTTTCTCAAACGTGCCGTGGACCCTGGCGACACGAACGCGTTATTATTTGGCTAGGCGGCAGACCGCTTCGCCATTGACGGGACTGATTGGGACTCGAAATGAAGATAATAGTGTGGCGCCCGGGATAGGGCTGCTCTTCGGGCACCGGGTTGGATCAAATTTACTCACACACCGGGGCGAGCAGCTCATGTGGCTCGTTGGCTCGATACCCGGGATGGTCTCGTGACGGTCGACCGGGATTTACACATTTGCCCTCCCGTGTGGCTCAAGCCCCCTCACCACTGCAAGGTAAAGATCCACGAGGGGGTGCGAAAGGCGAATTATCCATCACTGCAGATTTTATACAATTATGTGGTGACTTTCTCCATTATTGTATTTTTTTTTAGTTGAAAGATAATTGTTTAATAGTTGACCAAATTTGTTGTTGTTGGTAATATCTAGGATTTCTGGTGGGAGAGTTTTCCATTCCTTGGTGGTTCTTGAGAAGAAACTGCTTTTATATGTATTGGTTGTGTGTTGGAATTGTGAAGTTACTGATATGATCATTTCTTGAGAATGTACAGTGTTATTTTATAAAATATTGTGGTAGAGTTACTGCTGTTTTGTTGGAATATACTGTTCTGTGGAAAGGTTGGAGGCGTTTTTCTTTCCGCCTCCTCTTCAGAGTTTTCCACTGCAACAATCTCGGGGTATCAGTAACGCATCTTGGCTCGTGCAAGTAATTGTTGGTGACTGCCCTTTGAACTTGTTCGATTATCTTGATGTGGCTTTCCTGATAAGGATCCGACACTGTGCACGCGTATTCCAATACGGGTCTGACTAAAGCATTGTATGCCTGTTCTTTCACATTTGGGGGGGGGGGGGTCACTGGTACAGGTTCCACTTCAGGAAGCCAAGGGTACGATTTGCTTTTGCCACAATATTATCAATATGTTGGTCCCATTTCAATGATTTGTTTAGTTGGATTCTCAAGTAGGGTATTGTGTCCATGTTGTTTTAATAACTGACGGATTATTTGGTAGTCATAATTAATTTGTTGTTTTTTGTTTGTTATTGACATTACAAAGCATTTCTCGAGGTGGAATTTCATCTGCCAGGTTTGTGCCCATGATAGAAGTGAGTCAAGATCATTCTGTAATATATCTGCGTGTTTCTGGGTTTCAATGACTCGAAATAAGAGGCTGTCATCGGCGAACAGTTTGAGCTTGGTAAGAGTTGATCTAGTTCTTTTCCTAAATCGTTAATGAATGTTAGAAAGCAGAGCTGTCCAAGGACAGTTCCTTGAGGTACCCCCGATAAAACGTTTCATTTCTCACTTATACGTCCATCCCGGACTACTCCCTGAGTTCTATTGCAGAGCCAGTCTTCAAGCCATGAAAGTAGTTTTTGTTCCTTCTGTTTTGAGTCGTTTTCTTCACCAATGATCTTTTCGGGAGACTTTGGGTCGATGTTTTTAATTGCACACTTATCAAATGCTTTCTAAAAGTCTAAAACAAGTAGATCTATTAGTCTTCTGCTGTCTAATGCCTTTTCTATTTATTCTATGGTATTTACGAATTGGCTTTTACAAGATCTATGTTTCCGGAACGCATGTCGGTAATCGACTAGCACATTATGTCTTTAATAGAGCTCCATTATTGAATGAAACACAATGTGCTCGAGTACTTAACATGTGACAGACGTCAGCGACATTGGTCTATAGTTCGAGGCAATATCTCGTTCCCCTTTTTTGTATAAGGCAGTGAATAATACATGCTTTCAGTCTTTGGACAAGCGGCCTGTGGTGAATGACTGTAGGAAAATAATGCATAGAAAGGGAGCTATTTCTTTTGCGCATTCTTTGAGGATCCTGGTGGGTCCTCATAAAACGTGGGCCCCGATAAAACGTTGCATTTCTCACTTCTACGTCCAGCCAGGACTACTTCCTGAGTTCTATTGCAGAGCCAGTCTTCAAGCCAAGAAAGTAGTTTTTATTCCTTCTGTTTTGAGTTGTTTTCTTTACCAATAATCTTTTCGGGAGACTTTGGGTCAATGTTTTTAATTTCATGGTGTTGCAGTTTTCTGAGAAGTCGTCTATACGGCACACTATCAAATGCCTTTGAAGTAGATCTCTTCTGCTGCCTTTTCTTTTTCTTCTATGATATTTACGAGTTGGCTTTTACAAGATCTATGTTTCCGGAACGCATGTCGGTAATCGACTAGCACATTATGTCTTTCATAGAGCTCCATTATTGAATGAAACACAATGTGCTCGAGTACTTAACATGTGACAGACGTCAGCGACATTGGTCTTTAGTTCAAGGCAATATCTCGTTTCCTTTTTTTGTATAAGGCAGTGAATAATGCATGCTTTCAGTCTTTGGACAAGCGGCCTGTGGTGAATGACTGTTGGAAAATAATGCATAGAAAGGGAGCTATTTCTTTTGCGCATTCTTTGAGGATCCTGGTGGGTATCAGATCTGGGCCACTGGCTTTGGAAGGATTTAGTTCCTGAAACTGTGTGGTTAAGCCGGTTTAGGTAATGGTTATTCTTGACATTGGAGGTATGTTGTTTCCATTTATGATATGCAACGTCGTGTTGTCTTTTGTGAATGTACTTTTATACTGTGCGTTAAGGATGTTTCTTTTATCGGTGGTGTCAGTAGTTTCCGTTCCATCTGGATTTTGTAAAATTTATATGCCTGATGTAGCCCTGCGCTTATGATGCCACCACTTAGGTATATATTAGAATCGGAGTCAGCTTTGAGCATGTCAGTGACATATTTGTCATGCTCCTTCTTAAGTTATGTCTTTATTTCCTTACGAAGAGCTCTTAAATTATCCCAGTCCTGTTTTTTGTTGGACCGTTTTGCTTAGTTGTAGCGAAGTTGCTTTTTTTGTCGAATTAGGCGCTTGCTGTTTCGTGTCATCCAATGTGAGTGTTGTTTTCTACTTAAGATTTTGCTTGGGATGTGCTTATTGACTGATTCCATGATGGCTGCCGGAAAATCTCCCAATTTTTATTTATAAATTTTAATTTGCTTGGTTTTCAAAAGCTTCAAAGTTGTCTTTAAGGTCATTCATTATTCCGTTCATGTTTTCTTTTGAGTATACAAATATTTTTCTCGATTGTTTTCGTCTGATTTGTAGTTTTGCTTTAATTATTTTTTTTTTATAATGCCACGATCACTCATTCCTGGAAGAACGTGTATGGTATGGATGATGTCAAGTGTGTTTTCCCCACGAGTTGGTCCCAATAGTGTTTGAGTCATGTTGAAGTCCTGAAGCATCTTTTCATATATTTGTTTGCCATTTTGTAGATTTGGTTTGATGCTTAGGTTTTCCCAGTTGATATTAGAGAGGTTGAAAAGTCTCCAGCAAGTACTATATGTGGAGGAGTTTTCCCATTATTGTAGATTTTTGACACTGATTCGTATAGTTGTTCCATTACAATTATTCCGCTGGACGGTTGTCTGTAAAAACCACCAAAGAGGATTTCTCCTCCAGACATTGACATTTTGCCCAGATAATTTCGCGATTAGTGTCTGCATTTCTCTCGACTGATTTTATAGTACTTTCCACCGCTATTAAGACGCCTCCTTCGCCTAGTGCATGGTCCTTCCGGTAAGGTGGTAGGTCGAGGTAGTTGTCGTTAAAAATGGATTTCTGTCAATATATTTGTTTAAGTGTGTTTCCGTTGCAATAAGAACACTGGGACGGTGAATTTGTATTAGTTGTTACAGTTTAAACTTTTTATTTATGCTAATTAAACAAAACAATTCAGGTAAATAACCGTGATTGTGTTTCTTGTATTTGTTCCTTGATTATTTCTACTTTGATCGCTGGGCTGATCTAAATTGTCTGTGTGTGTATTTAATTGTTGTGTGTTTATAGCCGTTATTTCTGTAGGCTGACACGATCGGAATGTAGCCAGAAAAATTTGCAGTTTTTTGGTGAAAAAAGTGTGAAAATCGGCAAATTAGAAGCTGAGAAATGAATTTTTCAATAAACTAAGCTCTAGTAACCATGGACAACAAACAAACACATACAATTTATAAAAATTAAAATAAAATATTTATAATAAATTTGTTACGATGTTTTTCACATGAAAAGATGCAGAAAAGGTTGAAGTTTTATATTGGGCAAAAAAAAAAAAATTACCTCAGATTTTTTTTTTTTTGGCTAGTTCAGGGGGTTTATCCTGACCTTAATTCATGACTGATTAAGGGTGTAAGAAAACGGCGATGTTTATTAGTGAGTTGTGATAAATGTAATTTAGGACTGGGTCTGTGCGTAGCCATCGTCAACTTATAGCCTGACACTGACCGATGGCTACGCGCTGACCAACTAATGACGTCAAAAGACATGTCTTTGGCCACGAAAGAAAACAAATCGTGAGTTATTTTCAGTTGTTCAACCAATGAAATAACTTGTTTCCTTGAGCTCTACTAACGACAATCACCAGACGCTACAGAACCTAAAACACGACGTCAAACTATAAGTCTTAGAGGGTTCTAGTGTCAGGCTATAAGTTAGCGATGGCTACGGTCTGTGACCGATGATGGTTTCAATTGTGCATTGTTTACGACGACCGCCGCGACTCTTACGTCTTGAAGATTGATAAGAACTTTTACGTTGCGAATATCGATAATAAATATCACGTTCTGACGATGGAAGGATGGCAATACTCTTCAACAGTCGTAACGTCACTTCCCTCCTAATTACGCATGGTAACTTAGTAACACTGGCTCTAAACTATTGGAACAATGGCGGACGCCCATATGAAATATTTCCCCGGCGAGCATAACAGCGTATCCAGAGGGAAAAAAAACCCTATAAACTTGATCATTTTTTGACTTTTACACATTCTGATCACAAGGCATATGAAAAGTTCTAGCTAGCATGAAGAATAAACAATAATGATTTTCTTCTGAATCCAATTAGTAGGGTTCCAAAAATAACTGATAAAAACAATTCACTATGATAAAATGTAAAATAAATTATATAGATTGCGTTGAAAGGTAAAAGTCACAATTTACAAACAAAAAAAATCTAATTTTTAAAATTGCACGCGGAGATTCTACAGACAGTCACACATAAGTTGGTATAAAATTCCAGTGATAAAACGAGGGATAAACACATGAAAATAACAATTATATCCAGAGTATATGACACACGTCAGTTGATGAAGCGTGTTACAATTTAATGTGTCTGTGTGTTTGTTTATTCATATGTGTTCTCAAATTTGTTAATGAATGAATGTTTGAATGGCATTTATTAATATTGTAAAGCGCCGCTGAGCATTCATGTGGCAGTTGAGCGCTATATAAGTAACTTTATGTTTAATGTTTATTATTACCCCACCACCACCACCATCACCACCAGCACCACCACAACCACCACCACCACCACCACCACCACCACCACCCACCACCACCACCACCACCACCACACACCCACCACCATCATCATCATCATCATCCTCATCATCATCATCATCATCATCATCATCATCATCATCATCATCATCATCATTATCATCATCATCGAAACCATCACCACCACCACCACCACCACCACCACCACCATCATCATCATCATCATCATCATCATCATCATCATCATCACCATCATCACCACCACCACCACCACCAGCACCACCACCTCTCTAGGGTCTATTCCATGGGAAGACTGGAATAACCCAACTGTCAGCAGCAGTGCAGCCTAGAAAATTTAGGTAGGGCGAGGTGACGTTCTCAAGGTCACACAGCGCAGCAGCGGGTGATCGAACTCTGTACCTTTCGGGTACGAAGCAAAGACCGAACCGCTGAGCCACGCTGTCCCCAATTAACAAACAAACGATAACAATTTCTATACTTTTGAAACCATTTATTTCATTCATTTGTTTACAGTGCTAGACACCGAAAAATGAGAAACAAAGAAACGCGTTTTCACAATTTTGGCCAGAAATCTCGTCTTTTAAATTTCGATCAAAAAATGACCCTCATTTTGTCCAAAATTCTAAAAACCTGGGGAGTAAGACTTCAGTCCCAGGTTTGAATGTTTTGACAGGATGAGGGTCGTAAAAATCCATCGGTATTTGAAGGACGATTGTTCTGGCCAAATATTTAAAACGTGTTTCTTCTTTCTTCAGTCTATTCAGTTTTGTATACGACATCCCATCACGTGACAACGATGTCTAATCCGCAAGTTTTGCCAAAGCGCTGAAATAGAATAATGATGAAATATGAGAAAACTTTATCATAATTAAAGGATATGTATAGTTCAATCTCATATAGCCATCAATATTTGAAGGACGTGATTTCTGACCAAATTTTAAAAAATTCTATTTTTAAAATATTCAGAGAAGGTAAGTATTGAATATGACAGTCCATCGCGTGACAACGATGCCTAATCAGCCAGTTTTCCCAGAGAGCAGAAATAAAATAATGATGAGCTATTCAAGAAACCTTTATAATAATAATAATAATAATAATAATAATAATAATAATAATAATAATAATAATAATAATAATAATAATAATAATAATATAATATGGTTTATTCATAAAACAAAAATGGAAATTCGTTTACAGACGAGGCATGCATAAAAATGTATAAATATAAAGTTGAGAATTTATGGCGACAATGTATACATACAATGCATATGTAAATAAATTTTACAAAGTGAAATATGTTGTCCCTATGACCCCTGGTTTGAATTTATAAGTTAATGCATAAAAATGTAAAAACATTGAATTAAAAATTAATAGCGACACTTTATATATTGATTTGATAAATTGAGATTATACTTCTGCTCATAGTTCAGGGTTTTGTATAGTTCAATCAGTCGTAAATTCAGATCCCCGGTGAAGGCTAGATAATTGTCTCTGACCCCGATGACCATCCAACAGTGATCGAATAGCTGGGTTTGTTAGACCTGGCGGAATGTATATTGCGATGGACTATCATCATGTCCAAAGGGTAGTAAGCAATTTATTCTGTCCGTTTTACGTTATAGAAAGCGGAATAAAATTCGGCTCCATGGGCTTGATGGCTCTGAAGGACTACTTTTTATCCTGCCAGAACTCGTGACGATTCCTTTGCTTGTAAATCGTGATCCGTATCAACTGAACTGTCGTGGTTTGGTTTCCAAATTGAATTTGCCTTGAATGTCAAACAAGCCGCAGAAAAAAAAAATCAAAAAGTTCTTGAAAAATGATAAGTATTCTTGGAGATAAAATTTCCATAAGAATAGCAATACATCTACAAGGTACACTGAAAAGTCTGGACGCCGTTAAGCCGTTTATGAATGTTTACGGGTGCACAGTACACTGTTTGTTTGTTAGTTTTCAAGGGTTTTACGGCGCTTGCACACATTTAGGTCATATCAGCGCCAGTAAAAAGAAAGAAAATTTGATAGTAAAAACATTCTAGATGTACAATTAAAAGGACTTGAGGAAAAGTAAGATAAAGGGGAAATGGTTCAAATAGGGAACAGATGTAGATTCCAAGGGCATACTATCAGTGTACTTAGTTTGAGATCACCTAAAAGTCTCACCCAGACACCAGCACAAGATCCCACTAAGAGGAATACACTCAAATGTTTACAAATCTTATGTTAAAATAAATAAAAATAGAAGAGAGAGAGAGAGAGAGAGAGAGAGAGAGAGAGAGAGAGAGAGAGAGAGAGAGAGAGAGAGAGAGAGAGAGAGAGATGATTTACAAGGGAAAAACATCATCTCACAAAACTACATCCATACATTCAACTGTTTCCCTCCCAGTCAAGGACTCTGGCTAGGGTCAGTAATCTCATTCCAAGACAAAGACAGAAAGCAATTGGAAAACAGATACAGGGGAATAGAAGACACAGAAAGTACCCCCCTGCCCACTATGGGAGGTAGGGAAACCCCACCCAGAGCACACTGTTTATTACATAATTCTGTGTGTGATTTCTTCGACCGATATGTTGGAATAACGGTTATTTCAAATAAGATGAATTAAACTCAATAAATAGCGGCTAAACAAAATTTAATTTCCTAATAGAAGAATAAATTACTCACATTTTGATGTATTGTTTATAATGGTGAGTGGAATGACTCCTATAATCTAAGACCAATTTTTAAACACATGTTTGATGTGTTATAACAACATAGAATCAATATCTAAAAATATTAATATATTGATAAACAACAACCAAAGAACTGATTTCAACAATACAAGGAGACATCCAATTGCCTCGGCACCTTAACACACATGATGCCATTCAAAAGCTAAGAACACTTGCATTGGACAGAGACTTATGGAAACAAATTACTTACTGAATACTAAGAACAGACTGAAATACTCGAAGTAACACACAAACACACACACACACAAACACACACACAAACACACATACACACACACACACATTATTCACGGCAAGCGTCCATAGAGACAGAGCAGCCATATTATTCATTCATTATATGATATATCTTGATATAAGTTGTTTTTTTCTAAAGTGTGTGAAAGGGTGAAATCTATTAAATAATGTACACTTTACCATTATTGTTTAATAGTATTTAATCTTGGGGAGAGGTACATTTGGGGAATGGTCTTGGTCATCCAAATAGGATTCAATAGTCTCATGTCACGTCCGCCCAGCAATGAGCAGCTTAGTTCTAAACAAAGAAAATCCATACTTCTTATTCTTTTTCACATGTCATGTGATCAGAATGTATAAAAGTCAAAACATGATCAGGTTTATAAAGTTTTTCTCCTCTGGATACACGTTTATGCTCGTCAGAGAAGTATTTCATAAGGGCGTCCTCCATTGTTCCGATAGTTTAAAACCAGTTACTAAGTTACTATGCGTCATTACGACAGAAGTGACGTCACGACTGTTGAATCCTATTGTTCTTAGTCACTCCATTCAACGGTACTGAGTTTACTTACGCTTCGCACAGTGGTTTGGTGACAATGTCTTTATGTTTTGCGGCGTCCCCTAAGATGGCTTTAGGTTTTTTCAAAACAGTCGCTTCGCAATCAGTCAACGACTCTCCTATGTGCAGGTAACCAATCAACTTGTCGATGACGTCATTGAATTTGTCATCTCAAGATTTAAAATAGAAAAAGGGAAAAGGGGCAAGTGTGTATGTGTGTGTGTGCGTGTGTGTGTGTGTGTGTGTGTGTGTTGGGGGTGGGGGGTGGGGGGTTGAGAAATTTATATACTCATGATCAGAAATAAGTATACACATTTAAAATCGTCCTTATATTTTTATTTTGAAATGTAGCATAAACCTCTTTTCTGCCCAATCGTTTTTGGTGTTTTGAATTTTGTGTTTATCTTCACGATTTTTGTTTTTACCTCAATCTTTCTACCCCATGGCATACACGGGCCATTTCAACCTTTTTGAAAGCTTCTATTTTGCAAGAAGCATATAGGGTAATATATATAAATATATAAGCATATAGGGTTGCCTTGCTTGACTTCTTTGAACTAAAAAAACCACTTAGAAGGGGCAGCGTGGCTCAGCGGTACGGTCATTGCTTCTTACTCAAACTACTAACAACGCCTGACGTTGCTTGACTTCGGTGATCGGACGAGAACCGGTATTTTCAACGTAGTGTGGTCGTAGACAACAAGTGTTGAAAATAAAATTTCATATAATATTAAAACACTATCGCTAATTTATATAATAATAGTTTAGAAATGTATAATATTGTTAGTTGTAATAGAGTGTTGTATTCGTCTGTTGCACAATTTTTCATTACTGGAGAATTTAAAATGGCGATGGGCTATCTTGAAAGCGGCATGAGACACTTCACCGGAAGGATGACGTTCTCTCTGTAAGGGCATGTTAAGAAATACACATAGATTAGTGTGTTGATCCGTTCCGGATGGCAATGTTGTGAGCTTCTCAGGCAAGCGCGCACTATCTATATACATTTGTAATCATACAAATAATAAAAACTATAATTGAGATGATAATAAACGTGGCATGGTAATCATACAGCAAATCAATTAATTAAGTAACCAAACAACTTACACGCAGGCATAAGTTTGTTGAAAATCTTCTTCGCCGTATTCCATGTCTTATTGATGTAAGAGCGGATTTTTGCGGCTAATCTTTTGAAGACAGATTCTATGAACCTTTTCCTTGGATGCCGCACGTCCATTGCTTCCGCCTCATCGATCAAATGGGCCATAGCTTTCAAAATCCGGGCTTTGTGCAAGGCATCGTCGACGTCTATGATTTCAAAATCGTCTTCGATAAGTTCATTCATGTATTCTTGAACTTCAGGGGATGAGAGTTCCAGTTCCAGTTCCTTTCTGTAGGCAGCAGAGAGGCTCAACGCCAGTAGTAAGACTAGGGTGGCTACAATCTTCATGGTTGTTGGTTGATATCAACTTGGAGCTGTTGGGCAAAGAACAATATCTAGGCTTTAAACCGAGTGCATTCGTTTTCGTCTCCGTTCTTTTTTAGTTCTGATACAACCGGTATGTCTAATGTTGTAACTTGAGTGCATTCATTTTCATTTCAGGTCCATTTTGCTCTCAGATTGACCGTTTCTCTTAGTTGGTCTCTTTTTTCATCATAGCAAATTGAGGGCACCCCCGTCATTCTTATTGCCGAACCGAACACAAATCGAATGCAAACATTTAATCTCGGAATCAAATTTTCTCTCAGTCTTTACCAGCAACACGAAACAACTCAAGTAATTTGTTTGTGATTTTATAACACTTTTGGATGATTAATTCTTACTAAAATGTGACCCGTCGCCGTTAAACGGTATTATATTGCGGCGATTTAGATGTTAAAAATTGTATTGGTAATTGAATTACGAGACTTTGGTCTTGGTCAAGTCTTTATGTTTTGTTCAGGAAAAAGACCATCATTCATAAAACTGCCAAGAACTAAATGCGACATTTCTTGTTATTATATTAACTTTAAAATGACTTTTTCGCATTTAGTTCATCCCGTCATATTCCCGTTTGAGACTATCGATCACAAATGTTTGAATCGTAATATTGATGCTTTGCGCTCAGTCGAAAAGCTCACAACATTCACCAGTCGGAAAAAACAACTTACCAACACACAAAACTATGTGTAACCTTGAACGTTTATAGTCTGATTGATACAGCTTAGGGAGTACTACTCATAAAAAAGGCTGGCTAAAAAACAATAACAAAGTGGTAGTTTTATCTATATCGTCAATGACACACTGGCTGTTCACGTACAGAAAGCGAACGGAGACGAAAACGAATGCACCCAGTTTACAGCCTTAAGTAGTCGCTTGTCACCAAAATCAATCAGACCGTAGCCCTGGTTAACTCACAGCCTGACACTGACCAAAAAATGACGTCAAAAGACAAGTCTTTGGCTACAAAAGAAAACAAATCGTGAGTTGTATTCAATCGTTCAACCAATGGAATCACTTGTTTCCTTGAGGTCTACTAACGACAACTCACTAGACGCTAAACAAACCTAAAAAATGACGTCAAACTGCCAGTCCTAGAGGGTTCTTGTGTCAGGCTATAGATAGAACGAAGATGACGTCACTCAGGCCTTTGTTATTGTTTTTTCCATCCGCGTTTGTGAGTTGTTCTCACTAAACTGTATTAACCAGACTATAAACGTTCATCGATACACACAGTTTTGTGTGTTGGTCCGTTATACTTCCGGATGGCAATGTTATGAGCTTCTTAGCCAAGCGCATACTATCTATAGGTAGAACGAAGATTACGTCACTCAGGTCTTTGTTATCGTTTTTGCCATCCGCGTTTGTGAGTTGTTATCACTAAACTGTATTAACAAGACTATAAAACTTCAAGGTTACACAGAGTTTTGTGTGTTGGTCCGTTATACTTCCGGATGGCAATGTTGTGAACTCCTTGGCCAAGCGCATACTATCTATACCTGTAGTGAGAACTAATCAACCAAATGACGGGACGGCAACGTCATTCCTTTTTTAACGTTTTTCGCTCATTGCAATAATTGATACAGGGAAACGATAATTTTATCGAGGTCTCGATCATGATATAAATAGAATGAAGATGGCGGCATTCAGGCCTTTGTTATTGATATTTGCCATCCACGTTTATGAGAATTTTCACTTGTGAGTTTGTTAGCCAAGCGCATAATATCTTATAGATAGTGTTCGATTGGCTAAGAAGCTCACAACATTGCCATCCGGAATCATAATTGACCAACACACAGAATCATGTGTAACCTTGAACGTTTATATTCTGGTTAATACAGTTAAGTGAGAATAAAACGGATGGTAAAAACAATAAAAATCGTGCCCAACAACACAACGAACTTGTGAGTATGTGTTATTGCACGTTAAAAATATAATGAGTTTAATAAATACAAAGACTGAAAGAATACGGTTATTCTACCCTTCCAAGGGTGATATTTTGTAACCAAATAGTATGGTTTAAGTACTTCTATTCACCATAATTTGTATCTTCTGCTTGAATGATAATTTGACTCAAAACTAAAAACGTTGGAATTGTATTCATGAGCACCAAAATATTATTTTTAATCGACAATCGATAAATTCTTTTACACCAGATGTGAACATGCACTTTTTTGAGGACAATTAAGATATATATTATTATTACTTACAGAGAGAACGTCAACATGGTTTTGCGCATGCGTCTCTCGTCCTCGCTTCCGGTGAAACCGCGCGTTTAGTTAACTCGTTTCTCAGCGATCTTTAAGTCTTATCGAACCTTGTGTTTAATTCTAAGCATTTTTTTCTCTCACCCCAATAACATTATAGTTTAAAGCTTGATATTACTTTCCATTCTTTAATTCTTTTTCATAATTAGTGAAATTTACTTAACAAAAGGAAAGATATCCTCCGTTGAAAAGTTATAGTTTTTAAATTTTGTGGTCTATACGGTGCGAAAGTTTGGCTAGTGCATGCGCAAAATCCATGTTGACGTTCTCTCTCTGTGTGAATAATAATAATAATAATAATAATAATAATAATAATAATAATAATAATAATAATGATAATATCAATAACAGTAGTAGTAGTAGTAGTAGTAGTAGTAGTAGTAGTAGTAGTAGTAGTAGTAGTAGTAGTAGTAGTAGTATTAGTATTAGTAGTAGTAGTAGTAGTAGTAGTAGTAGTAGTACTAATAATAATAATATTACTACTACTACTACTACTACTACTACTACTACTACTACTACTACTACTACTACTACTACTACTACTACTACTACTACTACTACTACTACTACTACTACTATCATGATTATTATTATTATTATTGTTATTATTATTATTATTATTATTATTATTATTATTATTATTATTATTATTATTATTATTATTATTACTACTACTACAACTACTTCTAGTACTTTTATTTTATTTGTTATCCACGTTAATTTGTGTATTGTTGTGCTGTCGAAGGGTTTGTACCCGAAGTGTACATTGTCTGTATCGTTCTTTTACATTTTCACTCTTTCGTTAGTATTTTCACAATCTCAGGCAGCCCCTATCGTTTTCTACGGTAACGATAAAAAACGCTGCAGAATCGAGTGGTGTTCGGCTATCATGACTAATAAAGGTAAATGAATCATTAACTTTCCTTTATTATGGAAATTTCTGTGTTATGTCTACTTCGAATTAAAGCACGCCTTAGCTTCCTCCAGGTGACCTTACTTGAAAGCGGCATGAGAAACTTCACCGGAAGCGAGGACAAGAGACGCTTGCGCAAAACCATGTTGACGTTCTCTCTGTAAGGGCATGTCAAATATTCAGCAATCGTTGAATAAAATTTTGATTCAACGCGTTCAAAGCATTATTCAACTTCTTCTTCTTCCTCTTTCAGCTTATCCCGCATTTTACAGGGTTGCCATAATGAAAGCCACGTTAACATGCATTTCGGATCAGAGCATCATCTTCCTCCAGACCCAGCTCTTTCATATCATCCTTTACCTTATCCCACATCTAGTCTTTGGGCGTCCCTTTTCCCTCTTTCCCGCTAATTGTTAGTCCAATAAGTTCCTTCCCACGTACTTCCTCTCTCTCGTCTCTTCACATGTCCGAACCATTTCAATCTATCTTCTCTCATCTTTATTGAGGTACATTCTTCACTTCAGTCAACCTTCGAATTCGTTCATTTCTCACTTTATCTTTTCTTGTCCAGCCAAATGACCATCTCAACATCCTCATTCTGCCACCTCAACTTCTTTATCTTGTTTCTTTGTTGTACCTCCTGCCTCTAGTCCGAATAACATTGCTGGTCTTACAACTGTTGTATATATTTTCCCCTCAGCTTTGCGGATATTTGTTTGTCACACATAACTCAAGTTGCCTTCCTCCAATTATTCCAGCCTACCTGTATCCTATTCTTAACCTCCATCTCATTGCCCCCTCCTCCTTGAACAGTTGTTCCTAAGTATTTGAATTGGTTTGTCTCTGGTACATCCTCTTCTCCTATCTTTACCCTTAATCCCCTCCTTTCCGACACCCGTCTCCAGCCCTCCAGTTCCTTTTCCGCCTCAGCTTTTGTATCATTCAAAAGTACTACATCATCCCCATACATCATGTTCCATGTTACCTTTCACCGAATGAGTTCTGTTAGGACATCCATTACTGTTGCAAACAGCAGCGGGCTGAGAAAGCATTCAACGATTACGTGTTTACTAAGAAAAGGTAGGGTTTTCCAATGAGAGGGGTGGAATAATATGAAAATGACCTACCTCTTACTCGAGCCGCGTCCACAATACAAAGGTCTAATGTAATCTCTACTCTGAATCATAATATCCATCTGACCCAGCGCCCCATAGATAAAGAAAATCTCCAGCAAATCAAAAAGTAAAAATAAACATTATCTTCCAAGAGAGAGAGAGAGAGAGAGAGAGAGAGAGAGAGAGAGAGAGAGAGAGAGAGAGAGAGAGAGAGAGAGAGAGAGAGAGAGAGAGAAAGAGAGAGAGAGAGAATTTATTTTTGTCATTCTATTTTTCTGGCCAACTTTGAAAAAGAAAACTTAAACATTAAAAAATATTTAGCCAGAAATTCGTCCTTCAAATATTGATAGAGTATAATAACCCTCATCTTGGCATAAACTCAAGGTAAATCAAGGATGTCCCAGGCTTGAGGTTTTGAAACAATGAGGGTGACTTCACTGGATCAATATTTGAAGGGCAAGTTTTCTGGCCTAAAATATTTTAAAATGTATTTTGGTTTTAACTCTTTCCTTACCAAACATTTTCAATGTTTTTACCAAAAAGTCATGCCTTCCTGACACTAAAATTGATTTATTAAAATTCAAAGCTAAGAGCATGCTAAACATAATTTTGTTCTACAAAATAACGCTAAGTTATTTTAAAGTATACAAAGATGTATACAAAACAATTTAAGTAAGAAAAATGTTCATTATCGTTACGATTGTGGCGATTTTCCAGTAGTTGGTAAAGAGAGGGTTACAGGACGCTACTATGTTCTATCTGGCTGTCTTATCGGAGTAGCTACAAAACAAGCCATGATGAATTGAAAATAATTGTTTTGTTTTGAGGTCAAACCGTGTCGTAGCTACAGCTGTCAGCCAAATATGAAACCCATTGTTTCAAAACAAGTTTTTCCCGAGGATTAACCAGATATTAAAAAATGTTTTAAAACTTAAAGTAAATCAAATATTTGAACATTATTTTGGGTCAGCCAATGTTCCAGATTCAAGTTCACTAGTAGAATTTGGCGTTTTCTGGCAGCTTGCCAGTTTTCTCTGAATAATAAATTAAAGCAACAATAACGATAATGATAGTAAAAATAATATTGATTATACTACTACTACTACTACTACTACTACTACTACTACTACTACTACTACTACTACTACTACTACTACTACTACTACTACTACTACTACTACTACTACTATTTATAATAATAATAATAATGATAATAATGATAATGATAATGACAATAATAATAATAATAATAATAATAATAATGATAATAATAATAATAATAATAATAATAATAATAATAATAATAATAATAATAATAATAATAATAATAATAGTAATGATGATAATAATAATATTAATTCTATACATTGCACAAAACTTAACCCAATGGGCTCAATCCGGCAGAATTGCTTTTTGATATGGTGGGTGACAGTTTTTACCTACGTTCACTATTTGCAGGTCTGACATCCGATCGCCATTATGGGCCGAGTTTAACATTGTTGTAATGGACAATATTTTGCGTCATGTTTTGAGTTTTCTATTACAGCAATGAGCCCTTAATGAATTGGGTTATCAGACCTGCAAATAAGTGCACGTCAGTTTTGACACAATGCTCTCTTGAAACAGTGTCTATTTGATCTAGTGGTGTGACTTCGAACCGAATGGTTCAGGGTTCGAGATCCGCTCTGAGTAGTACTTCGTTGACTCCTCAGAAAAGGCTCTTTACTCACAGGTGTAGAATGAGACGTGACCGTCGTTAATAGCGTTGTCTCTGTGGTGAAAACATTGTGGTAACCTCTTACAGGCTTCACGTCTCGTCTCATATGTGAAGTGTTATTGTTGGATTGAGACTCCATGCAAACTGCTTTAAGGACATTTATTGTACAGTTCGCTAAAAAAAGCTCATATTTCCTTCTTTTTTCTCTCTTTCTCTCGCTTTCTCTTTATCTCTCTTTCTTTATATATATATATATATATATATATATATATATATATATATATATATATATATATATATATATATACATACACATATATATCTGCCCCTTCCTTTCACATAGATCTCCGAAAGTTAAAAAGGGTGAATCAGTTACTGGGCAATTTGGACATGACAAGCAGGGATCACAGTTTAAAATATAATAAAACTCTAATTAGATTTCAGACTTTGGACGGGCTCATCTACTACTATACAGTTATCTATACATTTTTGAGACGCAATTAGAATGCAAAAAACAATATCTCTCTGTGCACAAGTAAAAAGTGATGTGGAGTTATCTTATGACGCAAAAACATAATTATCCATAAAATAGACAATTAACGTCAACCGGCACCTAGATATATATTACACACACACACACACACACACACACACATATATGTATATATATATATATATATATATATATATATATATATATATATATATATACATGTGGTCTAGTGGGATAACACTCACTTTCGAACCCGAAGGTCCTGGGTTCGAGCCTCGCTCGGCTCATAGTTGAGCCCTTGGAAAAGGCTCTTTCCTCCCTGTCTCTCACCGTACTCTTGTGCCCGTTAACAGCGTTGTCTCTGTGCGAAAAAAAATGTAATATCGCCTAATAGGCATCATGTTAAGTGTTACCGTTGACAAGGGACTCCTAGTAAAGCGCTTTGAGCAGGTTTAGTGGATATTGCTCTATACAAATGCTCTAGTTTAAAAAAAAAAACAAAAAATAAATATATATATATATATATATATATATATATATATATATATATATATATATATATATATATATATATATATATATATATAGCTTTCCTTCTATCTACCTTACTCTTTCTTTCGTTCTCTTTCTCTTTCTCTCACCTTGTCTCTCCATATCGCTCTCTCTTTTCTTTTAGGCGGACCCTCCATTGACCACACCAGGTACCCATAACACTGAACGTCGGTAAATAACATGCCATGGCTTTGAATGCTCCCTCTATAGGACACACCAGACGAGGTACACATCGCAGAACGTCGGTAAATAACAAGCCATGGCTTTGAACGCTCCCTCCATAGGCAGGACAAAAGACATCAACGGCAGTCATCTTTGTTGCTGTTTTCTCGCCAGTCATTTTTATGATTAATTCTCACTATCTCCCTCCATAGGATACACGACATCAACGGCGCGGCATCTTTCGTATTGTTTTTAGCCAGCAAATTTTGATTAGTTCTCACTAAATGCATCCATACGATACACGGCATCGACGGTATATCGATAGACGCGCCATGAAGTAAAAAAAAAAAATTTAAAATAAAAGTGAGCTTTTATATAGATAGTATGCGCTTGGCTAAGAAGCTCATAACATTGCCATCCGGAAGTATAACGGACCAACACACAAAACTATGCGTAATCATGAACTTTTAAAGTCGGGGAAAAACAGTTTAGTGAGAATCACTCACAAACGAGGATGGCAAAATACAATAACAAAGGCTTGAGTGACGTCATCTTCGTTCTATCTATAGCGCAATATCCACTAAACGTGCTCAAAGCGCTCACACGGAGTCCCTGGCCAACATCAGCAATTAACATATAGGACGAGACACTCTTTCTTCATCATGGATTTCTCTGCTGAAGAAACTTTGATAAATCTAATCACACTAAAGAAGAAAGAAAGGAAGAGAAAAACGTATTATTATTATTATTATTATTATTATTATTATTATTATTATTATTATTATTATTATTATTATTATTATTATTATTACATTATGATTATTTATTATTTATTATTATTATTATTATTATTATTATTATTATTATTATTATTATTATTATTATATTATTATTATTATTATTGATTATTATTATTATTATTTTATTATTATTATTATTATTATTATCATCATCATCATCATCATCATCATCATCATCATCATCACCATCATCATCATCATCATCATCGTCATCATCAACATCATCATTAGAAAAGCGCCCTATCCGAATGATAATAAGAAATTGCTATTGTCCCTCTTGGCTCGATAGCTCAGTGTTAGAGAACACATTCTTGAACAACAACAACAACAACAACAACAACAACAACAACAACAACTACTACTACTACTACTAATACTACTGTACTACTACTACTACTACTACTACTACTACTACTACTACTACTACTACTACTACTACTACTACTACTACTACCACTACTACTACTACTACTACTACTACTACTACTACTACTACTACTACTACTACTACTACTACAACTACTATCATCACAATCTTTATAATCATTGTTTTTATTGTCATCATTATTACTGTCTTATTCTTATCATCATTATCATCATCATCATCATCGCCATTTTTATTACTATTAAAAATAAGCTCACCGGCAGGTAGACATTTCCAGTCGATATCTTCTCAGAATTGTTTTCGTTTATCCTTGTTGTGACATTCTGGGTTCTTTGGGTTTCAAAGAAGGTGCCGGTCTCTCACAAATTCAATAACTTTCTTTCTGTAGTCGTCCATCTTGACCAAATGGAGCATAAAAAATCAGCAATGCTACAAACGGCGGCATGCTAGTTTTTTTGTTATGGCTGTGTTGAGCTACATATGGGAGGGGCTTCTATTTTTTCTTGTTGTTGGTTCGTTTGTCTCGTGTTAGTTTATTTTTGTGAGCCATGTTTATGAGTAGTTCTCACTAAATACTTTCAATCAGATCACAAACTTCAATAATTTTCTTTCTCTCGTCATCCATCCTGACAAGACGGAATACAAAATAAAACGAACAAATGGAGACAGACAAGTTTTGTGTCGTGTTGTCTATAGATAGTATGCGCTTGGCGAAGAAGCTCATAACATTGCCATCCGGAAGTATAACGGACCAACACACAAAACTGTGTGTATCCATGAACGTTTGGTGGTGTGTGCCCGCCTTGTGTGGTCTATGGAGGGTCCGCCTCAGAGACATGAACGCACTCTCTCAATTGGAGCGATCTATAGATAGTATGCGTTTGGCTAAGAAGCTCATGACATTGCCATCCGGAATTATAACGGACCAACACACAAAACTGTGTGTATCCATGAACGTTTATAGTCAGGTTAATACAGTTAAGTGAGTATTAATCATAAACGCGGATGGCAATAAACAATAACAAAGACCTGAGTGACGTCATCTTCGAACTATCTATATTAACTTTCAATGTGCTCGAGGTCATTGGTCACATTGCAAAATGTGCTAAAAGTGACCCGCATAGTGAAAAGTGCTCACAGCTTTTGAAATATCTAACATCACGATTGGTCATTTTGTTCTGTTTGACACATGTGTATGTTTATAATTTTCATAAACAAAGCAGCATGTTTACATTTTAAAAGAAATATCCAATCGTTGGACAGCAACAAATCATGTGATTGATGACTTGGTTGGACGAAAACCTGAAAATAGATTGCTCCCATTCACTGGACAATCCGACCATGTTATCTGTGTGGAATGTTTGCATCCACAAACATGTTTTTCAAATAGATAAATAATAGACAATAAATAGATAAATAGATTTCCTTTTGTCATCCCTAAGAACATTTTTTCTTTCGGATCTGTTCCAAGGGAAGACTGGAATAAACTAGGCCTCAGCCGCAATACAGCGCCGCTAAGTGAGCAAAGGCTACATGACTTTCTAGTCTAAATAAATGCTGGGCGTCAAAAAAGATCATCCACCCTCGCTCTTTTACGTCCCCTAACCCTAATAGATTTTCGTGACACGTCTTGTGCGACCTTTATGAGTTCTATAGCTGAATAGTTCACACACAATAGATTCTGTCTCTGTGAAAGGCATTTCACCTCAACTTATCGAAGACGGGCGTAAAAATTCGGATTACCAACCCTGATTTTTGTCATTGATGTCTTTGTCCGAAAAAAATTAAAAGCACCGAACGGGCTGCTTTTGTTGTCCAATATAATAATAATAATAATAATAATAATAATAATAATAATAATAATAATAATAATAATAATAATAATAATAATAATAATAATAGATCTTTATTGTCCATAAATATGGCAATTTGTCATTTAGTTACACTTGTTATAACGTTAAACGATAACTGTAACATTGAACAGATATTTCACTCCTATATACACAACATAAACATATTCATTTCGTTTTCAATTTGTTACGATTGTGGCAATTCGTCACCAAAAACTATCATCATTATCAATTGGTCAGTTAATCTTACATTAAATAAATTAATTAGTTAATCAGTCAACGAATCAATCCTTGGTTTTTCTGTACCATATGAAATATTCAAAATTTTTATTGCTGATAGAACGAACGTTGATTTATACTTGTTAGTTCTACATTTAATCTGACAAAACCTTCTCCCAGATGGTAAAAGACTAAATTCATGGTATAAAATATGTTTTTTATTGTTGGTAATTGAGAATGCTTTCCTTTCTATTGCTTTTCCATGAATTCTTTCTACTCCATCAAGAGGATGGTACAATATATTGTACGTGCGTTGACCACCAGAGAAGTATGATGCGACGTGAGCCTGTTTTCAATCTAAATGCTCTCTATCATTACACTCACTATTTGAAACAACCCATAAATATTTGCTAAACTACGCCACTGAATGCAACTTTTTTTATGATTATATTTTGCACGGGAAAGAGAATAAACACACTATTACTGTAAACAGTTTAACTTTTAGTCATATTTTATTGCAAATGATGAAATGATTAAATGAATTCGGCTTTGTGACAACTATTTGATGCATCACTATCGGTATTCAAATTCGAATGTCACTTAACATTTATTCAGTGCGCACGGGACATGGAACGAGCTATATTATGTACAAACTCATTTAAGGGGATGGGCGGGTCCTGAAGGTGAAATTCTAAAATGTAATAAGTAGCTGACTTTTAGTGGTAATTTTAGGTTATGTACATCCTAATTAGAGGAAAAAAAAATTGAAAACCTAAATTTCAGTTTTTGGTTACCATGGTAACGCCGCCATTTTGAAATTTGATACCCTATAATGAAGTAGTTTTCAAAATGCTAAGGCTTCGCCAAATGACAAGTTATTGACATGAAAATAGGTACACAAGTAGTATTTGAGCCATTCATTTGGGCTAAGCATCGGTTTTCTAATATCTACAGTAGTATTATTTTTATCGATTTTCAAAGTTCATCAATTTTGAAACATCAAAAATTGACCCATTTTTGGACTTTTGACCCTCATTTACGCAAAATTTATAAAATAAATCTGAAATACAAATGCTCAGTTATATGAAGCTAGTGATACTGTATGCACATGCGAAAAATCATTCAAAAATGTTTACAAATAAAGGAAGAGTAGCAAAATAAAGGTAGAAAAAGCACAAACAGAGAAAAACGCATTCAAAGTTTCAAGCACAGGAAACTCAGACAAGATCATGCATTCATGCGTCAAAATGACCATGCTTGATGTGCAGGCCCTCCCTCTTCAGCCTCCTGTTCCTGCCTTGCCTTTTCTCGGCTTCACACACACACACACACACACAAACACACACACACGCGTACGTACACACACACACACACACGTACGTACACACACACACACACACACACACTCTCTCTCTCTCTCTATCTATCTATCTCTCTATCTATCTATCTATCTATCTAAGCTATGAGCGGCTATATGGTCTTGTGGTATAACACTCGCTTCCGGATCGGAAGGTCCTGGTTTCGAGCCTGGTTCAGCGCATAGTTGAGTCCTTGGAAAAGACTATTTACTCCCGTTCTCTCACCGTATTCGGGTGTAAAATGAGTACTTAGCCGTCAACAGTGCTGTCGCTGTCGGAAAAATTGTAATATCGCCTAACAGGCGTCATGTCTTGTTCTACATTTTACGTGTTGCTGTCGGTCAGGGACCCTTTGTAAAGCGTTTTGAGCACAGTTAGTGGATTTTGCTCTCTCTCTCTCTCTCTCTCTCTCTCTCTCTCTCTCTCTCTCTCAAGAGCATAACAAACCTCTCGCATCATTCGTTTACAACCAATACTCAGTCTAGCTCGACAGTAACTCCATTCATTTCATTTAGAGACCTCAGCGCTTTTTCATTTTGCATCATGTTACGAAGGAGTGACAAATTCTATCTATAAAAATTCACAATAATATTACTCTTCCCATCTTGTTCGAGCTGCTGATTTTGCAAGTCGTACAATTCGAGTCTTTCAAGGCATACTTGTTGCGTACGTGTCGGTACTTTTCACAAAACAAAACTTTCATGTCCCCGGGAAGAAGAAAAATCACACACAGAATAACAATGTTTACATGCGACGCATGCGAAGATGAGGTCAAAGCATGAACTTTGACTCGCCCGCTAACCACTCAGAAAGCAGTATCAAGTCATGTTATCATCGACTATTTTGAATAGCCAATGAGAACAGCGCTAGCAAGGCAAAGGTCACAACAATTACTCACGATTTTACTACAATCAGTCAACCCCTCACAATTGGGTCAGAGAAGGGGTTTTTGGAAAGGTTCTTGACTAAATATAGATAGACCGAAGACCTTGACAGTGGGCATTTCATAGAGACCAAAAATAGACGAAACTATCGATACCGAACTTGCCTATTATTATCGATGTTTTATGCTCATATTGGCCTAATGTTTATATGGCTTTTTCGCTGTCAAGCCAGGCTGTAACATTATATTTACTGACCCCCTTGGACTTCAAGAGGTCAGTTTGGACCTAAACTGACCCATCTGAGAGTCAACAAACACATTTTCATGTAGCAAAGGTTTCAAACTTTTCAAAAATAAAAAAATCTCAAAATCGATATTTTACTCGATTTTTGACAATCGAGGACCCGCCCATCCCCTTAAATAAGACGGGGTCCATAGCTTAAAATTAGATCTACCAGCCAGAAGAACACGGGACCATAACAACAAAATAATTCCACCATACTTAAGGGCCGAATCATACATTACATCAATTCATTCTTTCCATCTACAACTAAATTTTGGAACAACCTCTCCCAGAAATAAATACCCAAATACCCTCCCACAAGATAGTCACACGAATGATTCATTTCTAAATCAGTGATAATTACCAATCCGTTTTTCTAAATGTGTCCTGTATATAGAAGGAATGAAATTGACGTCACTCAGCTCTTTGTTATTGTTATTAGCCAGTTATTTTGTGATTAGTTTTCACTAAATTCTAACAATTGGACTATAAACGTGTAAGGTTACAGAAAGTTTTATGTGTTGGAATTTTATTCCAGCTGGCGAATGTTATGAGTAATTCAACTTAACGCATAGCATCAATACTTGTGTGTGTTTCCACCAAATTTCTCGTACGAATATGTGAAAGATAGAAAGAAAAAGAATGTCCAAACTGAGAAGCCATCCTCCAATAATTGGGCTACAACTGAACAACGATAATGATGCTGTAAAAAACTTTTTTATCTTTAAATATTTTTTGACAAGTGTGCCTTTATTGGTGCTATGCGTTAAGCCAAAAAAAACCTCATAACATCTGCCAGCCAGAAACGTACAAATACACAAAACTATGTGTCCGTTTTTGGTCTGATCGATAGAACTACTCAAAACAAAGCTGGCTAAAAACAAGAACAAAGAGCTGAGTGACTTCAATTCGTTCCTGTCTTGTTAGAAATGACACTCACCATCGGATTGGTAGATCTCTGAATGACGTCAGCTATGCTAGGTGCAAACTTGACTCCATGGAAAAAAAACTCCTTATTCACATATTCTCACCGCACCCAGGTGTAAAAGGAGTTTCTGGTCTGTAGCAGCGATGTCTCTTTTCAGAAAGATGAATACATAATCGCCCCTGCCTTATACATGTTAAGTGTTGCTGTTGTTGTTGGGTTTTACTGGGGCTTGTTTAGATTTTTTAGTTCAATTTCTGTTCAAAATCGAACCATAGTTGTTTTGTCAAAACAAAAAAAAAAGGAAGAAAGACACAATTGTCAGCGTACGTCATTGACAGATCATGTAAACTGACATTTTTTACAGAATGTTTAAAAAAATAATTAATATATTGCCTAACAAAATAAACCTTTGATAAATTGATTGCATAAACAAAGTCATTCATAATTTTTTTTAAGCCAAGTTTTAAAAGTTCTTGTTTTCAGTTGCCATTTGTCAGCCGAAGACAAATTTGGAAAATTATGACGAACATGAATATATTGGCGTTAAATGATCACGATATACTGTTTGTAAAACCAAAATAGACCATAATTAGCTGGAATTCCTTTCTTATCTGGCAGATGGTGTTCTAGATTTTAGTCATGTGTCTGAATTTGCGGATTTTGTTAACAAAACAATTAGATAATTCCATTACGATTTCACTAGGTCAAATTTTTTTAATTAAAAGCCAGTTCTATGACTTGATTTTATAGCCTTGATACTGCATCTATTGAGAGTGGCATTGTGCTTTGGCCCTTTTATTACGCGTGTTAATTCTTTTTCTTTAATTTACGATACTTGTCACGCAAATTCTCAACAGGAGGATTTATATATAATGAGCTAGACGATATCATAAGACAGAACGCCCTTCAACGGTAGCCGTGGACCCTGGGAGTTCCAAGTCATTGTTCTGGAAAAGAAGGTGAGTTAGTTCTTGACATCTTACTTTGTTGATTTCTTCTCTGGTTATTTTGTCGTTCTATTTTCAGTGAAAATATCAAATTGATTAAATAGGGAGCAGGCAATGGTGCAAGATAAAGATCTAAAAAAGTGGCAGGTTCGATCCCCAGTCGAGGTAGACTGATTTTTTGGGATGGGTTTTTTTTGTATTTTTCTTTCATGCTTTTTCTGGCACTGTTTCATACACACTTTTTCAGATCTTTATTTTCAGTGAGAACATGAAATTGGGGTCCGTCTGTTCAGCTTGTTGTGTTATAAAGGCGTTACATAAAATAGGGAATTGATTACAAGTCTGAATTATTGTTTTGATTTGACCAGTTACTGCCGTATTCTGGAAAACATACATTTAGAAATTTGGCCAGAAAACCCGTCCTTCAAATACCGATCGATTTAAATGACCCCTCATACATCGTGCCTGTAACTTATTGTGATGGATGTAGTAACATTGAGTTGTTCAGTCTTTTTCTTTGTCTTCTTCTTCTTCTTCTTCTTCTTCTTCTTCTTCTTCTTCTTCTTCTTCTTCTTCTTCTTCTTCTTCTTCTTCTTCTTCTTCTTCTTCTTCTTCTTCTTCTCTCTTCTCTCCTCTTCTTCTTCTTCTTCTTCTTCTTCTTCTTCTTCTTCTTCTTCTTCTTCTTCTTCTTCTTTCTTCTTCTCTTCTTCTTCTTCTTTCCTTCTTTCTTCTTCTTTTTCTTCCTTCTATTTTATATATGACACTAATAATAATAATGATAATAATAATAATAATAATAATAATAATAATAATAATAATAATAATAATATGATGATAATAATAATAATAATAATAATAATAATAATAATAATAATAATAATAATAATAATAATAATAATAATAATGATGATGATGATGATGATGATGATGATGATGATAATAATAATAATAATAATAATAATAATAATAATTATCATTCATTATGAATATAAATTGTATGTGTGTGTGTGTGTGTCTGTGTGTGTGTGTATGTGTGTGTGTGTGTTTGTGTAGGTTTATTGTTAATCTAACATTAGCGTCTTCAATTTTTGTTACCCCTGGACTAGTACCTATCTGCTCCCTAATCTTAATTTTAATTAAATTTGTTTTTTGCTTGTGTGTTTGTTTTATTTTACCGTCTGGAAAAAAAAAACACGTATTGTAACAAACCGCTATATCCTTTTCAATTTTAAGACACCGTCTTTGGGATTTGAGGTTGAATAACTTTATCTACAGTCAAATGCAAAGCAAATTTGAAATTTGTATCTTCATCCCATCTGACCTGCTGTTCAATGAAATCATCAAAAACAAACTACCGTTTATATAGTTTGTTGAAAATGTGCGCACCCAAGCTACGCATTCCAATGTTCATGCATTTTTATAGAGTTACATAGCTATGTGTAGCTGTTGGATTTTTAAAACGTGAGCTTTTATATAGAACAATATCCACAAAGCGTGCTCAAAGCACTTTACAATGAGTCCCTACCCAACAGCAACACTTAACCTTTAGGACGAGAAATAAAGCCTGGTAGGCGATATTACAAATTGTTCTGGACAGAGACAACGCTGTTAACGTCCAGGTACTCATTTTTTACTTACTTACTTCCGGTGCCATCTCTTAGGTAGAGGTTGACTTGAAATGGTACATCGTCACTCTTCTCTGTTTCACGCCATTTAGGCTACGTTCAATTTACAGAGAATGCCACTCCAGCCTTTCCATTCATGTTCTTGGTTGTCTGCCCTTTTGTCTTCTGCCTTCAAAGTTGCCCTCTAAAATATCTTTCACAATGGAGATCTGTATTTTTACTCATTTCACACCTGAATACAATGAGAGAATGTATGTAAAGAGCCTAAGGACTCAACCTTATCAGAGCGAGACTCAAACCCAGGACCTTCCGATCCAAAAGAGAGTGACCCTAAGAAAAAAACTCAACATGAGGCTATGGTCGGTTATAGTTTATTTTAGCCTTGATTCAATTTATTTTAATTTATCATGTGAATTGGCTGTTAACATTCATCCCTCTTTATTTCCCGCAACAGCTCATAAAACCCACCACCACCACCGACAACAACAGCGATAACAACCATGAAGTTCGCTTACTCTCTGACGTTGATGCTGGCTCTAGGCCTTTCAGCTGTCTACAGTCAACAGACCTTGGAAAATGAATTTTTCTCCCCAGCAGATGAGGAGGTCATGAATGAACTTCTTGCCATGGAAGACCTGGAATCAGAATTGGAGATCGTTGATTTTGATGACGCTCTACACAAAGGCCGCGTTTTGAAAAAAATGATGGAATTGCTTGCTGAAGCTGAATCTATGGACGCTTCCCATCCACAGAAGAGGTTCATTGGATCAGTCTTCCAAAAACTTGGTAACGCAATTGGGAAAATGGCGAAAACGCTTGGTGAATTCTTCTCAAGAACTTGGAACAAGGCAATGGCCGCTTTCAAGAAAGTCGCATCCAAAGGTAAATCTTTTTATATAGAAGCGGAAGTTACAATATCCCATGTTTAAAAGAATGAACTTTATTGTAGCCTAAGAGCCTTTAACTGTGCTCAAAGTGCTTTACAAGGAGTTCCAAGAGAGCAGCAGCACATAATATGAAAGACAAAACAAGACGCTATTAAAGAGATCCCAATGTTGGGAAAAGTGTGATGTCAAAAAAATGGTTCCTATTTCAATGGAAATGTAAAACTAACCTTCCGGAGCTTTTCACTAAATTATCAATAAAGCTATGAACTTTTAATATTACGTGTGTGTGTGTGTGTGTGTGTGTGTGTGTGTGTGTGTGGGTGCTGGTACAGACACACCAAAAAAAAAAAAAACAATCATAACCCAACAAAAACAAAAAATACCCCAAAAGACAACAGCATACAAAGACAATTTTTTGCGTTGGTTTCAGCTGGTGTTCATCAGATGTTATAGTTTTTTTTTATTTAAACGTAAAGAATCAGAAAGTAAACGAAGGATAAGATTGAACACAACTCGGGGACGCGTCACGTGACAAACGGATTCTCCATATCTCGTGATTTGATTATGATGGCTCAGCGGACCGGTCTTTGCTTCGTATCCAAAAAGTACAGAGTTCAATCACCCGCCGCTGCGCTGTATGGCCTTGAGCAAGTCACCTCGCCCTAGCTCACTTTGCGGCGCTGCTCTGCGGCTGATGCCAGGGTTATTCCAGTCTTCCCTTGGAATATACCCTTAAGACAAATTTCCCCTTGGGGATGAATAAAGGGAGTTTTATTTATTTATTTATTTATTTTTTCAGACAACTTCAAAGCTGCCGTCGAGAGGGTTCTCCCCCTTCTCCACTCAAACATGACGCTGAATGCCTGTGAGAAAGTTCTCATGAAAACCACCACGGTTATATTGAAGGACATCTTTCCTTTGGCAGTGCCAGAGGCTAGACCTCTGTGTGAAGCGTGAGTAAAATTATGATATTGATGTTGAATGAGGTTGGTGGTGGAGGTGGTGGTGCTGATAATAATAATTATGATAAATACCATCACCATCACCATCATCATCATCATCATCATCATCATCATCATCATCATCATCATCATCATCATCATCATCATCATCATCATCATCGTCGTCGTCATCATCATCATAATCATCATCATCATCATCATCATCATCATCATCATCATCATGATGATGATGTAAATGTTGCTGCTCGAAGCTCGGAGAAATGAATAACAGTGTGAAATTGAATGTAAGCTTCAATTTAATATACGGAAACTGATATCTGCTTACATTCAATTTCATATTTTTATTTATTTCATCATCATCATCATCATCATCATCATCATCATCATCATCATCATCATCATCATCATCATCATCATCATCATCATCAACGAGTATTGTCATTATTATTATTATTATTATTATTATTATTATTATTATTATTATTATTATTTATTATTATTATTATCATTACTAGTACATCATCATCATTATTATTATTATTATTATTATTATTATTATTATTATTATTATTATTATTATTATTATTATTATTATTATTATTATTATTATTATTATTATTATCATAATTTTTATTATTATTTTTTTTCATACCTTTTTCTTTTTCAGTGCTTTGCTAGAACTTGACAAATTTGTAAAATCATCTGATTAAATATTGTGTGTATCGGAAATGATGAGTCGAGGTTTTGTGTTGATTTTGTCGGCGGATGATTGAATAAAAGGTGATCGTTCATTAACAAAACTGGATTCCTGTGTTCATTCCATCAAATGTCTCTTGTAAATCGATACATTAAATGATTCAAATTAAATGGGATCAAAACTTTGATTTAATTTATCTATACAAGCTATACATTGGGGCGAAGTGGCCGAGTGGTTAAGGCATTGCGCTGTGATCCCGAAGGCCCCGGGTTCGAGCCCCACTTCAAACACTTTTTTTCCTTGGGCAAGATTATCAACCCCCAATTTGCTCATTTGGACAACATGGGTGATTCCTGTTAACATCAGACATCTTGTTTGATTAATTATCTATATTCCTTGCACACATCCTTCTTTTTCTTTCAGCTTATCCCGCATTTTGCAGGGTTGCCATAATGAATGCCACATCACCATACATCTCGGTTCAACACATCATTTTCCTCCAGGCCCAGTTCTTTCATATCATACTTTACCTTCTCCAACCATCTAGTCTTTGGGCGTCCCTTTTTCCTTCTTCCCGCAATTTGTAAGGCCAAAACTTTCCTTCCCATATACTCCATCTCTCGTCTCTTTACATGACCGAATCATTTCAATCTATCTTCTCTCATCTTTATTGATACATTCTTCACTTCAGTCAACCTTCGAATTCGTTTAACTTTCACTATATCTTTTCTTGTCCAGCCAAGTGACCATCTCAACATCCTCTTTTCTGCCACCTGAACTTCCTTATCTTGTTTCTTTGTTGTAGCTGCCGTCTCTATTCCATATAACATTGCTGGTCTTACAAATGTTGAATCTTGCACACATCCAGCATCGTAAATCCCGGAATTGGGACTGACTTTAATAAAAGTCATTTCTTCCCAACAACAAAAAGAGAATGGAACTCATTGCCCGGTCACGTCATCACCAGCCGTCACCAGACAATCGGTCTTTTAAAAAAACCCAGAACATTTATATATCGCAATATCCACTAAACGTGCTCAGAACCCTTTAGATGGTTTCCTTAGCCAACAGCAATACTTAACATGTGGAATAAGACATTTACGCCTGTTTTGCGATAATACAATTTTTGCGGAGAGACAACGGTAAGGTGCTCATTTTTCACCTGAGTACGGTGAGAGAATGTGAGTAAAGGGCTTTTATCAATGACTTAACTATGCATCGTTCAGAGCTCGTCTCGAACCCTGGACCTTTCCATTGGAAGGTGAGATCCATACCACTAGACCACATAGCCCCACCCTGAGCCACCCATCGTTTCGTTTAGACTTGCCTTTCTTACAGATTTGCATTCATGGGCCCATCGGCCTCTTGTATCTTATTGATTCAAATTCAGATTCATATAACGCAATAGCTACTTAAATGTGCTCAACGTACTTTACAATGGGTACCAAGACAAAAACAACGCTTATGAATTAGGACGAGACAGGATGCCATTTCAAGATGAATTGACAAATACAACGCTGCTACCGACCAGGTGATAATGAATAGAAAAGTGCCAGAAGACAATAGAGAATAAAACGTTAGCAGCGATGAGGGCTTGAACCAAGGACCTTACTGGTACGATAACTGCGCCAGGCCGTGAGTGACTCTACAATCGAAGCCATCCGCCACTCCGAAAGTCGTATCAATCATCGTGTCTATCTTGAACCGTTCTCACCACTTCTTGGGATCATGGGTTCAAGTCACCGACCAGTTTTTTTTTATCAAAGTGCGTGAGAAAATAAGAGTGAAGAGACTTGTCCAATGACTCAACCTTGCGGCAGTCACAACAAGACTCGAACCCATGACCTGCCTACCTGGTTGGCTTGGATGGTTCTGATTTATTTTTCATTTTCGAGTACAAAAATTACAAGAAAAGACCTGTTTAAAATATTTATTGACAGATAAATCTAACAGAAGGGGAATCTTTTTAAAATTTTAACTGAACTGTAAAACTTTGGAACAGCATCAAGTATCAAAATAATGCTTGATAAAGAAATAATTGATTCCCGATTTATTGATGATCAAAATTAAATACACGGGGTTTTAAATGGTCAGTTGGCTTAAATAACCCTTTTCATATGACAGAGGCACGTCGTCCGTTCAACCGCTCCATCGCTCAACCGGTAATCTGAGATTTGATCCCCAGTCCAGGTATACTGATTTTTTGGGCTGGTATTTTTCTTTCTCGCTTTGTCTGGCGCCTCTCATACACACTTGTTCAGATCTTTATCTTAAAAGAAAGGATCACCCTACTCCAGACAAGGTCTTATGACAGATTTATAAGGTTGGGTACTCCTTTTAGTGTATACCGACTTTTCACATGGAGGGAAGGGAGTGGGACAATCATGAAACTGAAGCCGTTGTAGATCCGAGAGAAGAACTGCCCTACGGAACTGAGCTACTCAGGAATGAATGGGTAACACTAAACAAAGCACGGGCAAAAATTGGGAGAACAGCTGGAAGCATGAAAAAGTGGTGGATGGCTGAGACTATCTCGTGTACATGTGGATGCCCAGTGCAGAGGATGGAGCACATCCTTAGAGCCAGGACGGGCCCAGCTGCACTGACCATGACCTAAGAGTCTGCTCCTCAGATGCTGTGGAGTGGGTTCGGTGTTGGAGCGACAAACTATGATGATGAAGGTTGGACAAACGGTTTTAAATCAATAGAGCTATAACTTTTGTACGACGTGTGCATATATTATGCTAATCTGACATCCAAACACACTTATGGGCCTCGCTTAACATTATTGTCATGTAAAATATTTTACATCATTTTTTTAGATTTCCTTTACAACAATGGGCCCATAAGAAATTGGGTTATCAGACCTGCAAAAAAGTGACAGTCGCTTGTTTGCTCTTTTTATGCAAATAACATTGTGAAATTGAATGTAAGCTTCAATTTAATAATTGATTTCTTTGAGCTTCGAGCAGCAACATTTCCATTACCCAGTATTCTTTTTATACAATCACATTAGTGAAATAATATAATTCAATTTTCATAATTGCAAATAAAAAGATCAGGATTATTACGCGTTTGGATATTACTCTATCCAGTAGATTTTTGACCAATCAAAATGTGGGATTTTTGACACACCTTCAATCCAGTTCGGACAAATATTAATGCTTTGCGTTTAGTCTTTTAAAAAATACAACATCCTCCAGGGGGATACCCTGTTCCAACACACAAAACTATATCATATCTTGAACGTTTATAGTTTGGTTAATACAATTTTGTGAGAATTATTCATAACAACGGCTGTCTAAAAACAATAACAAAGATCTGAGTGATGTCAATTTCGATCTATCTATAGATGCTCACAGCCTCTCGAATACAATGTACCTAAACATAGGATTTGAACGTTTATAGTCCGGTTAATACAAATTTGTGATGTAATAAATAAAATCGAATGAGAAAATTATTGGTAGCATGAAAAAAACAAAAACAAAAAAAAACCAAAAAAAAAAAAAAAACCAACAAAAACGTGAGCTTGTATATAGCGCAATATCCACTAAACGTGTCCGAAGTGCTTGACAAAAGATCCCTGACCAACAGCAACCCCTAATTTGTAGAACGAGACATGACGCTTGTTTGGAGCTATTCCAGTTTTTTCCCCGATAGAGACATTGCTGTTAACGCCTGGTACTCATTTTACACCTAAATACAATGAGAGAGCCTTATCCAAGGACTCAACTTGCGTCGAGCGAACTCTAACCCAGGTTCTTCCGATCCGAAAGTGAGTGTTATATCACTAGACCACAGAGCCGTAACGAATGTGACGAGTTTCCTTTGGATGGTGAGGAGGGGCTAACATTTTAATTTGCTGGAGATTTTATTTATTTAAGTATCACATTCAGAAGGATGTAATTATGAGGCAATGCGCTGAATTTGACCAGATCATTTACCATCTCACATACCAGTGTAGAGATGTGCGGCTATTTGGTCTAGTGGTATGACAGTCGTTTTCGGACCGGAAGGTCCTGAGTTCGAGCTTCGCTCGGCGCATAGTTGAGTCATTGGAAAAGGCTCTTTACTCACATTCTCTCACCGTACTCAGGTGTGAAATGAGTACCTGACTGTTAACAGCGTTGTCTCTGTCGGAAAAAATGTAATATCGCCTAACAGGCGTCATGTCTCGTTCTACATGTTACATGTTGCTGTTGGTCAGGGACCCTTGTAAAACGCTTTGAGCACAATAAGTGGATATCGCGTTATATAAAAGCTCAATTAAAAAAAAATAATAGAGATCACATTAGACTTTTGTGTATACAGCTTGACTAATGGGTAAGTTATTGTCACGACTGAAATCCGACATGGTATGACCGTACCTTACAGCAGGCATGTGTTAACTGGGTTGACCACGAAATTACCTCCCCTAGCGAGAAGAGGCTAATCCACCCGTCCGCTCACGCTCATCCTAGCACTGTACAACGGAAAATTAACACCTGGAGACACGCCCACCACCATTCTATCTTCGAATCAAAGACACCTAGGAGTCAAACCCGGGTCGCTGAAACATTATAAAAACGCTCCATGCAACGAATCATTCTCTTTCACAAAAATACCTTCCTAGGAAGGTTCAGTGGTGTAATATTAAAAAAAAGGGGCGAGTGATAACACCGAGTTAATTTTCTTATAATTCTTTCTGATATACAGACAACATTATCTGTCTATTCTTACCTATGTTTGTATGCTTATGATGTTGATATGCATGGTATCATTATGACTTTGATACATGTAATTTGATCATACATTACAATATCATTGTGTATCTAGACTAGTACAGTCTTGTAACTCATGAGGCCGGAGTACCTACCATTTGTTTACTTCATGCTATCTGGGCGTTTAATTATGTTACTAAAATATTCATGAGTCTATATTTATAACGTTCACGTTGTAGACTATTTTACTAAAATATTATTTGGCTTATTTAGTCGTTTGTACCATTTGGACATGTTATTAGGTCTGAATTTAGACCAGTCTTGAGTAAACATTATTCATAGTATAAAATTGGGGCTCCTCTACTTGTAAATATAATGTACAATATTGACCATATACACTGTCTGAGGGCGCACATTTTAGGCCAAAGAAGTTTAACACGGAGAAATATGACGTCATGTATATATTTATCATATCAAACCAGATTTCATTCCCTTCATAGTATGGACTAGGAGAAGCAGTCTAACCTGACACCATTGCATACATCGGCACACAACATTAAAGACCCGAGAGACGGCCAGACCGGCTAAGCACCTCGACTTCCACAAAGATAAGCTTCGCAAAAATGCACAAATACTGTGGCTATGTTAAGTGCCCAATGGACCTCACAGTTCAACATATTCTAATTGAATGTACAGAGTTAGAACAAATAAGGTTACAACATTATGAAAACAGGGACTTGAAGTCTCTGTTCCAGTCGGTCGATCCACTTACAATTTTAAAGTGTCTGGAGGAATGTGAACTCCTGCAGAAATTGTAAATAAATATTTTTAAAACAACAAAGATGTAACTATTATGATTTTATAAAATTTTTTTTACAACAGTACACGATTGAGCAGCTATGGCCCCTCAAGACCGATAAAAATTGATAAAAGACAGAAACGGGCGCTTAAATGACCTAAATAGTGTCGAAAGAGCCGTTAAACACCTAAAACAAACAAAACAAACCAATGATATAAACTAAACAATAAAAATCTGTAAATACGGACATTAATATTATAAAACAGAATACATCACACTTAAAGTTATTGTTTTTTTTATTACTCATTACTTATTTCATTGTGAATGTTATATCCTTAGACAGCTATATAATAATAATAATAATAATAATAATAATAATAATAATAATAATAATAATAATAATAATAATAATAATAATAATAATAATAATAATAATAATAATAATAGATCTTTATTGTCCATATTGGACAATTTATGAGCCATAAATCATTGCTGTTTAATGTTATCATGTAATATGTAACGGGGAAATCATATGATTTTCAGACCTCTATTAAATTAATCTAATTAATAGGGCGATTATGTGAGTGCAGAAGCTGACAACCTATGTAAAACGCTCGAGTGGTTTGGAGACTTAACACTTATTTTTTTCTTAAATAACATTTTACCCCCACCTTAAATACCACATTACAACTATTATACGATTCTTTCATTTCTTTGTATTTATTAAACGACTTATTTTTATCGTGCCAAATTACACTACGAGCTTTCAAAAAAAAAAATCATGAATAATGATCCAACGTTTTTCTTTCTTTGGTCGACTTGTGATTCAACCAGATAGAGAAAAACAGAAATTATGGCGAATTGAAGTGTTACAAAATATCTAATAACCTTACTTGGAGGCGTGGAATTATTGTTCAAACATCAGTAAATTCTTTATGACAAAGATATCGGGAAATTTTACTCATTTTACAAATTTCTAACATTCTCATATCGAGCGTTGTTACTTCTGTTGTTTAACGGTTTGCGGTTGAACGGAAGACGTGCATCTAACTTATGTCATATCATAAAATTTAAGCCAACTGACATTTTAAAACCCCGTGTATTTAAGTTTAATCAATATCTGGAATCGATTATTTCTTTATCAAGCATTATTTTGAATCGATCTACAGAAGAAGCATTTTTCGTTTCATACTTAATGCTGTTCCAACGTTTTACAGTTCAGTTAATAAAAAAAGATTTCCCTTCTGCTAGTTTTATCTGTCAATAAAGATTTTAAACAAGTCTCGTCTTGTAATTTTTGTACTCAAAAGTGAAAAATAAATCAGAAGTATCGAAGTCAACCGGATAGGCAGGTCATGGGTTCGAGTCTTGTTGTTGCTGTCGCAAGGTTGAGTCATTGGACAAGTCTCTTCACTCTTATTTTCTCACGCACTTTGATAAAAAAAACTGGTCGGTGACTTGAACCCATGACCCCAAGAAGTGGTGAAAACGGTTCAAGATAGACACGATGATTGATACGACTTTCGGAGTGGCGGATGGCTTCGAGTGTAGAGTTACCCACTCACGGCCTGGCGCAGTTGTCGTACCAGTAAGGTCGTGGGTTTGAGCCCCGATCGCAGCGAAGTTTTATTCTCTCTAGTCTTCTGGCACTTTTCATCTCACAACCATGTTGTCCAAGTGAGAAAATTCCGGGTTAATAATCTTGCCCAAGGAAAAAAACGAAAGTGCCTGAAGCGGGGCTGGAACCCGTGACCTTCCGGATCACAATGCAATGCCTTAACGACTCGGCCACTTTGTCTCCTTGTATAGCTTGTATATGTAAATTAAATCGAAACTTGTATCCCATTTAATTTGAATCATTTAATGTATCGATTTACAAGAGACATTTGATGGAATGAACACAGGAATCAAGTTTTGTTAATGAACGATCACCTTTTATTCAATCATCCGCCGACAAAATCAACACAAAACCTCGACTCATCATTTCCGATACACACAATATTTAATCAGATGATTTAACAAAGTCATCAAGTTCAGCCAGAGCGCTGAAAAAGAAAAAAGTTATGAAAATGAAATAATGATAATAATAGTGATAATAATAATAATAATAATAATAATAATAATAATAATAATAATAATAATAATAATAATAATAATAATATTAATAATAATAATGATGGTAATAATAATAATGATAATAATAATTAATAATAATAATAATAATAATAATAATAATAATAATAATAATAATAATAATAATGATAATGATGATGATGAGGATAATAATAATAATAATAATAATAATAATAATAATAATAATAATAATAATAATAAATAATACTAATACTAATAATAATAATAATAATAATAATAAATAATAATAATAATAATAATAATAATAATAATAATAATAATAATAATAGGAATAATAATAATAATAATACTAATAATAATATTTATAATAATAATGATGATGATGATGATGATGATGATGATGATGATGATGATGATGATGATGATGATGAGGATGATGTTGATGATGATGTTTATGATGGTGATGATTATAATGATAGTAATGGTGATGTAAATGATGATAACGATGATGATGATGATGATGATGATGATGATGATGATGATGATGACAACAACGATGACGACGTCGACGAGGATGATGATGATGATGATGATGATGATGATGATGATGATCATGATGATGATGATCATGATGATGATGATGGTAATGAGGATATTTATCATAATTATCATTATAATCAACACCACCACCCCAACCACCAACCTCATTCACCATCAATATCATAATAATATTACTCACGCTTTACACAGAGGTCTAGCCACTGGCAGATCTAGGGGATAAATGTCTTTCAATATAACCGTGGTGGTTTTAATGAGAACTTCCTCACAGGCATGGAGAGTCATGTTGGAGTGGATAAGGGGAAGAACAGTTTTCACGGCATCTTGGAAGCTGTCTGAAAATGAAGGTCGTGAAAAATTTTAAAAATAAAAATAAATTGAGCTTTATATAGTGCAATATCCACTGAATGTGCTCAACGCGCTTTACAATGGGTCCCTGGTCAACAGCAACATTTAACATGTAGGACGGGAAATGCCGCCTGTTAGGCGATATTACAATTTTTTAGACAAAGGCAACGCTGTTAACGGTCAGGTACTCATTTTTCACCTGAGTACGGTGAGAGAATGTGAGTAAAGAGCCTTTTCCAAGGACTCAACTATGCGCTGAGCGCGAGGCTCGAACCCTGGACCTTCCGATCCAAAAGCGAGTGTCATACCACAAGACCACATAGGCGCACTTGGAGGAGAAGCCTTCACCAAGATTTGAGCGTCTCCAATCTTACGACCTGGAGTGAGGCAAAGGTCTGTGCCAAGGACAGAAGAAGATGAAAGAGTACTGTTGAGGCCTATGCTACGCCAGGAGCTAAGAGGTATAAGTCAAGTAAGTAAAATCACGAGCAGATATGAAGAATGCGTTTGCCGCTTGATGCGTAAGAGTTGCATTCAGTTTATCCTTCGTTTACTTATTTATGTTATGCGTATATGTAAAATACCTGTAACATCTGAACACCAGATGAAACCAACGCATGAACTTGTCTTTGCATGATTCTTATTTTGGTCTGTACCTACACACACACACACACATACACACACACACATAAACACACACACACACAATTTTAGCGTAATCTTAACTTATTGATAATTTACTGAAAACATATTGATATAATGACGGTGATGTCACTCAGGTCTTTGTTATTGTTTTTTTGCCATCCACGTTTATGAGTAATTCTCACTACACTATTAACCAGACTATAGTCGTTCAAGGTTACATATATTTTTGTGTGTTGGTCCATTATATTTCCGGATGGCAATGTTTTAAGTTTCTTCGCCAAGCCCACAGAATCTATAGATAGAAAGAATATTACGTCACTTAGGCCTTTGTTATTGTTTGTTGCCATCCACATTTATGAGTACTTCTCACTAAACTGCATTAACCAGACTATACACGATCACGGTTACACAAAGCTTTGTGTGTTGTTCCATTATACTTCCGGATGGCAATGTTGTGAGCTTCTTAGCCAATCGCATACTATCTATAACCGTTCAAGATTACACATTGTTTTGTGTGTTGGTATGTTGTATCCAATAGTTCACTCGTCCAAGGCGATCACCACCAAAAGAAGACAATTCAATAGTCTGATGTCACGTCGCCCAGCAACGGCGGCCATCATGGTTCTAAACAAAGAAAATCGGTACTTTTTATTCTTCATGCTGGCTAGAACTTTTCATATGTCTTGTGATCAGAATGTGTAAAAGTCAAAACACGATCAGATTTATAATGGTTTTTTCCCCTCTGGATACGCTTTTATGCTCGTCGGAGAAATATTTCACAAGGGCGTCGGCCATTATTCGACAGATTAGAGCCAGTTACAAAGTTACCATGCGTCATTACGAGGGAAGTGACATTACGACTGTTGAAGCGTATTGAGTTGTATTCAAAACTTCAGCCAATGAATACGTGTTGCCTCGAGCACTATCAATGACAACTCACAAGGAAAAGAATAAACATTTTAAAAATTCAGTTGATGATATGCAATTAACTGAAATATTCACAACATCCACCAACCGGATATAACAAACCAGCACACACACAAAATGTGTAATCTCGAGTGTTTGCAGTCTGACTGATAGAAAGCAGTGAAAAGTAATATCTAACACACTGTCTAAAAACAAAAACAAAGAGCTCAGTACCAGTAACTTTGTTCCTTCTATACATAACACAGGAACTAATAGGGAAGAAAAGGCGTGACGTCACACCTTCTACTTTTCCAGTTCCATAATCCTTGGAAGTGTATATATAACTAGTGTTTATGAGTACTAATAATGAATAAGTTACATTTTGAATCTATTTTAGTAGCGGCAGGATGCATATAAGTAGGTTCTTAGGATTACGGGAAGTAAAAGAGCGAAGATGGATGATCTTTATTAACGACCAGCATATATTTAAACTAGAAAATAAGATGTCATCACTCTGAAACCAGAAAAGCTTTGAGACAAGGTATATTTCTAGCTCTCCGGAAGGGTAGTTTTACATTTCCATTTAAATAGGAACCATTTTTTTGACATCACACTTTTCCCAACATTGGGATCTCTTTAATAGCGTCTTGCTTTGTCATTCATATTATGTGCTGCTGCTCTCTTGGAACTCATATAAAGCGCTTTGAGCACAGTTAAAGGATATTAGGCTACATTGAAGCTCATTCTTTTAAACTTGGGATATTGTAACTTCCGCTTCTATATAAAAAGATTTACCTTTGGATGATGCGACTTTCTTGAAAGCGGACATTGCCATGTTCCAAGTTTTTTTGAAGAAGTCACCAAGCTTTTTCGCCATTTTCCCAACTGCGTCACCAAGTTTTTGGAAGACTGATCCAATGAACCTCTTCTGTGGATGGGAAGCGTCCATAGATTCAGCTTCAGCAAGCAATTCCATCATTTTTTTCAAAACGCGGCCTTTGTGTAGAGCGTCATCAAAATCAACGATCTCCAATTCTGATTCCAGGTCTTCCATGGCAAGAAGTTCATTCATGACCTCCTCATCTGCTGGGGAGAAAAATTCATTTACCAAGGTCTGTTGACTGTAGACAGCTGAAAGGCCTAGAGCCAGCATCAACATCAGAGAGTAAGCGAACTTCATGGTTGTTATCGCTGTTGTTGTCGGTGGTGGTGGTGGGTTTTATGAGCTGTTGCGGGAAATAAAGAGGGATGAATGTTAATAGCCAATTCACATGATAAATTAAAATAAATTGAATCAAGGCTAAAACCAACTATAACCGACCATAGCCTGATGTCGAGTATATTCTTGGGGTCACACTCTTTTGAATTGGAAGGTCCTGGGTACGAGTCTCGCTCTAATAAGCGCATGGTTGAGTCCTTGAAAGAGGATCTTTACATACATTCTCTCATTGTATTCAGGTGTGAAATGAGTAACAAGACAGAACTCCATTGTTAAAGATATTTTAGATGGCAAAGTTGAAGGTAGAAGTCAAAAGGGCAGACAACTAAGAACATGGATGGATGGTGTGAAAGGCTGGAGTGGATGCTCTGAAAATTGATAAAAAAGATAAAAGATAAAATTCCCTTTATTCATCCCATTGGGGAAATTTGTCTCTAGGGTCTATTCCAAGGGAAGACTGGAATAACCCAGGCATCAGCCACACTGCACCTCCGCAAATTGAGCTAAGGTGAGGTGACGCTATCGCCAAAAAAAAACCCCCAAAAAGGCGTGCAACAGAGAAGAGTTGCGACGTACCATTTAATATCAACATCTACCTAAGAGATGGCACCGGAAGTAAGTAAGTAAGTAAGTAAATTAAATGAGTACCTGGATGTCAACAGCGTTGTCTCTGTCCAGAACAATTTGTAATATCGCCTACCAGGCGTCATTTCTCGTCCTAAAGGTTAAGTGTTGCTGTTGGGTAAGGACTCATTGTAAAGTGCTTTGAGCACGCTTTGTGGATATTGTACTATATAAAAGCTCACGTTTTAAAAATCCAACAGTTACACATAGCTATGTAACTCTATAAAAATGCATGAACATTGGAATTCGTAGCTTGGGTGCGCACATTTTCTATCTAAACGGTAGTTTGTTTTTGATGATTTCCTTGAACAGCAGGTCAAATAGGATTATTCAATCTCTTATCCCAAAGACGGTTTTTTCAAATTGAAAGAGTTATTGTGATTTGTTACGATTCGTGTTGTCTTTCGACACGGTAAAATAAAACAAACATATAAGCAAATTAAAGTTAAGATTAGGGAGCAGATAGGTACTCGTCCAGGGATAACAAAAATTAAATGACGCTAACGTTAGATTAATAATTAACCTACACAATAAGCACACACACACACACACACACACACACACACACACTTTATATATATATATATATATATATATATATATATATATATATATATATATTGTATCGTGTTTGATACAAATATGGTATGACGATGGCTGAAAAGGCCTGAAACATCGATGTAGACTGACTCCAACATTGTGGTAAATATTAAAATAATATATATATATATATATATATATATATATATATATATATATATATATATATATATATATATATCTTATCCGAAGCTCACTGGATTAAATAAAAGATCCGATTTTTGTAAGATATACATTTGTTACATCAGAATTCTCATGACATAATATAATCTCCCTTCATCTGCCATTATTTTTGAATGATCTGATATGATTTTTATTCAATAATTCATCTTAACATCTATTTTTCGTGCCTGTATGCATATGCACGTTTTGGTGAATGTGTGTGTCTTTGTGAGGGTATATGTTGTGTTTGTGTGTGTGGGTGTGTGTGTCTGCGCTTGTGTAAATGGGTGTGTGTACAAACATGTTTATAATAATGTTTTACTATTTTGCGCGCCTAGAACTGTTTTGTCAACGGAATTGGGCGCTATACAAATAAACATTATCAAATTATAATACACCCACACACAACCACCCACACACCCACACACCCAACAACACATACACACACACACACTCACACACACACCGATCAGTTAATGTAAACTTGAATAAGTCCTTAACTGGATGGAAAAGCTCATGATCTGTGTCCCACAACCAGTTTATCTGACTACAATTGGCTTCAACAGTCATGACGTCACTTCCCTCGTAATGACGCATAGAAACTTAGTAACTGGCTCTAAACTATCGGAACAATGGCGGACGCCCTTATGAAAATTTTCTCCGACGAGCATAAACGTGTATCCAGAGGAGAAAAACAATATAAATATAATCATGTTTTGATTTTTATACATTCTGATTACATGACAAATGAAAAGTTCTAGCCAGCATGAAGAATAAAAAGTACTAATTTTCTTTGTTTAGGACCACGCTGCTCGCCGTTTCTGGGCGACGTGACATCAGACTATAGAATCCAATTGTTTACTATGTATGAACAAAGTCATGATCTTTGTCCCACAACCAGTTTATCTGATACACTTGTTTACTATATATGTGAGAACAGGTCAGTAAAATGATATAAATATCAGGCAATTAAAAAAAAAAGATAAATGATGATGATGATAATAATAATAATGATGATGATGATGATGATGATGATGATGATGATGACGACAACGTTGATAATAAAAACACTCATAATAATAATAATAATAATAATAATAATAATAATAATAATAATAATAATAATAATAATAATAAATAATAATAATGATGATGATTATTATGATGATGATGATGATAATAATAATAATAATATTTAATAATAATAATAATAATAATAAAAATATAATAATAATAATAATAATAATAAATAATAATAATAATAATAATAATAATAATAATATAATAATAATAATAAAAATAATAATCATAACAAGAAGAAGAAGAAGAAAAAAAGAAGAAGAAGAAGAAGAAGAAGAAGAAGAAGAAGAAGAAGAAGAAGAAGAAGAAAGAAGAAGAAGAAGAAGAAGAAGAAGAAGAGAAGAAGAAGAAGAAGAAGAAGAAGAAGAAGAAGAAGAAGAAGAAGAAGAAGAAGAAGAAGAAGAAGAGAAGAAGAAGAAGAAGAAGAAGAAGAAGAAGAAGAAGAAGAGAAGAAGAAGAAGAAGAAGAAGAAGAAGAAGAAGAAAGAAGAAGAAGAAGAAGAAGAAGAAGAAGAAGAAGAAGAAGAAGAAGAAGAAGAAGAAGAGAAGAAGAAGAAGAAGAAGAAGAAGAAGAAGAAGAAGAAGAAGAAGAAGAAGAAGAAGAAGAAGAAGAAGAAGAAGAAGAAGAAGAAGAGAGAAGAAGAAGAAGAAGAAGAAGAAGAAGAAGAAAGAGAGAAGAAGAGAAGAAAAGAAGAAAGAAGAAGAAGAAGAAGAAAAGAAGAAGAAGAGAAGAAAGAAGAAAGAAGAAGAAGAAGAAGAAGAAGAAGAAGAAGAAGAAGAGAAGAAGAAAAGGAAGAAGAAGAAGAAGAAGAAGAAGAAGAAGAAGAAGAAGAAAGAAGAAGAAGAAGAAGAAGAAGAAGAAGAAGAAGAAGAAGAAGAAGAAGAAGAAAGAAGAAGAAGAAGAAGAAGAAGAAGAAGAAGAAGAAGAAGAAGAAGAAAGAAGAAGAAGAAGAAGAAGAAGAAGAAGAAGAAGAAGAAGAAGAAGAAGAAAGAAGAAGAAGAAGAAGAAAGAAGAGAAGAAGAAGAAGAGAAGAAGAAGAAGAAGAAGAAAGAAGAAGAAGAAGAGAGAAGAAGAAGAAGAAGAAGAAGAAGAAGAAAGAAGAAGAAGAAGAAGAAGAAGAAGAAGAAGAAGAAGAAGAAGAAGAAGAAGAAGAAGAAGAAGAAGAAGAAGAAGAAGAAGAAGAAGAAGAAGAAGAAGAAGAAGAAGAAGAAGAAGAAGAAAGAACAACTCAATGCTACTACATCCATCACAATAAGTTACGGACACAATGTATGAGGGGTCATTTAAATCGATCGGGTTTTCTGGCCAAATGTCTAAATGTATGTTTTCCAGAAAACGGCAGTAGCTGGTCAAAACAATGTAATCAATTCCCTATTTTCAGTATCATCATGTAACGCCTGTATAACACAACAAGCTGGCCAGACGGACCCCAATTTCATGTTCTCACTGAAAATAAATATCTGAAAAAGTGTGTATGAAACAGTGCCAGAAAAAGCATGACAGAAAAATACAACAAAAAAAAAAAAAAAAACCCATCCCAAAAAATCAGTCTACCTCGACAGGGGATCGAACCTGCCACTTTTTCAGATCTTTATCTTGCACCATTGCCTGCTCCCTATTTAATCAATTTGATATTTTCACTGAAAATAGAACGACAAAATAACCAGAGAAGAAATCAACAAAGTAAGATGTCATGAACTAACTCACCTTCTTTTCCAGAACAATGACTTGGAACTCCCAGGATCCACGGCTGTCGTTTAAGGGTATTTTGTCTGATGATGGCGTCCAGGTATATATAGATCCTCCTGTTGAGAATTTGCGTGACAAGTATCGTAAATTAAAAAAAAAATTAACACGCGTAATTAGAGGGGCAGAGTTCAATGCAACTCTGAATAAATGCAGTATCAAGGCTATAAAATCAAGTCATAGAACTGGCTTTTAATAAAAAAACTTGACCTAGTGAAATCGTGATGGAATTATCTAATTGTTTTGTTAACAAAGTCCGCAAATTCAGACACATGACTAAAATCTAGAACACCATCTGCCAGATAAGAAAGGAATTCCAGCTAATTATGGTCTATTTTGGTTTTACAAACAGTATGTCGTGATCATTTAACGCCAATACATTCATGTTTGTCATAACTTTTCAAATCTTTCTTTTTGGTTGTATTTCACTAAAGGCAATTGAAAACTAGAAGTTTTAAAAATTGACTTAATTTCTGAATGACTTTGTTTATGCAATCAATTAATCAAAGGTTTATTTTTAGGCAATATATTTTTTAAAAAACATTCTGTAAAAAATGTCAGTTTCCATGAGATGTCAATGACTTACGCTGACAATTGGGTCTTTCTTCCTTTTTTGTTTTGGCAAAACAACTATGGTTCTTTGAACAGAAATTGAAATTAAAAATCTAAAGAAACCATAAACCATGCAAATCCCAACAAGAACAGCAACGCTTAACATGTATAAGGCAGGGGCGATTATGTATTCATCTGTTTAAAAGAGGCCCCGCTGCTACAGATCAGGTACTTCATGTTTAAAACAATGGGTTGCCCAAACGTGAATATAAATAATAATTTATACTATGAATTATATATATAATAATATATATATATATATATATATATATATATATATATATATATATATATATATATATATATATATATATATATATATATATATATATATATATATATATTATTTCAAGTAAGTTATGATCAACTTCTACAATATTGTTTCGAGCATTCACTCTCATCGAGAAGTATAGAAGTTGATCATAATTATACTTGAAATAATTATAGATAGCCCATTTTATCATAAAGTTGAGCACTATTATTGCGTGGCTTTTGTTTATATATATATATATATATATATATATGTGCATGTATGATTGCATATAAATAAAGGGCACTCAAATTTGTTTGAACAATGGGAGCGATCTATATTCACGTTTTCATCCAACCTAGTCATCGATCACGTGCTGTGTTGCTGTGCAACGCTTGGACATTTCTCAATAGATGTAAACACGCTGCTTTTGTAAACATACCCATGAGTCATGCTGAGCAGAATGACCTATTGTGACGCTGGATATTTCTCAAACTGTGAACACTTTTCACTATGTGGGTCATTTCGAACACACTTTGCAATGTGACCAATGACCTCGAGCACATGGAAATGTAATATAGATCGCTCCCATTGTTTCAGTGCTTTGATCGGACCTCCTCAGACAATCGTGACTCAAATTAGTGAAACTTGAGCTTAAAAAAACTCCAAAAAATTTTGACATTTTATATAGCGCAATATCCACTAAACTTACTCAAAGCGCTTTGCAAAGGGATCCTGACCAACAGTAACACGTATCAAGTAGAATGAGGCATGGTGCCTGTAAGGCGTAATTACAATTTTTTTCGGACAGAGACAACGCTGTTAACGGCCAGGTACTCAATTTACACTTGAGTACGGTGAGAGAATGTGAGTAAAGAGCCTTTTCCAAGGACTCAACTATGCACCGAGCGAGGCTCGAACCCAAGACCTTCCGATCCGAAAGCGAATGTCAGACCACTAGACCACATAGCCGCATGTTCGTAAATCTGTATCTCGTAGTTTTACTGGCGTCCGTTGTTTGTTCCAGCGTGTTTCTTGTTAATGGGAGCGATTGATATTTAGGATTTTGTCCAACCGAGTCATTAACACATGACTCGTCGCTGTCCAAGGATTGGAAATTTCGTATTAAATGTAAACACGCTGCGCTGCTTTGTTTATGAAAGTTGCTAGAATACCCATACATCAAGCTGAACACGATGACCAATTGTGATATAGGTGCTTTGCAATTGGCTAAGAAACCGAGTGGAGCAGGCACTTATGTTGATGACAACAAGAGATGAAGTGAGTAAGAAAGTGCCAGAAGACAATAGAGAATAAACATTTCGCGGCGGCGATGGGGTTTGAACCCACGACCTTACTGGTACGACAATTCCGCCTGGCCGGGGAGAGTTTGATTCTACCGTATGAGCTATTCACGGTCCCAAAAATGATCGTCTCTAGCCCTAGTCATTATGAGAGCCTTTTTTTCCCCGACTTGAGATCGCAGGCACTTATGTTGATTACAACAAGAGATGAAGTGAGTAGGAAAGTGCCAGAAGACACTCACTTTTCTGAATTAAAAATTCACCCCAAATACCGGAGCATACTCAATGTCTCAATTGTTTCTATGTTATCTGTTTGTGTTGAGAATATTGGCTATTAAGCTTAATTGCTGGCCAACTAACTTCGGGGAGGTTGTGTGTGCTGGACCCGCGATCTCAAGTAGTCAGGGAAAAGAAGGCTCTAATAATGACTAGGGTTACAGACGATCTTTTATGGGATCGCGGATAGCTCATAAGGTAGAGTCACGCACTTTGAGCACATTTAGTGGATATTGCTCTTTATAAAAACTCTTTTTTATTTACAATTTTTATACTGAAAGAACATGTAGAATATTTCTCTCCGTCGACGTTCTTTTAGTTATGTATTTATGTTTTCATTTTTATTTTTTGGTTGTTGGCTGAAGAATGATTTTGAGCCCGAAACGTTGCAATGTTTGGTATATTGTTCATTTTTTGAAGCTTAAAATTCATTTTTGTATTTGATTATTTACAATATCCTTTCTTAAAAAAATATAGCCTTGTGGAGAACATTGTGCCATTTGAGTCAATAAAAAAAATTGTACGGCGCACAACTCTACTGAAAGATTTGAAAATTAGAAAAATATTTTTTACAGATAGATAAACAGGTAACTTGATTTCCTTTTATAATTTAAAGTCAGTTTGAAATTTCGTTGAGTCAAACAGATATCATAAAATATGTACCGACGACACTAACACCCAAAATCAACTAATTTTGACACTGTAAAAAGTTGTCAGTTTGTGTCATCCATTTATGACATCAAGTATTATTATTACTTCCGTTTAGCGGTGATCAGTGTTGTTATGTAGTAGTAGATATGTTCGTATTGCGTGTATGTTTGTGTGTGCGTGTGTGTGTGTGTTAGTGTGTGTGTGTTGTGTGTGGTGTATACATGTGTGTGTGTGTGTGTGTTGGCATTTTTCAGCAAATCGTGGCATTCGTAGTGATATTATTCACTTGATCACATGAAGGTATTCGGATTAACACAAATTTTAAACAAGTTTCACCGATTAACAACGTCAACTAATGTTACTGCTGATATTACGGTCGTTTTTATGCCATCGATGTGATAATTATTGCCCTGGGAAATATTTAGTTAAACGTTGTCGGCAAACTTGTATCTGTCTAGCTTCTAGCCCGAACAAACGATATTTTTCGTGTCTGCTTCAGATTTTCATTTGACCTCACATAAGTTAGGTAAAGGGGAGACATTCTGAAAGCTCCTACATCCCAGTATTCTTTCAATTTGTATTTTCACCGTTGATCTTTTGTCAGGCGTTTATTTATTCAATTTGTCATCATATAGATTTGTGAGGATTATTTTTTCTAATAGGGTTAGTCATAAGTCTTAGTAAAGGTGCTAGGGGGGAGACATTCCGAAAGCTCCTACATCCCCAGTATTCTAACAATTTCTATTTTCACCGTAGATCTTTTGTCAGGAGTTTATTTATTCAATTATTATTGAGGGAATAATATTTAAGTTGTTTCCCTTTGTAGGAGCTTTCGGAAGGCCACCCAAGTCAAGCGTGGTATAGACTTGTGACTTATTGTTATTTATATCTACTGACTGATAAACTAAAATCATGCCTAATAAAGCATAGCAGCGACGACAAGCACATCAATTAAAGTGTGCATCTAATCGTAATCAAGCTAATCAAGAAAATGATTCAGGCAATATCGAATGAAAATAGTTCTTTCCCCGCGAAATTGCGGGCTTTTTACTAGTAACTTAAATTGCTATAGTCTCGTTAATGTAACGGAAATACTCTCAAACTATCACAATGATCTTAAAACAGGCCCATAAATGTGTTTGGTTATGAAAATATTTACACCCCGGTAAACCGATAAACAATAATGTCAAGAAATAAATGCCAATGATAAAATGGGATAGAAGCTACAATGTGAATGATAAAGACGGATTATTTTTCATTAGTCTGCAGTGTCTCATTCATCACTTTTGTTGACCAAGGGGAAACCCAAAACGTTAAAAATGTGTTAATGTAAATTGAATTGAAGTTTCTTTTCCACTTTATTATAATCATTTATTGCATTAGTTCGAGCTTCAAGCAACAAAATTCGATTAAATGTAAACAAGAGTCTATTGAATCAACTTTTATTGAATCAGTCGTAGACGAAATCAACACAGAAGCTCGTCTCTCATCCGTTCACAAACACAATTCTTACGTAACGACGTCTTCAAGTTTAGCCAGAGCACTAAAAAGAATCAAAGAAAGGAATATAAAATTAAAAGATAATGATTAGAATGTGAACAAAAATTAATCAAAGACAAATTGATAAAATCTGATGGAGAGAAAGACAAAGGGAGCAAATGTGACTCATATATTATGATAAGGGAATAACACAAAACAAACGAAGTTTCGGCCTTTGGCCTTTTTCAAGTAAACACGATATATATATATATATATATATATATATATATATATATATATATATATATATATATATATATATATACTAGTAAAAAGCCCGCAATTTCGCGGGGAAAGAACTATTTTCATTCGATACTGTACTCACCATCATTTAATGAGGGCAGATTGGTAAACAACGTTGTCTGTGTAATTTGGTATATCTTCGGTTGATTTTTCTGTGTGGCCCAACATGAAGTGTAAGCCACTATAGCCTCTGACCCGTGACACAGCAACATACAGTTGTCCGTGTGTGAATACCGGTTGTGGTAAGAAAATCCCCACCTTGCTTAATGTCTGCCCCTGAGACTTGTTAATTGTCATTGCATATGGCAATTTTACCGGAAACTGTCTTCTATTTATAATAAATGGTAAGCCTGAATCAGTTGTTGTCGTCAGATTGATTCTAGGGATAAACATTATGTCGCCAGCTCTACTACCGGTAATTATCTTGGCTTCTAATACTTTTGAACCTAATTTAATTATCAACAAACGGGTGCCATTTAGGAGGCCTGATTTAGGATTTAAATTTCTAAGCAGCATGACTGACGTGTTGGCTTTCAAATGTAATGCATGTGGAGGAAGTCCGGGAGGTGTAAGTTGTTAAAGAATTCAATCGGGTATAAGTTGATGTCAGAGTCACTTTGAATGGAATCAGCACTGCGGTAAATTTGTTCAGTTGATGAGGTCAACCTGGACAGAACGGCTGCATTTATTTTGTCAACATTTTCATGGGTTGTAGTCAAAATTGCTCTCTCTGATAGATAACGTTCATCCGCAAAGTTCAGATTCAAATCATTGTATACAGCATTTATCAAGCATTCTGGGTCATTTTCAGGAAGGCATAGCGCTGTAGGTAATTTAACAGAATACTTTCCTATTTCGCTGAAAACCGGTTCTGTACCATTTCCGATCCGGAGAAGCCAATTTGCAAAACAGTTATTGTCATCAGTAACCCTCATGTTCTTGTTCATGTGAAAAATGGTGACAAAATTCCAAATAATTGACTTGTTAAGTCTGACACTTAATATATCGGCTTCACTTCCTTTGTTAACAACAGGTAGAATTTGCCGAAAATCCCATCCAAGTACAACCACTTTGCCCCCAAAAGGTTTACCACTGCCTGTTACGTCACAAAATGTCCTGCTCACACATTCAAACACACGCCTGTCCATCATAGGTGCTTCATCCCAAATTATGAGAGAACTACTCTTCAGTAACTTAGCTGTGTCTGATTGGCGACTGATGCTACAGGTGCTGTTATCCGTTATTGGAATTGGAATTTTGAACGTTGAATGTGCTGTTCTACCACCGTGCTGACAAAAGATCAAAGGTGAAAATACAAATTTAAAGAATACTGGGGATGTAGGAGCTTTCGGAATGTCTCCCCTTTACTTAACTTATGGAAAAACAAACACCCTAGCACCTTTAATAACACTTATGACTAACCTCTCGAGCTAACCCTAATAGAAAAAAAAAACAGCTCTCGGACTGCTTTGCACTACCTTTCAATACTTAACAAATCACAATGGCGGCCGAAAATCAAAACAATGGTCAAATTAGGAAATTTTAAACTGTCACAAATCTATCAAGGTTTGTTCTAGAGTTTTTAAAATACTTCTATATGACAAACTGAATAAATAAATGCCTGACAAAATATCAACGGTGAAAATACAAATTTAAAGAATAATGGGGATGTAGGAGCTTTCGGAATGTCTCCCCTTTACTTAACTTATGGAAAAACAAACACCCTAGCACCTTTAATAACACTTATGACTAACCTCTCGAGCTAACCCTAATAGTAAAAAAAGAATCAAAATGGCGACTGAAATACCTTCATGTGATCAAGTGAATTATATCACGATGAATGCCACGATTTGCTGAAAAATGCCAACACACACACACATGTATACACCACACACAACACACACACAAACATATACACACACAAACATATCATAACAAAACTGATCACCGCTAAATCAACAACACAACGGAACTAATAATAATACTTGATGTCATAAATAGATGACGCAAATTGACAACTTTTTACAGTGTCAAAATTAGTTGATTTTGGGAGCCAAGTGTCGTCGGTACATATTTTATGATATTATCTGTTTGACTCAACGAACTTTCAAACTGACTTTAAATTATAAAAGGAAATCAAGTTATCTGTTTATCTATCTGTAAATAATACATTTCTAATTTTCAAATCTTTCAGTAGAGTTGTGCGCCGTATCAATTTTTTATTGACTCAAATAAGCACAATGTTCTCCACACTGCTATATTTTTTAAAGAAAGGATATACATATATATATAATATATATATATATATATATATATATATATATATATATATATATAATATATAATATATATATATTATATATATATTAGCAATGACTATCCCGCACAAATCTTTGGGCCTCTTTTTCGCTCACGAAGTGCCTAAATTCGGGACAAAATATGGGACGAAGCCGTTTCGTATATGCTATTTTAAAAAAATTAATTACGACGCTGTTTATCGGTGAATATGACTGAAAGTTGGCACACAGTTAGAAAAAAGGTAATTTTGGATTATGTCAAGCGACAAAACTCGTGCGATTACCAAAAAACCGTCAAAATAGATTTTTACTCTTTGGAGTAAAATATTTCTAAAACTACCGGGCGTGTAGGTTTTGTCGCTGACAAGGTAATACATGAACATTTCTTTTTTTTGGTTGTAAAATTTCATATGAACATGACGAGTACTTTTCCCGTATTTTACAAAACACCATCCAAATTTGCTCTTCATTCGTAAAAGACAAAGCCATTTTGCCCCCTACAGCCCGAATCACAAGTTCAAAACGATTTGGCACCAAACTGACGGCTGAGCGCGTCGTGGCAAAGCGCTTTCTGATTGGTTGACCTCGTTTTAAAGTTCAAAATGTCTGCGCGGTCTCACTGGCAGAGTGGTGTTTATCGTCAGCCATTGCGTTTCGGTTCAATAAACAGCTGATAATTTGACTGTTTAATTTACAAGAATTTAAGAAATTATAATGTTAAAAGTTTTCGATTGCAATATGATCTACAATCTCAGCATGGGTTTAATTATTGTGTTCCAAGTCACGTTCCATCAGTAACCTTTGTCCCCTTGTCCAATTTCTCTATTCCTTCTATATTTCTTTCGTTTATGTACACAATCTCTCCCCCACCCTCTTTCTCTCTTTCTCTCTCTCTCTCTCTCTCTCTCTCTCTCTCTCTCTCTCTCTCTCTCTCTCTCTGAGTGTGTGTGTGTGTGTGTGTGTGTGTGTGTGTTATACACTCATTTCTTAATATATTTATGTGTGTGTGTGTTATACTAATCTCTCTCTCTCTCTCTCTCTCTCTCTCTCTCTCTCTCTCTCTCTGTGTGTGTGTGTGTGTGTGTGTGTGTGTGTGTTATATACCATCCAGCTCTAATGTTTTCATCATTTTCTCTATCAAATTTGCCAAAAAATTGCCAAATTTCAATCTTTTAATCCACTTATTAAGCAAGATACAACCAAAGGTCGAAAAAAATGCCGAAAAAGCGTCCCATATTTTCGCGTTTTTTTCCTCTTTGCGGGTCATCCAAATAAATGACACATTTGAAACTGCATAACTTGTTTATTTATGAATGGAATTTCAAAATTCAAAAACATTTTTACTCAGTGGAGATAGGTCTTTGATTTCAGAGAAAAATTTCCTCAAATATAAAAAAAAAATTTTATATCATTCTATATATATATATATATATATATATATATATATATATATATATATATATATATATATATATATATATATATATATATATATATATATATATATATATAATATATAATAATATATAATAATAATAATATAATAATAAATAATTAATAATAATAAATAATAATAATAATAATAATAATAATAATATAATAATAATAATAATATAATAATAATAATAATAATAATAATAATAATAATAATAATAATAATAATAATAATAATAATAAATAATAATAATAATATAATAATAAATAATATATAATAATATATAATAATAATAATAATAATAATAATAATAATAATAATAATAATAATAATAAATAATAATAATAATAATAATAATAATAATAATATAATAATAATAATAATAATACTCACGCTTCACACAGAGGTTTGGACACAACCTTCGTCAAGTGAAGGAAATCTTTCAATATAACCGTGGTGGTCTTAAGGAGTACTTGCTCACAGGCACTGACTGACATGTCGGAGTGGAGAAGGGGAATCACCTTATTGACGGCATCTTTGAAGTTATCTGGAAATGGAGGTAGGACAAATATTGACGCTGTGAGAATAGACGGTGCTTTCAACTAAAAATGACGTCGAAATGAAAGTACTCGTGTCAGGCCATAGTCATCGTTAACTTATAGCCTGACACTGACAACAAAATGAGTCAAAAGACAAGTCTTTGGCCGCAAAAGAAAAACAATTTGTTATTGTATTCAGTAGTTCAACCAGTGGAATCACTTGTTTCCGGAGCTCTACTAACGACAACTCACAAGACGCTGCACAAACGTAACAAATGACGCGCGTCAAACTGTAAGTCATAGAGCCCATAGCCTTCGTTAACTTTGGTGTGTGTGAATGGAATGTGTGAATAGAATGTGTGAATGGAACGTTAGCTATAGATAGTATGCGATTGGCTAAGAAGCTCATAACATTGCCATCCGGAAGTATAAGGAACCAACACATAAAACTATGTGTAACCTTAAACGTTTATAGTCTGGTTAATACAGTTTAGTGAGAATTACTCATAAACGCGGATGGCAAAAAACAATAACAAAGGCCTGTGTGACGTCATCTTCGATCTATCTATACTCAAGGAACCAAATCATTCTATTGATGTTTTAAGCACGCAGATAAACAGAATCTGATATCACACGCCAGCCCGATATAACATACCAACACACAAAACAATGTGTAACCTTAAACGTTTATAGTCTGATTTATACAACATCGTGAGAACTACTCATAAAAAATAGCTGGCTAAGGGCTAACCCACACCTGAGACTGACTCCGACGACCCGGCACTGCCGTCCTCTGCCGTCTACCGGATAAAGACGTCGTGTCGGACAAAATACAAAGAATAAAGAGAAGAACCGCTAGACCCACCCATACCAAGCACCCGGCGTCCTCTGCTGTTTTTTTTTTCGAGCTTGGTATGGGTAGGTCTAGTGGCTCTTCATTTTATTCTTAGTATCTTTTCCATGCCCGACGTCTTTATCCGGAAGACGGCAGAGGACGGCAGTACCGGGTCGTCGGAGTCAGTCTCCGGTGTTCGTTATCCTTAATAACGATAACAAATGGCTGGATGACGTCAAATTCGTAATTTAGTAAGAACTACTCATAAAAATGGCGAACAACGATAACACAGAGCTGAGTGACGTCAATTTCGTTCTGGATAATAGGCTTTTTCTTAGAATAAATAATACGCTTCAACAGTCGTAACGTCACTTCCCTCGTAATGATGCATGGTAACTTAGTAACTGGCTCTAAACTATCGGAACAATGGCGGACGCCCTTATAAAATATTTCTCCGACGAGCATAAAAGCGTATCCAGAGGGAAAAAAAACATAAATCTGATCATGTTTTGACTTTTACACATTCTGATCACAAGACATATGAAAAGTTCTAGCTAGCATGAAGAATAAAAGTATTGATTTTCTTTGTTTAGAACCACGATGGCCGCCGTTGCTGGGCGACGTGACATCAGACTATTGAATCCAATTGCCATATCTTATAAACCAGGTAATTGTCGTTATATGGAAAGACATGTTTAAATATTTGGCCAGAAAACTCGTCCTTCAAATATCGACGGGTTTGAATGACCCTCATAAAATAGAACTTCCTTGAAGTCCTCGCGAAGTCCCAGGTTTTAGGGTTTTGCCAAGACGAGGGTCAATTAAATCGATTTATATTTGAAGGACGAGTTTTCTGACCAAATATTTTAATACGTATCTTTCCAGAGTAGGGCAGCTAACTGATTAAAGGCTTCATATCTTGTCCTACATGTTAAGTGCCGCTGCTAGCTTTGAAATCCTTGTAAAGTGCTTTGAGCACAGTTAATGGATTTTGGAATATATAAAAGCTCGTGTTAAAAAATATGGGGTATGGTAACTTATGCTTCTGTATATGTGCGGCTATGTGGTCTTATGATATGACACTCGAGTTTGGATTGGAAGGTTCTAGACTCGCTCGGCGCATAGTTGAGTCCTTGGAAAATGCACTTTACTCAAATTCTATCACCGTACTCATGTGTAAAACGAGTACCTGGCAGTCAACAGCGTTGTCTCTATTGGAAAAAAAAATGTAATATCGCCTAATAGGCGTAATGTCTCTTCCTATATGATAAATGTTGTTGTTGGTCAGGGACCCCCCGAATAGCGCATTGAGCACGTTTAGTGGATATTGCCCTATATAAAAGATCCACTTCTTCTTTAAACTCACCATTGGATGCGACATTGTTGAACGCTTTCTTTGCCTTGTTCCAAGTGTCTTTGAAGAAATCACTGACTTTGTCTGCAAACCTTGAGAGCTGAAATCCTATTTGCATAAAGACCAGTCCAAGGAACCTCTTCCGTGGGTGGGAAACTTCCATACTTTGTGCTTCAACAAGCAATTTTGTCATCTTCTTCAAAACGCGGACTTTGCGTAGACCATCATCGACATCGAGGATTTCAAAATCGGAGTCCACGTTTTCGACGCTAAGAATCTCTTTCATGACATCTTCTTCTGCTGGGGAGAAAAGTTTATTTTCCAAGGCCGGTAGACTGTAGACAGCTGTGAGGCCTAAAGCCAGCATCAACATCAAAGAAGAGGAGAACTTCATGGTTGCTTTTGTTGTCGTTGTTGTTCTGTTTTTTTTTTGGGTGTTTGGTAAGAGCTGTTGTGTGAAAAACAAAATGATGAAAGTGAAAGAAGCGATAAAAGTTGGTACGATGCTGGCATTGTTCTTGTTGTTGTTGTCGTTGTTGTTGTTGATGATGATGATGATGATGATGATGATGATGCTGATGATGATGATGATGAAGATGATGATAATGGTGATGATGATGATGATGATGATGATGATGATGATGATGATATGAGGAGGAGGAGGAGTGGAGGAGGAAGAGGAGGAGGAGGAAGAGGAGGAGGAGGAGGAGGAGGAGGAGGAGGAGGAAGAGGAGGAGGAAAAGGAAAAGGAGGAGAAAGAGGAGTGGAGGAGGAGGAGGAGGAGGAGGAGGAGGAGGAGGAGGAAGAGGAGGTAGATAGGAGAAAGGGAAATAGAAAAGGACAAATCGATAGATGTAAAAGTTTACAAGTCTAATCTTGGACCAGGCGCATCACTCGCCATTCAAAGCCCAGAACTGTTTTGGTCCTGCATTGTGTTGCACGAAACGAAATTACTTTTCGTTCTTCACTAAAAGTCAAAGTAATAAACAAAAAGAAATACAACATCTTCAAAAAAAAAAAAAAAGAAAAAAAAAGAAGAAGAACAAAATACCAAACTCGGAACGTTTCGAGATCAAAACCCTTCTTCAGCCAACAAGAAGTAAAAACAATGAAAACAAATACGTTACTAAAAACCAGCTCGACAGAACAATATTCGGCACGTCCTTGGTTTTTAAATTTACATTCCAATATTATTTTTTTAAAAAGACGTACTGAAGAAAACCAATTTTTTGACGTCACAGTTTCACATTCAAGTTTGGAACCGGAAGAGTAGAAAATGTGACTTCATGAAATCTTTGCCCTTTTGAAGGATTCATGAATGTCATTGAAAGGCTTCAAAGGTCGTGACGTCACTTCTCTCATAATGACGTATAGTAACTTAGCAACTGGTTCTAAACTATCGGAATAATGGCGGACGCCCTTATGAAATACTTCTCCGACTAGCATAAAAGTGTATCCAGAGGAGAAAAACATTATAAATTTGATCATGTTTTGACTTTTATACATTCTGATCACATGACATGTCAAAAAGATCTAGCCAGCATGAAGAATAAAAAGTACCGATTTTCTTTGTTAAGCTGCTCGTTGCTGGGCGGATGTGACGTCAGTCTATTGTGTCCTATTCAACCGGACTACAATTAACCAGTAGATTTTTGACCAATCAAAACGTAGAATTTGTGACACACCCTCAAGCCCACCCGGGCAAATACTGATGCGATGCGGTTGACCACAAAGCTCACAACATTTCACCAGCCGGATGTAACGTACCAACACACAAAACTGTGTGTAACCCAAAACGTTTATTTAGTGAGAACCACCCGTTAAAATGGCTGATAAGAACAATAATAAAGAACTGAGTGACGTCAATTTCGATCTTTCTATAACAGGCTGTTTACTAACATTACAATGAAGGATGTTGACATAAATCTGTCTTTAAATCGTTTTTAGACCGCTTGTTATGTGATTAGTACTCACTATATGCACCCAATCAGTCTATTAACGTAAAAGATTACTCATGGTAAGATTGATCATGAGCATAGAATTAGTGAGTATTTTACTTAAACATCCATCCATGGCAATAGATGCTGTGCGCTTGGCTAAAATACTCACAACATTGCCATTCGGAATTATAACAGCTCAACACACAAAACTATGTGTAACCTTAAACGCTAATAGTCTGGTTAATACAGTTAAGTGATAATTACTCATAAACGCGTACTGCAAAAAAAAAATAAAAACCCCAAAAAAAAAAACAACAAAAAAAAAAGAAAAAAAAAAAAGAAAGAAAACAAAAAAGACAAAGAACAAAAAACAATAACAAAGACCCGAATGACGTCAACTTCATTCTGTCTATAGCAATACTTCAAATCGAATGCTATAATTTAGATCTTTAACTCAATCAACCCTAGAGATCTTTGCTACTTTTCAAAATAGGAAAAAATGTATATTAAAAATTAGAATATGCATAGATGGTCTTATTCAACTACCATTAACATCGTTAACTTATACGATAGCTAACAGTCCTAGTGTCAGGCTAAGTTTACGATGGCTTCAGACTAACTCACCTTCTTTTTCCAGAAGAATGACTTGAAAGTCCCAGGATCCACGGCTGTCGTTGAAGGGTGTTCTGTCTGGTGATGTCGTCCAGCCCTTCATATATAGATCCACCTGTTGAGAATTTGCGTCACAAGTATCATAATCTTAAAATAACTTAACGTGGGTAAGAAAATGATAACTCCAAATTGTCATTCTCACTACAGTTGCAGTATCAAAGAAATAAGGTCAAGTCATTGGCTACTGACTTCCTTGCTTCTTCTTAAGTCCTAATTTCAATTATTTTTAGGCCAGTCAAATTGTGGCGTAATTATCTAATTGTTCTGAAAAAGGTCACGGCCATAATCTGGGAAGACATCTATTTAAAAACTTGGCCAGATAAGTCGTTCTTCATATATAGGTCGATCTAAACGACCTTCAGCTTGGCCAAACTCTCAAACCTGGGACTAAGGAAGTCCTCACGAGGTCCCAGATTTCAGCGTTTTTGCCAAGATGAGTGTCACGAAAATCAATCGATATTTGAAGGACGAGTTTTTTTTTTTTTTTGATCAACTTTTTAAGTACGTGTCTTTCCCAGAACACGGCCGTGAACGGGTTAAAGTGTGTCCTGTGTCACGATACGCAACACGTGATTGGGAATCTAGAACATCATCTGCCAGAGTCTCGTTAAAATCTTTTTCGGTTTCATAAACATTGAAATGTCGCCATCGATGAGCTCCAAATCTTATGTGTGTCTTGTCTTTCTCTAATTCGACTACTCTGATATCTGGGTTTTTATTTTTGCTATAGGTCACTATATAATGTCCTGCAAAGAAAAAAATGGCAAATTCTTCCATCAGAAAATCAAAGAAGTGACAAACAAAACTAAATCAGGTGCTAAAAGTGGATGCATCAAAGACAAGCGTGGAAACACCATCATGGACAAAGACTGCATTCTAAACAGATGGTCAGAATATATTGAAGAACTTTTTTTTGATAATCGAGGAGAAATGCCTATGATAAAAGAACTGGAAGGGCCTTCTATAATGAAAGATGAAGTTAGGAACGTCATGGAAAGCATGAAAAATGGAAAAGCTGCAGGACCTGATGCCATAACAATTGAAGCCTTGACTGGCCTGGGTGAATGGGGGATTGAATTCATCACAAACCTTCTAAATCAAGTGTATGACACAGGAAAAATGCCAACTGATATGAAACGATCCATTTTTATAGCACTACCAAAAAAGCCAGGGGCAGTTGATTGTGAACAACATAGAACTATTGGCCTAATGAGCCACCTCACAAAAATTCTTTTGAAGATAATTTTACTAAGAATAAGAAATAAAATACGACCTGAAATTGGGGAGATGCAATTTGGTTTTGTTGAGGACAAGGGTACCAGAAATGGAATATTCACATTATCAATGCTGATGGAAAGATGTATTGAAGTAAATAAAGATCTGTATATGTGTTTCATCGACTATTCAAAAGCCTTTGATAAAGTACAACACGAAAAACTATTCAAAATTCTATCATCCTTGGACATTGATGGTAAAGATTTAAGAATATTACGGAATTTGTACTGGGAACAAGAAGCAGCAATGCGTGTTGACAACGAACTAAGCAGTTTTACACCTATTAGAAGAGGAGTTAGGCAGGGGTGTGTTTTGTCTCCAGATTTATTCAACCTCTATAGTGAAATGATATTAAGAGATATCGAACATAAGAAGGGGGTGTGTATTGGAGGAAAGAATGTAACAAATCTGAGGTATGCAGATGATACGGTTCTACTGGCAGAATCTGAACATGAACTACAAGAATTACTGGATGTTGTAGTCAGGAGTAGTGAAAATATGGGACTGGAACTGAATATATCTAAAACAGAATGTATGACGGTATCTAAAAATAATAACCCACCAGCCTGTGTAATAACAAGCAGAGGACAAACAATACAACAAGTTGAATGTTTCAAATATTTAGGCTTCAATGTAACATCCAATGGAAAATCAGATTGTGAAATAAAGAAAAGAATAGGTATGGCGAAGAATGCATTCAACCAGCTGCATACAATTATGAAAAACAGGAATATTAGCATGAAAACAAAAATCAAAGTCCTGGATTGCTATGTACTGTCTGTGCTGCTATATGGTTGTGAGAGCTGGACCATAAACAAGACCATGGTTAAAAGACTGGAGGCAGTGGAAATGTGGTTTTACAGAAGAATGATGAGGGTGTCATGGATGGAAAGGAAAAGAAATGAAGAAATTTTAGAAATGGCAAACAGAAAAAGATCACTGATAACAAAAATCATCAAACGCCAAATGGAATTTTTAGGACACATTATCCGCCACCCTGGTTTGGAAATACTCGCCTTGACTGGAAAGATGAATGGAAAAAGAATAAGAGGAAGACAAAGAATAACGTATTTGAAAGGGATAAGAACTTGGACAGATGAAGCTGAGAAAGGTGGCGCTGCTTTAATAGAATTGGCAAGAGATAGATCAGCTTGGCGGAAGATGACCTCCGACGTCTGCTTCAGATATGGAACTACATGAGATGAGATAGGTGCATTATGTTCATGGTTACACAAAGTTTTGGATGTTGGTCCGTTATACTTCCGGATGGCAATGTTGTGAGCTGATAAGCCAAGCGCATACTATCTATAGATAGAATGAAGTTGACGTCACTCATGTCTTTGTTATTTCTTTTTGCCATCCTCGTTTATGAGTAATTCACACTAAACTGTATTAACCAGACTATAGATAGTATGCGCTTGGCTAAGAAGCTCATGACATTGCCATCCGGAAGTATAACGGACCAACACACAAAACGGTGTGTAAAGATGAACGTTTATAGTCTGGTTAATACAGTTTAGTGAGAATTACTCATAAACGTGGATGGCAAAAAACAATAACAAAGGCCTGAGTGACGTCATCTTCGAACTATCTATAAACGGTTAAACATTGTTTTGTGTGTTTGTACCCTTATCAGCCATTTTCAGAATTACCCCAAAACTTCACACCAACCCAACACAAAAATATATTTTCCCCACTCAAACAGAAAGCAACAAGTCCATTCTGTACATTATATTGTTCAGCAAAATGAACTCTACAACACTATGTCAAGTTTTATAGCTGTAACAAAAACATTTCTTTGAATTTGGTGATGTACAAAAGAAATCAGAATGATAAAATACTTGGTTGAACGAATTGACGATTTTACTATGGTTGGTAAGGAGAGGATTAAGGTCACACATTATCTTGTGTGCTTGTAAAAATTATCCGGCTGTTATGAGATGTTATGAGTTAAAAAAAAACACCAAAAGCAATGTATTAATAACGGACCAACACACAAAACAATGTGCAACCTTAAACGTTTATAGATAGAATAAAGCTGACATCACTAAGGTCTTTGTTATTGTTTTTTTGCCATCCAGATTTATGAGTAATTCTCAATAAACTGTATTAACCAGACTATAAACGATCATGGTTACACACAATTATATATATATATATATATATATATATATATATATATATATATATATATATATATATATTTCCGGATGGCAATGTTACGCGTTTCTTAGTCAAGCGCACATTATCTATTAATAACGCACAAATACACAAAACGATGTCTAAACTTTAATCTTTTTGTCTGATCAATACAAATTAGTGAGAACTACTCGTAAGAAAGGCTGGCTAAAAACAATAACAAAGAGCTGAATGACGTGAATTTTATATTATCGATAGGCCAATGTAACTCCTTATAAAGTAAAGATACATAATATGCATACAGCTTTTATGCTAAAAAACGAAGTAATAATAATAATAATAATAATAATAATAATAATAATAATAATAATAATAATAATAATAATAATATAATAATAATAATAATAATAATAATAATAATAATAATAATAATAATAATAATAATAATAATATAATAATAATAATAATAATAATAATAATAATAATAATATATATATATAATATATATATATATATATATATATATATATATATATATATATATATAATCTTCATTTCTATTTTCAGAATGTACTCTAAAGAAAGTAACTTACTACATCTTATATATATATATATATATATATATATATATATATATATATATATATATATATATATTATATATAAATATATATATGTATAGATATATATATATATATAATGTATATATATATATATATAATATATATATATATATATATATAATATATATATATAATCTTCATTTTTAATTGCAGAATGTGCTTTAAAGATAATAACTTACTACATCTAATTTAATTCAAAGGTGGTGAGAAATGTATCTCGATTCACAAATGGGAAAAACAAAAACAATTATTGAATCCCTTGATAAGACATCTTGTCTATCTAGGGCACTCCTCTAACCTCTAACCAGTAACCTGTAGTGCCACGGAAACTCACCTAGTTTAAAATTTGGCCAGATAACTCGTCCTTTGAATATCGATCGATTTAATTTACCCTCATCAAGGAAAAAAACAAAAGAAAAGTAAAAGACCCCCCCCCCCAAAAAAAAAAAAAAAAAAAAAAGAAAAACAACAAAAAACAAAACAAAACAAAACAAAAAAAAAAAGAACAAACAAAAACAATACAAAACAAACAAACAAAAATTAAATTTAAAAACCTCTCACACCTTGATCTTCCTTGAGGACTCAACACGAAGTATTCAGCCCAAAGATCGTAAACAGAACCAAAGTGAAAGGACTTTGTGGTTTTCTCTGTTGTTATAACAAATCATAAATAACAATGTGAAATTGAATGTAAGCTTCAATTTAATTACGAATACAGATAAAGTGGACGTTTCGGGTTTCCCCTTTATCAACAAACAGGATGAATGAATGATGTTTGTTGATAAGGGGAAACACGAAACTTCCATTTTATATGTTTTCGTAATTAAATTGAAGCTTACATTCAATTTCACATTGTTACATGTTATTTATTTCTTTGAGCTTCGAGCAGAAACATTTACATAACTAATCATAGCATCGCTGAGTGTTTTTGGTGGTTAGTTTGAATAATAGAGAGTAGAGTTATTGAATATTAATAAAACGAGAGAGATAGAGAGAGAGAGAGAGAGGGAGAGAGAGAGAGAGAGAGAGAGAGAGAGAGAGAGAGAGAGAGAGAGAGAGAGAGAGATAGGTAAAAAACGATTCAAAATTTAATTAATTTTTAAAAAAGTTAAAGACCATAATCGGGCAATCATATCAGAATGGAAGGAGTTTTATCTTCTTCACTACTGGCAATAAATGGGAAATAACTGCTTAATTATTAGTGTTTGTGTAGTAATGACAGAGAGTATGTATTATAATCTTGTCTGGCAGAGTGAGAGCCATTGTTTATTCTTATGTAACTTTCTTCCCGTGGCTTGTTGTTTTCTGCGATGGCGCTACTGATCAATATGTAATAAAATACCTCTATACAATTCTATAATAGGTTCTGTTCTTACAATTCTCTATCCGAATCAATGCTGGTCTCCGTCATCGCTGTCAGGGACAGATTTTTGGCTCCAGGCGGCTTGCTGGTTCCTTCAAGCGCGTGTCTTTATTAGGGGTGAAGGATGTGACCTATTAGGAAAGATAACGGGTACTGGATTATCTTCTTTTAATATATAAGGAGTTATGTCCCTTGTCACTTCAATGCTGATTACTTCAATTTTCTCTTGATAACAATCAATACATAGATATATAGCTTTACATAGCTCCTGTAGCCGTGAAAGAATATTTTCAGGACAGAATAATATTGCAATATCCTCTACGGCTATGATTTGTCTCCCCTTGCGCCTACTATCAATGTTCGAGAGGTTTCTAAGCCATTGATTACCCCCCCCCCCCTTCCATTTCCATCTACTGTCAAATTGTTAGATTTGGACGTGAGAACAATGTGTGTGTGGATGAAGCTCGATCGGTTTCGGGATCTTGTGAGTTTTCAATATCTTATTAGTCGAAGATTCACCGTTTTGCCACTTGGTTTCACGTCAGCTTTGAAGGAATTTTTGTTCAAAACTTGATCTTTTTTTATAGCGCAATATCCTCTAAATGTGCTCAAAGCGCTTTAGATGGGATCGCTAACCAACTGCAACGCTTAACTTGACACATGACCCCTGTTCCGCGATCTTTTTTTTTTTTTTTTTTTTTTTGGACAGAGACAACGCTGTTAATGGCCAAGTACTCATTTTACGACTGAGTACAATGAGAGAATGTGAGTAAATATTCTTTTCTAGGGACTAATTATGCTCCATCTAGAGCGGGACTTGAACCGAAGACCTTTGGTCCGAAGATGAGTGTCATACCACTAGACCACATTGCCACACTACAACTTTAAACATTAAAAAAAAATGCCCTTCTGCCACGTAAGACCATAAGACATCGTCGCCTCGGCATTCCACGAAGGAATATCGATAATCCATCAAACAAGATGTCTGAGGTCAACAGGAATCACCAAGGTTGTCCAAGTGAGCAAATCGGGGGTTTAATAATCTTTCCCGAGGAAAAAAAAAACGAAAGTGCCTGAAGCTGGGCTCGAGCCCAGGACCTTCCGGGTCACAGTGCACTTAGCCTTAGCCACTTGACCACTTCGCCCCCACTTAAAATTTCAATAAACTTGAGCTTTATATAGAGCAATATCCACTAAATGTGCTCAAAGCGCTTTAAAAGGGGTCCCTGGTCAACAGCAGCATTTAAAATGTAGGACGGGACATGCCACCTGTTAGGCGATATTACAATTTTTCGGACAACGCTGTTAACGGCCAGGTACTAATTTTACACCTGAGTACGGTGAGAAAAGTGAGTAAAGAGCCTTTTCCAAGGACTCAACTATGCGCCGAGCGCGAGGCTCGAACCCAGGACCTTCCAATCCGAAAGCGAGTGTCATACCACTAGACCGCGCACTTACCTTAACCATAATTCTCTCTGCACCAGCTTCTGTTCATTTGCTCCAGGAGTATCCTACGCCAACATCATTTCTTTCCCTCTCCACCATTTTTCGCCATGTTGTTTGTGGG